>NC_081760.1:25477781-25842781 GCF_963082965.1 Carassius carassius
AGAGAGTGAGCGTCAGTGTAAATGTTGTTCTGCTCATCAGCCCTTCTAGGTGTACCACGGCCCCCAGACCATCGTCGGGGCATACCACTGCCTCCAGCAGCGACTCCGACGACTGTGATGAGAATTATGTAACCATGCAACACACTAATATGTCTACAGATGAACCAGTATGTAAAAAAACTAAACCAAAAAACACAACAGTTCCACTCAGTTATAAAAAAATATATATATGAATTAAGGCAATATATTCAGTATGTATATATGTATATAAAGATATGAATATAAATGTATATGTACATACATTAAAAGCTGGAAGTTTGAAGTGTGTAATATATATATATATATATATATATATATATATATATATATATATATATATATATATATATATATATATATATATATATATATATATATATATATATATATAGTAATTGTTTTGAAAGATGTGTCTTATATTTATCAAGGCTGCATTTAAAAGTACAGTAAAACAGTAATAATGTGAAATGTTGTAATTTAAAATAACTTTTTTTTAATATATATATATTTTAAAATGTTATTTACAATCATGAGTGCAACATGATTCTTCAGAAATCGTTCTTACATTTTATGCTGATTCGGTGTTCAAGAAACATTGCTTATTGTTATCTATATTGAAAACTCTTTTGCTGCCTAATATTCTATGATGAATAGAAGTTCACAAAAATAGAAATATGTTGAAATATATATATTTTTAACAACGTAAAAGCATTGACTGAGCTTTTGATCGCTTTAATTAATCCTTTTGATTCAACTTTTTAAAGGTATAAGTTTTCTCCATATTCTTTTCTGCAGATTTGAATTTAAAATAAACATTCTGTCTTTGTTCTGACACACCGTATAATTTAATCAATTCATTTTTTATTAATTTTTTTGGCATAAATGCTAGGTCAAAAATGTAATAACAGGTTAATGAAGTTATTTTGTGGTCAGTCAACACTGGATAGAAGGACCCCTCGCTGCTTTTCCTACCTTCACTTCTCCAGTCTTTCTTCTATTTTTGTTGTATCTTTCTTCTATTTCTTTTTTTTCTGTCTTGGTTTCACCTGAAGGACCTTTAATCTTTGTTGTTCCATTTTTGTGTTTATAAATGTTTTTCTTAAACATTTTCTTGATATGGAGCTTTACGTGCATGGCTTGTTTTGTTTGTTAACATTTTAGCACGCCAGCAGTAAAGTTATTGGTAACACCGCACAGTGTGGCTTTTGTTGCACCGGATTCAAATGCCAATACTTGGGAGAGACATTTCTGTTTCCCATTTCCTGCATTCTGTTCCTTGCTTTCTTTTGCCGATCCTCTTGTCTGCCTCATTTGTATTTTGAATTTTCATTTCTAGTTTCTCTGCTGGTCTTTGCCATTTATTTCCTGTGATTTGTCTATACCTCCTTTCCTCCCTGTTTGTCCATTTCGCAGAGAAGAGTCCTTCTACTGTACTGTTCCCATCACTCCTATAAAGAGAGAAGTGTCAGACCTGGATGAGGTGAGGTGGACTGAACTCCACTCTGGATTTGTGTTTTAAAGGGATAGTTCAGCCAAAAATATAAATTCTGCCATCTTTTACTCACCCTATGGAATATCAAAAAATATTATGGAAGATGATGGGTACCATTAGCTGTGTGGTTACATGCATTCTTCAAAATATCTTTCTTTTGTGTTCCGCAAAAGAACAAAATTCATTCAGGTTTGAGCAATTTGAGGGTGAGTAAATGATGACAAAATTTAAATTTTTTGAGTAAACTATCCCTTTTACAAGGGATGAAATCATGAAATAGAAATCATAGGCATTTATGTATATTTTATCAAATGCAACCCTGGTGAGCATAAGAGACAGACACAAAAAAACAAAAACAAAAACAAAAAAACCCAAACTTTCAAACATTAATGTATGTGTCTTTAGGCAGAGTTTTATTTTGTATTTTTTATTGTAAATATATACATATGTAAATATATAGATATACAGTATATATATATACATGCATGCATACACATACACACACACACACTCACACTCACTGGCCACTTTATTAGGTATACCTTGCTAGTACCGGGTTGGACCCCCTTTTGCCTTCAGAACTGCCTCAACAAGGTGTTGGAAACATTCCTCAGAGATTTTGGTCCATATTGACATGATAGCGTCATGCAGTTGCTGCAGATTTGTCGGCTGCACATCCATGATGTGAAGCTCCTGTTTCACCAAATCCCAAATTCTGAACCCACCATCTGAATGTCGCAGCAGAAATCGAGATACCTTGGTTGTAAAGAGTAGTTATTTAAGTTACTGTTGCCTTTCTATCATTTCTAACCAGTCTGCCCATTCTCCTCTGACATCAACAAGGCATTTTCGTCCACACAACTACCACTCAATGGATATTTTCTCTTTTTTGGACCATTCTCTGTAAACCCTAGAAATGGTGGTGCGTGAAAATCCCAGTAGATCAGCAGTTTTTGAAATACTCAGACCAGCCCATCTGGCACCAACAACCATTCCACGTTCAAAAACACTTAAATCCCCTTTCTTCCCCATGATGATGCTCGGTTTGAACTTCAAGTTGTCTTCACCACATCTAGATGCCTAAATTCATTGAGCTGCTGCCATGTGATTGGCTGATTAGCAATTTGCGTTACCAAGCAACTGAACAGGTGTACCTAATAAAGTGGCCAATGAGTGTATGTGTGTGTGTGTGTGTGTGTGTGTGTGTATATATGTATGTATGTATGTATATATATATATATATATATATATATATATATATATATATATATATATATATATATATATATATATATATATATATATATATATATATATATATCCTGTTTATTTCAACATGAGTGGAACTTAAATTACTTGCATATTACTTGCAGTTTCAAGAGGTCTGACAGTATATGTCCAAAGATGATAATTATAGCTATACATGATTGTGTATATATATATATATATATATTTTTCTTTTTTTTTTATTATTATTTATTTTTATGTCAATTGTCAAATCAGTGATTCTCAACTGGTTTGGTCATGGGACCCACAATTTTCCATGTTCATCAAGCCGCGACCCACTTAAATGTATGTGTAATTTGTTAAAAACAAAAAAACTAAAACAAAGCAAAATTATTTCACAAAAATTGTTTATACACACACAAGTACCGTCCCCCTTTACTTAACATACATATAAATAAACAGCCTGTAAGTTAAGGCTTTTAATCAGCAGTCCCAAACTAGTTTTTGTTAATACAGTTAAGTTATTATGAGCCAACAAAGTCATTTAAAAATATATGGGTTATGGAAACAACAGTTACCATGGTGAATACACCATGCTAACATGAACTCTTAATGAAACATAGAAACTGTTCCTGAATAGAATGTATATCATATATGCAAATCCTTGGCAGAAAACACACAAAGTACAGGTTATGTGATTTATTGGTACTTTTGGGTCGTGAACCACCAGTTGAGAAACACTGGTATACATTATGCATTACATTGTACTGTTGTTCCCCAGACAGTCATTTGATGATTTCGATTTGTATTGAGTTACTAAACACTGCAGCATGAAATGAGGCTTGATATATTTTGAAACGCGTATAGAAAAACTGTTTATACTATGCATAATTATTGTATTATGACTCAAATGACTTGCAAATGACACTTGTAGATGTCCACCAGCAAAATCCTTAGTTAATAGAGCATTATTTTTAATTTCTTACATTTGAAAGAGTTTAGAAAGATCTGCATATTTTGTTGACATAATATGTACACAACACAACCCATTACCGACTGAATCAATCGAATGAGTGTTGGGTGAACGACCGCATGTCACTGATAGATTGGTAGATTGGATTAGGTATTTAAAAAATACAGACTCTACACTTACATCATCTAGTATCATTGTAGTAGATTAATATATCTTTTAATATTTCTAATTTAATATATCTAATTCTGACTACAACATTGACCATTAAGCTCTTTGTATTCAACCTTTTTTTTTATATACATCTCAGAACATGAAGCTAGGAGCACCAATGAATGCTGATGGAGGTGGCAGTCCCATGGTAAAGCCCAAAGGAGACAAGCAGGTGGAGTACCTGGACCTCGACTTGGACACTGGGATATCGACTCCTCCTCGGAAGGTAAGATATGACTAATAATTAAGCAGATGTAGAAAAATTGTGCACTAAAATATTATGGAAGGGTGTGTTTGGGTGAGGTTTTAATCATAAGGTGTCGGACAAGCGTAACAATGTAGTGTTCTTATCCTCAGGCTCTATGATTAAATACCTGCTATAGCTTTTTTTTTTGCCATTAATTAGCAGTATTGAAATCAGCTTCTCTCTCAGCTTGATGAAATCTAGTCATTCTCTGGTCTCTCTTATTAACAGTGCATTTTGCCTATACATCAAGTGAGGATGATTGTTTTTCCCATACTGAAACATTACTTTTGGTACCAATTTATTATCACTGTCTTTTAATTATCGGCTTTTTAAATAATAGAATTACCCATATTCCCTTTATTTAATAAGTATTATAAGTATAATATATATATATATATATATATATATATATATATATATATATATATATATATATAATATAAGTATATATTATAATAATATAAATTTTCACAATTTAAATTAAAACAACATCATGTAGAGTTCAAATATTGTTAAGTAAACTTAGGATGTGCCAGGTCCGTGTAACGCTTTGCAGTGCTTTGTTCAATTTGCACCATCAAAATTAACAAAATGAAAAATTGGCTTCAAACTTTCATTTTCCATTTCTTTGGAATAATTCACAAATGGATAATTGTTTCTCAGTTTAATTTTCAATTCTACAATCTTGGGTTGTTGCGTCCGAGTCTGATTTTTGAACAAACATAAAAAAAATTACTCATTGCTCTGATTTTCCATTTCTCTGTTTTGCTCGCGGTTGGACTATACCAGTTCCACTGCGGGGTGGAGGGTCAGGGAATATTCTGGCAATCCGTTTACCAATCACGTTTGGCAATCGGCAACGCAATCTGTGGTACACGCCTCTACCAACCCACAATGGGTGACTCGCGAAAGCGATATATTATGTCCATTAACAATAAAACACGATATAAGAAAATCAGAGATGGTTTAAATTTCCTTTGAAATAACGCTAACCACTTGTTTTTTTGGTATGTGGGACATTTTAAGTAGATCATAAATTATTACATTTATATTAGCAGACTATTTTATTACTAATGAGATCAATAAAAGCAGTCAAAACTAACAAAAGAGCAATAAAATGCAGATGCTATGACAAGTCTCGGTTAGCCTAACGCAGTTAAAGTAGCAAGTTTATATATATATAAATTTATATATATATATATATATATATATATATAAGTTTATATATATATATAAATTTATATATATATATATATATATATATATATATATATATATATATATATATATATATATATATATATATATATATAGAAAGTGTTTTTTTAATGAAAAACAAGTAACCTAGATAGAAACGAACAGAGAGCAAGTAGTGTCAAGTGTTTTCTTTGTTTAAATGCAAACATGTAAACAAATATGTACAGAATTATGTAAAGTTACATAGGGCTGGGCGATATACAAAAAAAAATGATATCTCGATATTGTCAAATTTTTTACGATATTCGATATATATCTCGATATGTTTGCATTTAAATAATAAAAAATAAAACATGATTTTCTTTTGCCCATTAAAAAAAAAAAAAAACATTTAGATTAAACAGCTAATTTAAGCAGTTAAAAAATCTAGACCAAAAGATCACTTACTGCTTTTTATTAATGAATACATGTAGGCCTATATGTAACTGAAGCAGTGCAAATCAAGTAACAGTTACAGAAAGTGCATTCTGTCAACTTTTTAGTGCATGCAATTCACAATTTAAACTATGCAACTGGGATAAGTATTTTATTTTAATTTTTTAACAAGTTTTTAAGCTAAGAACACAAGTCTGTCAACTGTCTGTGGTTTTAAGAGAAGCTCTGTGGCATGAAACTGTTCCTACTGACACTAAAAACCCTCTTAGATGGGGAGCTATTGCTGAAGCACATAGCTATTTCTTATATATAAATATATATAAATGAATACCAAAGACTTTTGCATTCTCTCTGTCAATATTATGGAAACTGGTAAACATATCAGTGAAATTCCCCAATAGTAATTCCAAATGGCCATAGCCTATGTTTCTCTATTCAAACATCAGCGGTCGAGTAAGTGCATTTATTTTGCGATCACAAATGCAAACAATACAGTTGAGATCTCACGACAGAACACAGACCGACTGAACGACGCTTTCATTAGATCGCTCAATTCCAGCTTGTTAGTGTTTTCAGATTATCGTCAGCGGCTCTTCCGCAATGAGGAGTGAGCACGTGCGCATGGTTGCCAGATTGCTTAAAATAAGCAAACACCGGGCAGAAAATGTATCCTTGTAACAGTGGAGTTTTGATTCGGAGATTTAAACTCTTGTTATCTGGCAACCGCTATCATTACAGCTCTCGTAGTAGAGGGGCGTAGAGCAGTCAGCAGTTACAGGCAGGGCCGGATTAAGAATTCCAAGGCCCCTGGGCACAATGTCTTGTAGGGCCCCCCCCCCACCAACCGCCATTCCCCCCCCCAACCCCCCACCCCAATCAAGCTTTTACATTTTTGGTTACTATTTGCTGGTAAAATCTCTACTGAGCAACTAGCTGGCATTTGCAATCACATAGAGCCTCACCTTTACCAATCCAGTTCTATGAATCAAAATAACTTTCATAATTCACAAACAAACACATAACACACCTATTAATGTCTCCTTCCTGTCGGTCTCTTTTCTCCTCTCCTGTCCTCTTTTCCTCGGTTCTCCAGACCAGGGGCTGCCACTCTTTGTCTCTCTCCCCCTTTTCCTTTGATGAAAAAGTGAAATGGTAGAAGACACATTACAAGATGATTTAAACTGTATTCTGGTATAATATTGGTTGCTTTTGAATTACAATTTCTGGAGTCATGACCTGTCCAAAAATTGACAAAACTGTTTCACATAAGCTGTTATAAGCTGTTGCATAAACACACACACACACAAACACTCAAACACACACCACACACACACAAACACTCAAACACACACACTCAAACACACAAACACACAGTATACCTCCTCCTCCTCTCCTCAGGGGCTGTCTGTCTATCTGTCTTTCTCCTCAGGTGCTGTCTGTGTGTGTGTCTGTCTTTCTCCTCCTCTCCTCAGGGGCTCTCTGTCTATCTGTCTTTCTCCTCAGGTGCTGTGTGTGTGTCTGTCTTTCTCCTCAGGTGCTGTCTGTGTGTGTGTCTGTCTTTCTCCTCCTCTCCTCAGGGGCTGTCTGTCTATCTGTCTTTCTCCTCAGGTGCTGTCTGTGTGTCTGTCTTTCTCCTCCTCTCCTCAGGGGCTCTCTGTCTATCTGTCTTTCTCCTCAGGTGCTGTGTGTGTGTCTGTCTTTCTCCTCAGGTGCTGTCTGTGTGTCTGTCTGTCTTTCTCCTCAGGGGCTGTCTGTCTATCTGTCTTTCTCCTCAGGTGCTGTCTGTCTTTGTCCTCCTCTCCTCAGGGGCTGTCTGTCTTTGTCCTCCTCTCCTCAGGGGCTGTCTGTCTATCTGTCTTTCTCATCCTCTCCTCAGGTGCTGTCTGTCTTTCTCCTCCTCTCCTCAGGGGCTGTCTGTCTATCTGTCTTTCTCCTCAGGTGCTGTCTGTCTATCTGTCTTTCTCCTCAGGTGCTGTCTGTCTGTCTTTCTCCTCAGGTGCTGTCGGTGTGTCTGTCTTTCTCCTCAGGGGCTGTCTGTGTGTCTGTCTTTCTCCTTCTCTCCTCTCTCCATCTGCCCTTAAAAATACTTCTTCCTGGCTTTCCTGTTAGCAAACTCAGTTACAATATCATCAAAATCCAAGTCCATGACCAGCTGAGATTCAATGGCCATCAGTGAAAGTGCACTGAGGCGATTTTGTGTTTGTGTTGTTCTGAGTTCATTTTTAATTCTTGCCATTTGTGAAAAAGATCTTTCTCCTTCAGAGTTTGTAACCGGCAGTGTCAAAAAAATATGTAGGGCTACAAACAAATTGGGGAAAGTTGATTGCAGACCATGTTTCAAGAGCACCTGCAGCAGTTTTTGAGGAGACTTATCCTGCTCGCTCTCTATAAAGAATCTGAACTGGATAATTTCATCTGCAAGGTTCTGATCTAAATCCGAAGGATATGAAGCGCTGAGTGCATCCGCTTGTTTACGAACAGTGGGCAAATCTTCTGATTCCATGTTCAGTAGAATCCCAAAGATGTCATTAACGTTCCGGTATGCATCCAGTCTATGGTCTAAACAGCTGATTAGCTTATCAATAATGACATTGAATGTTTCTACCTGGTATCGCTCCTGGCCTTTCAGAGTTACTTGATGCTCTGTGCATTCATCTGAAAATGCTTTGCGCTTTTTGACCCTCTGCAGTTCATCTTTATATGACTGACACACACTGGGAATGTTCTTTGCAGAGGTTTCAAAATGGTCAAATTGTTCTCTAAGGGATTCAACCCATGATCTCAAAGACCTGAACAGATTAATTGCAGTCATCAGATCAATGTCGGCCTTTTGTAATGCCTCGCTTGTCACTTTAAATCTGCTTAAGAGACAGTGCCAAAACTGTGCCATAAATGACATGTCAAGAGTGCCCAGTTTTGAGAACAGTGCTGCTGCCTCGTTGCGTGTGTCACGGTTTTCTTCTGTATCAGAAGAAATGCTCTGAAGTATAGCCCTGATTTGTGCATAATTGCCACAAAGGGCTTTAGCTGCATCTGCACGGCAACTCCAACGTGTTGATGACAGTGATTTCAACGTCATATCTACCTTGATGTCTGCATTATTGAAGAATCTGTTCCATCTACGAGTGGAACCCGCACAAAATGCATATAGGGACTGCATGAGGCCGAAGAACTGACTTGCATTTTGACAACTGCCATCAATACTGTTGACACCCACCAAATTGAGAGAATGTGCTGCACAGGGTATGTAATGGATTAATGGATTTTTTTTCTTCAAGTGAGCCTGCAGCCCATTGTAACGCCCTGACATATTGCTTGCATTGTCATATGCCTGGCCTCTGCAGTTTGCAATATCTAAGCCTAAATTGTCAAGCATAGCCATTACAGTATCAGCCAGACTCTCCCCTGTGTGACTCTCAATTGGTACAAAAAGCCAACAAATCGTTCAATTATTTTTCCTTCGTTATTCACAAATCTAAAAATAAATGTCAGCTGGTCAGTATGTGACAGGTCAGGTGTAGAGTCCACTATTACAGAAAAATACTTTGCCTGCCTTATCTCTGCAGCTATGATATCTTTTACTTTGTTGCCCATTTGCTGAATCAATTCCTCGCATATAGTGGATGAAAGATAGGATGTGCTGCCTCTACCCTTCTGTCCATACTTATTAATGTGCTCGGCGAGGAAAGGATCAAACTGAGAGATGACTTCCAGAATGCCGAGAAAGTTACCATTATGCGGTGAGCCAAGTATTTCGTCATCGCCACGGAAAGGCAGTCCTCTTTCGCTTAAAAACTTTATGACAGCCACAACCCTCTTGAGCACCTCCCGCCAATACCGCTTCTCTCCATCTAGCTGTTGCACTAGTTTAGCATCCACAGTCCCGCTCCCGGTGACAGATGAGCGCCGAAGCAATGCTAACATGCAATTACAATGCTCTGTGCTTTTTTCATGCTCACGCACACGTTCAGGGTGTTTCCAGTCAGAAAAACCACTAACAAATTGATTTTTCTTGGTAGAAAAAAAGCATACAGGCAAAACAAAAAATATTACCTGTAGATGGTGAATAGGTGATCCAGTCTCTGGAAACTTTTTCCCTATTTGGGAGTTGACAGCACAGCAGATCATTAGTAAGGGAGCGCTTAACGTTACCACCCAGACCCCCATCACGGGTTGAGGCTAGATATGTGCTCTTTCTGTTATGAAAAGCAGCAGGTCCACGATCGATAAGAACAGCACGAGCATCCTCGTCGATTGCCCCCCACAATGCCGGGTCAGACACCTGATTAAACCACTGCTCATCATGGTCGCTTCTGCTGCTGCTACCGATAACGTTAGCGCTAGCAGGTTGTGCTGCCTTGCTAACGTTAGCCTCAGTCTCCACGACGTCCTCGGGTCCCTGGTTAGCAGCATGCTCGTCATCATCATAATAATCTCGATCTACCACACATTCTTCACCCTGATTCTCCGCCTCCTGGGCCTCAGCCTGGCTACTTTTAAAGAATGATTTGATAGATGGAAGCTGTCTTAATAAAGACGCCTCCCTCTCCTCTTTTTCTCTTTTTCGTTTGCGTTTAAAACAACCGCTTCTTTCACTCATTTTCTTGACCTACAACGTCAACGACTCATCCCACAGTCCGCGCTCAATTCAGTGCGGATTTATTTGAAGTTCGCGTGGGGGTGGGGTTGTTAAGTCAGTGCGTTCCCACAGCTGCGCTTGAATTATATTATGAATACAAATATATCAGCCTGCCTTTCAGCATGTGAAATTCTTAAGGAGGCTTAACTTTATACCATCAGTGATCAATACACACTGATATTAACTTGCTTAATAAAAAGATAAGCCAGCGTCATTTATTATGCATAGCCTATATTAAACCTTTCACGCTTAATCCAAATGTATTGTTTTACTCGGTGCTTGCTTATATGTATTGAAATGTCTGAAACCTAAAATAAACATTATGAGGTTGAAAAAACTGCATAGTTGTGTGCTGCATATAAATAATAACCATATCATATCAAAAGTGAGAAAGAAGAAGATCAAGTTCGGCCAAAGGCAGATTCGAACCCGGGTCCAACGCGTCAAAAATCTCAAGTACCAACGCCCTACGGTCTACGCCACTGCACTGACTGTAGATATAATGCATTAACGTGAGTCTTTTTGCTAGAAAGACAGACACTTAGCGCAAGTTGCGCAACTATACAATACGCTCCGTAAAAAGAAAAAGAAAATATTTTCTTTAGAATTTTTTTTTTTTCCTTTTCTTGGGCCCCAAGTGCGCATGGGCCCCTGGGCACGTGCCCATAATGCCCATTGGGTAATCCGGCCCTGGTTACAGGTTCCTTGTTTGGACATTCGGCGCGTTCTTTTGGGAAAGTATGCTTGAATTTGAAATATTCGATATTCCCGATATATTCAAATTGTACATCGTCGTCAAAATTATTACGATAGTATCGCTAATATTCGATATATCGCCCAGCCCTAAAGTTACATATTTTCATTATTTTTACAGTTACATTATGAATAAGTAGAAGTTCTCAGAAAATAATGGGGGGGGGGGGCATTTTCTTGACGTCATCAAACCAAAGTCACAATAAAACATTGAGTATCATTCCCGACTCCTGATATGAATCAGTCTTTGAAAGACCCATTATTATAGACAATTCAGTGACAAATTATCAAACACAGACACTTGAATTCATTCCTGAATGATTTAGAATCTTGAACAATTAGATTGAATAAAAGGCTTCTTTATTAACACAGTGACTTACCGACACCTATTTGAGATATTATTTTTATAAGTATCATAAAGTAGGCCTATCATTTCATTTTGTCATTACATATTTCTGTGTTAAAAATGTTGTATTAAACATTAATCTCATTTCATTATACAGTTGTAATTGCTATGTAAATGCATGTACAGACCTCTGAGCAGCATTAAACTGTAAATACATCTAAAAGCAGCTTCAGAAGCAGCTTCGATCTCTGAAGGCTTGATTAATACTGATTTAATTGGTAACAGCCTATTGTCATATTATATGTATTCTAATTTAACATTATCATTTAATAATTTAACATTAAGGGTGACATACATATTTAGGCCTAATACGACATTGTTTAAATGGTTAATAAAAATCAGTTCCCCCTAATGGGAAAGAAAATTTCTGACACTGATAAATTTCAAAGTAAGCTGTGTAATAAAGGTGTTCTATTCTATAAGTTCAGTATAATGAAAGTGTGTAATATATTAAACTGATACAGTAATTGTCAGGTAAAATACTATTACAAACATTATTACATTGTCAACCATTGCCTTTTTAATTTTATTGTTACCTTTAAAATTGTTATATCGCAAAGCCAAATATATTTTACATGCAGTACATGCATCTTCAAGAAACATCTAAAAACACATTTCTTCCATCTTTATTTGACCCTCGAACTGTAGCACTGTCTATTTCTAATTATATTTGATCTATTTTTATTATTTTTATTTAAAAAAGAAAAGGAAAAAAACACCTGGCACCCTCTGGCACTCTTCATTCATTTTCTGTATTCTTTTTCAATTATATCTACTTGTTTTCTTTGTATGTGCTTATGTATTTATGGATGTGTGCTGTGTGTGTGTGTATATATATATATATATATATATAATATATATATATATATATATATTATATATATATATATATATAATATATATATATATATATATATATATATATATATATATATATATATTAATAAATTATTTACACACACACACACACACACATACATATTAGGGCTTGCATAGACTAGTCGAGTAGTCAAGTGATCGACTACTTCAACCACTACTTCAGACTCGGACGCAACAGCCCAAGATTGTAGAATTGTAAATTAAACTGAGAAACAATTATCCATTTGTGAATTATTCCAAAGAAATGGAAAATGGAAGTTTGAAGCCAATTTTTCATTTTGTACATTTTGTGCAAATTTAACAAAGCACTGCAAAGCGTTACACGGACCGTACCGATATCAAAATTCAATTTGATAGCCATAAGCCAATACTTGTTAGCGCATATATATATATATATATATATATATGTGTGTGTGTATATATATATATGCGCTAACAAGTATTGGCTTATGGCTATCAAATTGAATTTTGATATCGGTACGGTCCGTGTAACGCTTTGCAGTGCTTTGTTCAGTTTGAACAATCATTCAATAGAACAGTAACACATGTTAGATAAATGTAAATGGATAGATAAATGATAACCAATACAAATACTGGTACTTTTGGTACTGTTTTGACTGTCATATCTTGGCCTTGCAGAAGAAGAGTAACGGGACTGGTATTTCAGCATCAGATGAGCGGGTAGACTATGTGGTGGTGGATCAGCAACGAACGCAAGCACTGAAGAGCACACGTGAGGCCTGGAGTGACGAACGGCAGTCAACGGATCAAGATCCCAACAACAAAGGGGCCAAATGACACCCATCTCTGTCCTCTTTTCTGCAAGGTCATGACTCACAGGGGCCGAGGAATGGAGGTCGCTGCACATGCTCTGAACCTCCTATCCAGTCTCCATGATTTTAGATACAGCTGTGTGACAGCGCCTAGGTCAAGCTCCCAGATCAGCTAGTTTACACTGCTTCCTGCTAGATGACGCACCCATGCAGGGGAGAGCTGAACCGAGGGATCCTTATGTATAAGCTGACAGACTCCAAGTAGGATGGACCGCACTCTGCACAGGGGCTGAAGGACTTGTCGAGCCTTTTTGGCTGAAAGACTAGTGAAAAATACACTAACAGAGCAGCATTTTTCATACAACGTGGATAGTCACTGCCCCCCCCCCGACTCATCAGCTCAGACAGTTTCAGATTTTTTGATATTGTCTTTCCAACATCGTGGTGATAAAGCACATTATTCCATGGGCTGGGGTGCATCAGGTCTGTTGAATTTATCTGTCCTCAAGGGCTTTAAAAAAAAAAAATGTAACAATGTTCCATGTTCACAAAACTGCCACTGGGGTTTTAGGATGTTTTTTTTTTTAGTTCCATGAAAATCTGAAGCCTTTGCACATCTAGGTTTCTTCTTTTATTCTTTTCTCTTTTTTTCAATTTGTTTTATTCTTTTGAGCCTCAGTTGTAATTCGGTAGTGCAATCAAAAGGTTTTGAGTTGCTTGAGCCGCAAATCTACTAAGTTTGGTTTGTTTGAAACTGAATATAGTTTTGCATTTAAGACAGCAGACAGACTGTATAAAGTGTTATGTACATGAATAAAGGTGTCCTTTATTTGTATCTAATATCTAGTATGTTAAGGCTAAGGTGTAGATTCTGCAGGATAGAAGTCTACGCGGTCTGTGATGGTATCAGAAGCTATGAAATCGTATTGGTGGAATCTGGAACTGTGATTGTTTTTAACAGAGAAGAGATTTCTCAGTTTTTTGTGTTTTATGTTTTTGGTTTGTCCTCTCTTTTATTTTGATTCAAAGCAAGGTATCAATTTACAAAGCGCAGAGGTCAGGTACTCACTGAAAGGTTTTAACAGATTTCATTTATTTTATTTTATTTTGCAGCTATAGATGACGTCTTTAGTGTTGCAAATGATATGTTCTCATAGAAACCTTTTAAAATTGCTTACGACGCAAGATGTTATTAAAAAGGCTGTGTGCTGTATGAGATGCCTTCATGGAGGGGCAGAAAAGCAAGTCAAGTAGTTTCAGGAATTTTATGATGTTTCTTTATTCTCTGTGTGACTGGTCTATCAATGCATTTTATTGCAACATCAATAATTTATTTCAGATGTCCCACAGCTCTTGGAGACTAATTACCATTGCAGCTTTTTTTGAATGTTGTAAATATGATCCATTCAGTGATTTCAGCCCATGTCAGAATACATCAGCATAGAACTTTACTGTGTGTGTACAATAAAATAGCTTTACTAACTACCATTCTTAAGCCAAGAAGACACTGTTGCTGTGTTTCAACACCATTGGTGGCTTCTGAAGCTGTATATATAGATACAGGCTTTTCAAGCATGTCTTCTGATTCAAAGCTGTGCCTATATTGTTTCCCTTCTACTCAAAACCTTTTTTTCTTTAAGTCCTCAGACCCTGATGCTTTATATCTTTTTTGAATGAATCTGAAAGAAATGTACATTTTAAAATAAACTCAATAAAAAAATAATACTTGAGATTATTGCAGACATTGCAAGTAATGTAATTTATGACGATTGTAAACCGTTTTCAGAAATGCAATTTCAATTGCATAGAACATTATGGGTTAATATTAAATCATAAATCATAAATGGTGTCCTGATAGATGCACATTTTATGGATCTTATGTCAGTTGAATGATAGAAATTCAGCTAATCAGGTTATAGAAGTAAGCATTCATCTTTTAAACACTTAACAGACACTTTATAATGAGACCAGTATCTTGACAGATTTTTTTTCATCAGCAAAAAAAGAAAAGAAAATGGCATTAAATAATTCTCAAAAATTGAGAAACAACAAAATTAATAAATAAAAAAAACAACTGAAATGCAAGCAATGGTGTTAAATTATAATAAGCATATTAAACATGGTTTGCTTTGTCTAAATCTGTAATGATTATTTTAAATGAAAAAAAAAGTAAATGTGGGTCAAACGTTTTTCAAGTTTTATCAGGGTGTATTTTATGATGTACTACCTTTTGTTGACATCTCCTTTTAACACCAGATATGTAAATATGTAACAGGCAGCTGTGTACACACAGAATTAATGTGTGATTCTGAACCACATTATAACTTCCTGAAAATGTATATAAAAAAAGTACATTCTGAATAGTTACGAACTTGAGTTAATATTTTTAAACGTCACGCTCCCTTTACATAGCAACACATCGGTCATGTAAGAACACTGACCTGTGCTCTTGTGCACAGCATTTCATGTCATGGAACATATAAAAATAGATACATTTTTTACATAAACGTTTGAAGAAGCCAGTTCTTGCATCTTTCAATTTGCCTAACAAATCTATCACACACACTCAAAGAAGAACTCTTACATATTGAATGTAAAAATAAAATTAACTAAAAAAAAAACAAAAAACCTAATGATCTTTAAAATATGATAAGTTATTGAAGAGTTAATTTATGGAGCAATGCTTGTTACATTTGCAGATATTTAGAGTTTGCCACAAGCTAAAGCACAGATTCATTCTGTCTGAGAAGGTTCACTGTGGCCAAATCTGGTTCACAGATCTACTGACAGAAGCATGCTAAAATAACATTAATACTACGAAGCTCAAACCTAATCTCGAGAAAGGCAACAAGCAGCCTTGTTTGACCAAGTAAAATTAAGAGTCTTGGAGTCAAGGTATCTTCATTGAAGCTGTGGAGAGCTACATTTGGATGTTGAAATTTGAACTGAGGCTTTATATCTCAGAATCGTTCTGCCTCCTCAACTTGGGAAGAAGAGCACCATGGTGAGAGTTAGTATTGGCATGTCTTAATGAACGGGTGGTTTAAACCTCAGAGCTGTTCACATTGTGTCTCATGGGATCGCCTTTGTACGCTGTGCAGGACGAAGTGGAATAAGGTGGGTACCTTTTCTCTTTCCTCTTGCGTCGCATCAAGAGAACCACCAGAAATACAACCAGGCATACCAGCAGGATGAGCCCAGCCACCCCCAGCAATGTGGACATGCCAGTGGGAAGAGAAGAATCTGAACCAGGCCCCATACCCAGGCTCCCCTCCACCAGAGAGTGCTCCAGGTAGTTCTCACGACCCCATGGCTGACTCACCCGGAGTCTGTTTGAGCGATCCAGGGCAAGGTGCTGAATGTTGGTGCCTCGGTTATTCTCAGCACCAATCTCGAAAGCTTCTGGGTCAGGTTGTGCACGTCGGCTTCGGGATTTGGTGCCAGAGTCAGCAATGGTGGATATAGCGTGGTGGTACTCGAGGCTTCTTTTACCACGGCTGGCGTTCTCTCTAGAACGGAGTGCGTAGATGGCATGGATGAACCATTCACGGCCAGCAGCAACCTGATTATTCAAACATGAAAGAAGGTTCAAGTATCTGGTTTAAAATTGGGTTTTACTATGGTTCTAAAACATGGTGAAACTCTGACCTGGAAGAGGGGAGATGATGACAGGGTGAAACCATCAGATCCAGGTTGTCCGACCAAAGGCAAGGCTCCAGGGGTATCTAAAGCAAGACTGGCATCGAACTTGACATTTCCAAAGGTGGTGGCTTGAGTTTCTGGCTGAGCTTTGTCCTAAAGTTCAAAGACCAACAAGTTCATACATTCAATGAACACAAGACCGATATTTAATTAACATGCAGTGTAACATACACCTTTTCTATAATGAGCACGTTTTTATTTCTGAATCAAAATCTACATAAACTCAAAATATCAAGGTGATACAACTGTCCCGGTGCAGGAAAAGGCATTTTCATGGACAATCTTATACGTTATTGACATTTTGATCTTCTTCTATTCAGATAAATATCCACATGGATATACATTCATAATGAACATTTGTATGAAAGGTACAGTAATATATGAAGGGTAAGAGAAAAATAAACATACCAGGATCTTGAGTCTATAGAGCAAGGATGGAGCATCAGCCAGGCATCCATACTCTTTATTGGTAGGATTATACTTTGGCACGTAGCCGTCTGTGCCAGTACAAAGGAAAACCTTCTCTATGCTGCAGGAGAAAGAGTCGCCCAGGTTCTGCACTGGGTCCACCATCACACGACCATAGATGTTTGAATCTATAAGGGAACAGATCAGAATTAGGTTTCACACTCAATGCAGGGGCTAAATTTATAATAAATTCAACTGTTTTCTCCTAAACTAATATTTAAAGAATTATATTATATTGCTCTTGGAATCTTGTACCTTCCATGAAGGCAGTGTCTGTGCCCTCCCCAAAGTCCATGGAGCCATCAGACAGCCACAGCTCCTTCTTTGATAGCAGGAACATCTGTGTGTTCAGACTAAACTCTGCTGCTACAGAATCACTCACCTGAGAAACAGCATATATATATATATATAGTTGCATAAACAGGTCAATTCCTTATTCCAATTCCATGTCAATGAAAAAGCTGAAAGCAACCTGCTGGAAGCGGATGTCCATGTCAAAGGTGAGGGGCTCCCTCGGGTGACACACAGGGGGTATGCTGAACTCCCCGTTAGCTGAAGCAATGCATGGAATCAGCTTCACAGTATAGGTGCCGGAATAGTCCCTCACCTGCACACACATATGATCAGTTTACTTTTGTGATATTCATAAAATCTATAACCTATATTTATGAATACTATGCTTGACCATCTAAAAGAAACAAAAATAGGACTAAACTTACAGCAAAGTCAGAAACGTAGCTCCATTGCTGCATGGGCTGGTTGTAAGTGGGCTCAGTTCTGATCAGGGAGAGCGTGAATGTGAGTCCAGCATGGTCCACTGACATTACCATCGAGGACAAAGTGGTTCCTGAAGGCCAATACAAATCCCAAATATTTAAAGTATTTCTAATTGAATAACTTCAGAAATATATATATTAATCAGCATCCAGTTTATTTTAGTAGCTAACATTTTTCTAAGATAATATTTGACAATAATTGTCACTGATGAGGATGAATTCACATTCAGTTTGAAAGGAGTCTGGACACTCACGTGAAATGCATCAATGAGGTAATTTTTGTAAAAACTGTATTTCCAACAAGGCGCCACATGAGAAATAAATAGCAACAAGAGCGCCAAAACAAACACGTCATGTTTACATTTACAAACGGCCTGAGCTCAGACTCAGATTTTTAAAGACCTGCCAGTTGTCCATTTACTGCGTTTATAATTCCAAAATATGTTACAAACAGGCAATGATATTTATTACGAGCTGCAATACAATGCTTTTTGAACACTAAACATGCTCTGATAGTAACAAAACAAAACAAAAAAAGTGTAAACAAGGAAACATATACTGAGAAATGTTTTGGCCATCCACAGCACCAAATCTCAGAATGATTTCTATTCTAATTAAGAAGATTAAATAAAGTGAGAAGTAAGAATGGAGAAGTTTGTGACATGTAATGTCTCTGACAGTTACAGTAGAGGGCAGTAAAGGTCTGGACAGTGTCTGGCAGCATAATTGACAAGGAGAGCCTGTCAATAGGTATGAGTGTGTCTGTGCCCATGTCAGTTTATTTTAGGTTACCTGGGTGAGTCATGACAAACTGTCCCCTAAATCGAGCCTCAGTCTTGAAGTTGACAACAAGACGGCCTTCATCGTTTATTCTCATGCTGGTGGGATACATGGCACCTATAAAAATAACATCAGAGACTTTCTTTGGTTTATGTGTAGACAAAAACTGATATATACTGATAAATGTTTTAAAAGCTGCATTAATCTATATTCATGTCAATTTAAATACATTTTAGAATTTCTGATGCATCACTATACTTGTAGTCAAAGCTGTGCTTCCAGTACTTGTGGCAGTTTGGAATATCTATACTACCTTGCAGCTCAGCCTCTGGTGGGCTTCCAATACCATCTTGCCATAAGATGGCAGTGTCATACACAAAGGTGAGCCGCAGCTCAGACCGTAGGTCAAAATGTTGCCAGCCGCCAACCGCAACCGGAGAGTGGAAGACATAGGACACAAACAGAGGCACCCGCAGAGTTACATAGGACTGGACAAGATTCAGCACCTAAAGACACAGGAACAGAGGAAAACACATTAAAACATGTTTGTGTAAAGTGTCTTAATAATAAAAAATGATTTTTTGGGGAGTTAAGGATTTTCAGTCTCTATGAAAATGTTTATGATAAGAATTTGCATTTATCACTTTTTTTGTCTACAACCAAATGGAGTTCTTGTACTTTTTTATGTATAATTTGTTCAGACTGAACAATATATTATATATAATTACTTACATTTTAAAGTATATCAGAATAGAAATTTTAAAATGGATTTTACATTGAAATAACATTTCACAATATTACTCTTTTACTGAATTTTTGATTGGAAGAGACTTCTTTCAGAAGCATTAAAAAGGTATATCCATTTAAACAGTATCATGTGTACTATATATACAGAGAATTTGATAAATGTCTTTTTTTTTTTTTCTTTTTTATTGCATAGGCTCAGAATATTGATTGAACATAGTTTTGAGTGACACAGATTCTTGAAATCTTTACCTGTCCATCTGTGCCAATGGATCCCCCACAGTCATTCAGCAGCTCTGACATGTCGTAGTAGCTACTGAACTCCCACAGACAAGCCTCCTGGTTGAGATTGCGGTAAAATCGAAGGGAATTGGTGCTACGGATGGCCACGCTGTACTGGTACGGTAAAGTCTCGCCAATAATTTCGGGGTTCTTTGTGGCGTCAGTGATGAAACCATGTGCTGTCTGGATCTCGTTGAAATCCAAGAGGTTGGAGCAGCGATGGTTACCTACTCGTGTGCCATCGGGACTAAGGGTTAGCTCAAAGTTTGAAAGGGGACGTGTGGAGATAACGGGCAGCATGCCTGAAGAAAAACTGGAGATGAATACCCTGGAATTTTTTGACATTTTGATTGACATTTGCTTACTTAATAGTACACTGTTTATGATGGAGGTGGTCTCTTACCATCCATGTGTGGCATGGTGACAGTGAGTTTGGTCAAATTGGGGTAGTCAGGGTCATCCGGGCCGGTGTAACGGATTTTTGCAGAGAATGGTTCAGCACCCACTGTGCCAGGTATACGAGGCTGACACAGGCCTAAGGATGGCAGACAACTTGATTACTTTTGTGAACTGATTAATTTTCCTAGAATTTTCAGAAAACTTCAAAACAAACACACAAAACCCTGTGCTTCGTTGAATTTCACATTAATAATTCTTAAAGAATTGAGGAGCAGTCCAAATCATGGTGGCCAAAATAGCCTCACCCTCCTCTCGGCTGATGACCACAATGGGTGAACTGAGCTCCAGCCCAGCATCTCCATTGGCATTGAAGGCTCGGGCGGCACACTGTACGCGGGAACCAGCCTGGAAGTAGATGGAGTCCAAGGTGATGGACTTGGTGTTAGTGAAGAAGGTGTTGGTGTCCACTTCTCGCATGGGGCTGGTGACTCCATCCGGTCCACTAGGGGCACTAACCATCCAGCGGTACTGAGTCATTGTGTCATTGATGTTCTCCACCGAGCAAATGGAGCCAGTCTTGTCAAAGTCAAAGTATTTGGGGTTGCAGGCCTGATAGAACATAGACCCAAGAAAATATCACAATTATTGATGGGTTGTTTTGGTAATGGGTTATTTTTTTGAATAATGAGAGACTATAACTGTTAAATGGCAACATTTAATTATTGGTTCAATTACTTAATTTTGACCGGCCTTTATGTGATGAGGTCACTTTGCTTCCCAGGATGTCTTTTTATAGATTTCCACTTTCTGAAGCTTTTTTGTCTTTATACGGTAAATGTAAAAAAGAAAATGAAGAAGATAAAAATAAATAGATCTATGGCATTACTCACCGTAACGCACACAACAGGATAGCCGGTCGGAGGGTGGGGATTGTCCTTGGCCCTAATTGTATCATCATACAGCAACAATGACACCACCTGAGGCACTGCTGGGAATGTGACATCAGCCACACTATTCATCTCTTCGATGTACACAATAACCTTATTCATCTACAAAAATTAGGAGAGAAAAAGACAACTATTTAGACAACCTCATTTATCTCATATCTTAATGTCTCATTTTAGGAACGTCAGTATGTCAATCCTACAAGAACATAAGAAGCGGTAAAACGACTATCAACTCACTGTGAACCTTTTCCAAGTAAGCACTTGACATGATTATGAGAAAATGTTGGTCTTTGTAATTCAGAGGTCAGTTTCACAAAACATTCTTAAAAAGTTAAGAATATTTTGTATTTTTAAAAACAGTTCTAGACTTCTTTTTTCTAAAGATTTTTTTTTATTATTATTTATTATTATTTTTATTTTTTTTACAAAATATTGTTTTAAAGTTAGGATAATCTCTAAAATCTGAAATATAAGATGTTTAATTAATTTATTTGGTTGTTTCAAGTATTTAAGCATTACAACATTGACATATTACAATTACTAGAGATGTGCATGAGTACCCAGAAGTGACACTGATAATGTAAACAGAGTATAAATGAATGCAAGAGACCACCCCAGCTTGAGACAGACTCTTTAAAAAATAAGTCTTTAAAGTGAACAGGACATTAAAAAAACAAGATGGTGAATGCTAGACTCCTGCCAAGCCTGTCATGACAAAAATAGTGTGTATGCTTATTATGATTGTTGCTGTTATCTGCGGGCAATAATGATAATAATAATGATAATAATAATAATAAAAACTGTCTTTAAAGTATTTTTCAATGAGTTGATCAGCGAGACTTCTGCAACAATTGTCATACAGTGAAATAACACCAATTTACTTTGGAACATTCTTACAAACTTCTTAAAATTTATCTTAAAGAATTTTATAACTTCTTTATCAAGAAGATTTTACTATATCCAGCCCCAGGGCATTTCAATATAGTATTGAAAGGGTAATAGTATTCAACATAGTATTAAGTGCCAGTTCAATATAGTAGTGGTAATAGTCTAAGTAGTAGATCTCTGAACATATTTTAAATGTTCAGCAAGAGACTGAAAGTATGACATTAAGGTTTTGTCCAGGCCAGTTCAAGAGCTCTTCTCAGTATCATTTCCTGTCGTCTCTCAGACTCTCTCTAGCAACAAGATAGCAAAAAGTCCACCAAAATGGCTTTTGTACATGTTCAGTGGATAACTGTGTTTATAGGTCACTGTATCTATTGAGGCCCATTTACATCATACAGACTCCTCTGAAAGAGACTGGAGACAGCGTTTGGCTCCTGCTGACAGAGGCAGCTGCTACATGGCTATTTTAGCATGAGAATCACGTTAGCGTGTCTCTGTGCGAGTGTGCGATGTGGCGTCTCTGGGGGTATTTTTAGAGATGATGGTCTCTGACCTGTGTCTCAGCCACCATATACTCGTCAGGCTTCATGTGCACTGTGAAAGCCTCACGAATCTCTCTTTGTCCGTCATAGAGAACTTGGATCTCCACCACATGCTCTGTCTCACCCTCTTTAAACTCCACATCTGTAAGGACATACAGTACAAACAAAGATAACCATTATGCATATCTATGACTGTAATTGTGTCAATTCTCCACTCCTTTTGCAGCATGTTATTGATCATGGTAAAATTATTGGGTCTTCTTCTAACCTTGAGAAAGGGGATTGTAGTCCTCTCCTGATGTCGCAGAGCCATCCTTGGTGTGAATTCTCACCAAAGAGACCTTGGAGGTGTCGCCCTGACGCAGGACAGGAATCTTCACTACAGCAATCTCTCCAGGAAGTTGTGGCTCTCTAACACTGTATTTGATCTCAGCAAACCTGATGATGGACTCTGCGGTGAAAAATTAGTTTTGTTTGCTGTGAGAGAAGCTCATCAAGATCTTTATGCAGATGTTTGTCAAGAATGAAGAGAAAAAGAATACTTACTATCCTTATAGTCAGTGATGGTGACCAGAGCTTCTTTTTGTTCCCCTGCTGCAGCTCCATATGGTGATTTGGTCTTAGGTGCGCCCAAAACCAAGCGGAACTCCTCGTCCTCTTCATGGATCGTGTCATCCACTAAAGTCACTACACATGGCTTCTCGATCTCCCCTGTAAATGTGCAGATACACAAGATGAGCAAATCATGAGAGTGTAGATAGATAAAAGGTTGCTCGAGGAACAGGATGAATAAAGAAACAGACCTGGTAGGAACACGATGACAGACGCGTCAGTATTGGGTCGTTCATCATAGTCCATCATGACCTGGGCAGATCCCTGGCGAGTGTAACAGCGGACGGTGGACCTCTGACTGATGTCGCCATTGCGGTACACCATTGCCTTCACCTCTCCATCAGCCTCATCCACTTTGTACTCTGCCTCCCTAAACTGGACTTTGGGCACTGCAGAAATATTCAGCATTGATTAATCAAACAGTATCTCTCAACTAACATTTCTGTTTGGAATTTTGGATTGGCACTAATTTACATTTTATCTGCATTTTGAAGTCTTCTGAAACTGTCAAAAAAGGAGAGGTGTTTTTTTTTCTTCTTTACTCACGGTCTGTGACAGTGTCGTTTATGGTGATGACAGTTTTGCTAGGTTCTCCAAGGACTGCGTTCATGGGCATACGCATCACCAACTCAAATGTCTCTGGTCCCTCCAGCTCTGGCTGGCCAAGGTCATCGAGAACAGTCACACGAAAAGTTTGCATGGTCACACCTGGAGCAAAGTCCAAGTTACGGCTGATTCCCACATAATCTAGACCCGCTAGGTGGAAGAGAGAATGGGGAGGGGGGTAATCATATGCATGAAAATTTATATTATTACTATTATTTTATTTTTATTTTTTATATTTAAAAAATGTGATATCAGCTATTGTTGTTTTTGACAACTCTAACATTCTTTACCTTCTGCTGAAACAGGGTCACTCTTCCTGGAACGGACTGTGACGGTGGCTGTCTTTGAAAGGTCAGTTCCAGTTCTCCACACTTTCACCTCCACATAACCATCACTCTCATCCACCATGTATTCAGTCTCTCCAAAATAGAAAGATGGCTCTGTACCAAGGGGAAAGATCAGTCAACTTTCAATCAAATTTTTTTAATTCATTTTCTGTATCCTGTGCAATCTATTTGAATGTAAAGGAATTTTAGCATTCAGTAGTTTGTCAAGTTGACATAAACTCCATAAGTCATGATTCATGTCATCCAGCATGATTTCACAATGTGACAATGAAGAACATCTCATGCATCAATGAAAGCAAAAACATTTGAACTTTTGTCCAAAGTTCACAGGGTCAGAGTTTTGCCTTTGTAATTAATAAAAACATTTGAAATGAGATTTGAAATCCAAGTTTTTAATGAATTTCAGTCCCTGCAGTACCTTTAGCAACACAGAAGTCAGGATGTATCCTTTCCAGCAGCTAAAACAACATTTTAAGCCATTGTTTTCAGAATTGTTAGGTCGTGTTTCATCTTACACAGAGATGTTTTAACCCATTAGTGCTTCAGACAAAGATCTGGATCTGCCATCACCCCCATGACAGCACAGGAAACCTACCATCATTTCCAATGTCCTGTCTGAGTGATGAAACCAGACCATTGAGTCTACAAAATGCACTTGACTTAGTTTTTTTTTTTTTATGTTTGTGTATGTGTGTGTGTGTGTGAGAGAGTGCTTGTGAGGTCTGAGGGGCTTCCAGAGTGATATCAGCATAAGATCATGATAAATGACTGCAGACGGCAGAGGGCTTTCTAGGGTGGGGAAAGAGGCCATAAGTTTGAGGGGCCACACAAAGAAAAAGAGAGTAGTGACACCTCCATAGACAACAAGTCAAGTCAAAACAAAAAGATTCCAACTCTGGCTGGCATCCAGACCACAAGTCTATCCAACAGAGTCCCCATCCCCCCTGCAAATAGACACAAATATACTGCCGGGCCCTTCCAGACCCACCAAGACGCTGAACTACATTACGCACATTAATCTTCACTTCTTTCTTCTCAAAAATAAGGTTTAGGCATGTACACACATTATTTACACATAAATATTGTTTGGGGTAATTTGGCAAATTGTGGAGGATGAGACTGTTCGCAACTATTAAGGCCTTTCCACACTGAGAGCGATGACATGCTGGAGTAAAACAATACATTTCTAGGGATGCATAGTGAAACATTTTTCTACACATTAAGTATGAAAACAATTACATATGATTATGATGATATATTTTCTGTATGTGTTTTGTAAGCAGCTCATGGTATTTTTTATAACAATAAAGGATGTTTATGACCAATATTTGCAGTGTAGCATTATTAAAACAAAAAGTGCATGTATCTGCTTATTATTGATTCAAAATTAACTATAAATCACAATCGTAAGTTATTATAAGCACTCGATGCTGGTTTAAAGTGGGTAAGCAAACATATTTTCAAGTGTAGCTTGATGCTAATTTTACTTTTTATTATATTCTAGGATGTAGCCTATTCTTATCTGAGGAAAAATGCATTGTTAGTCAGCGCCACCTTGCATGCAGAAGACCAAAACATACCTTTCACGATCGGTATGAAAGCACTGTTATATATTAAGCAGGGCAACCATTTTCAACTGTGATAATAAGAAATACTATAGCACCAACTAGAAAAGATCATGTGACACGGAAGACTTTAAAATTCATTGAACTGGAAAACTGTTATTCTTAATTGAGTAAAATGATAAAAGGATTTATTTAGTTCTGGCCAACTCACCATCATCACTATCGGCCAAGATTACCACTTTGGCGCTGGGGAACTTGGCTCCCACTTGGCCACCCATAGGCATACTGAGGGACACGTTGAAGCTCTCCTCTTCCTCAAAGAGGGAGTCATCAATTATTATGATTCGACATAACTTCTCCCTCTCATCCTTATCAAAACGCAGAACACTGGTGTGGTCCTCTGGTCTCGTGATGTAGTCTGAATAGGAGAGCACAGTGCTGGGGGTGGTTCCGGTTGCACTGCCTGTATAGAAGGATTTAGTTTTTTAAGCAAACAGACTACAGTTTTAGAATATACATCAGAGGTACAGCTGAAGTAAGGCCATGTAAGGTGCTGTAAGTTGCAAAAGCCAATATTTGATTAATCCTATCATTAGATAATTGTATGATTAGAGTGATTTTCGTATTACTGAACAGAAAATAGTTCATGTTGTGATTAGGAAAGTAGGATCCATAGATCTCACCTTGTTGTGTACAACAAATAACCATTAGTTCTTGGCTGACATCTCCTGATCTGTGTACTGGGACTAATATTTCTCCTACATCCTCTTCTATACGATATTCGGCTTGAGGGAAGAACACTGTGGACTCTGAAAAGAGACACATTCCCAAGCTTAAAGGTGAACATATAAGATATGTTTATTTAATATTAATTTAAGCTTAGGAAGCCAACAGTATGCAGAAAAGTAAATTTTTGCTTGTTGAACATTTGATTTCAAAACCACTGGCATTAATAGGGAGTTGGTCCTCCCAAAAAGCTTCCACTCTTCTGAGAAGACTTTACATATTCCATTGTGGTGCACACACTCTGATAATAATATGTGTTTTACAGTACATAAACAAAGTAGGAAGTCATGAAGCATGGCAATAATTACCATCACCAGGATCTACAATCTCCACGGTGGCTATATCAGGGTATTCAAGAACAGTCATCACTGGCTGTGAAAGCTGGATTTCAAACATCTCTGAAGTCTCAAACTCTTTGTCGGTGAATATCTTCACCCTCCAGATGGCGGATGTTTGGCCAGGGTTGAACTGGACCTGTTTCTGAGCTTTGCCACGGAAGTCTTTGTCCTGTTTTGCTGTACCATCTTTGGTGGAAATGCCTTTAAAAAAAAACACTTATTACACCTTATAACTCAAAATGAGTGAACAGTTTATGGTATCTGCTGACTAAAACGGTGAAAGGCTGTGGAAAAATATAAGACATTGTAAGTCACAGTTAAAGGGCCGATAAAGTTTTTGACTCGTAACTGGGTAAATGAATGACTTTGATAAGTACTAACTGACAAATGATGTCTCTCCCAAGTATCCCCGGCGTTTGAGGGTGACCTCCAGAAACTTTGCATCCTCATCCACAATGTAGTATTCCCTTTCTAGAGAGATCCAGGCCCAATTCAGACGGAACGGCTGTGGTTTCAGTTTGTTGCCCCCTTTTCAAATAGAGAAAAGCACAATGAATGTAAAGATGCACAATGAAAAAAGACAAAATGTGTATTTGAGCACCTTGAAAACACACAGTTTGCAAACGAGTTCAGTGCAACTCGATCCTTAGTCCTGCTTGTGGATGTCCTGGGGTGGTTTCGTTTTCTATTCACATTCTCCACCATTTTTTGTCTTTCCCTCATTACTACTGTAAAATCAATACTCAACATTTCATGTTCACACTGCCTTCTTTTTTACTACTTTTGTTAGAAGATGAATGAGGTTCAACAGGAATGAGTCCAACAAGGTGTCAGGTTAATGCCGAAAACCCATACCATGATTGTGTGAAGAAGGCAGTTGTGGAATATTGTGGTTGGAGCAGATTAACACAGAAGATGGAGAGTTGAAAGAGAAACGGCAGTAAAAACCAGTCTGAGCTTTTGTCTCCAAGACTTAAATAATGTGCTACACCTATGTACTGTATGTGCCATCTCCATATTCCAACTGAAGGCTAATATTCAAGTTGACATAAACAAAATAGATATTGTACTGATATTTTAAACTTTTCTTTCTTTTTAATAGGTAGAGCTATAGAAATCTATTCTAAATTTCAGCATTATTCCAGCACATTTTCATCAAATAATACACACCTCAGTGACTAATTTATGAAAAGTTTATGAGAAGTTATGTTGTGAAATTGATTTATAGTAATCAATAAAACAGCATTATTATGTGCTCCATCAGCCGCCTTCTTTACCACCCTCCTCTTACTATAGGAAAGTGCTCAGCTTGACAAGACAACATTGGCCTTAACCAAGCTCATGTGTCTGATAGCTCTGTCTAAATATATAGAACTCATTTATCATTTTTATCTTTGCACTAGATTACTGAAGAGTCATTAAACAAGCTTATTGACATAGAAGGTGTGAGGGAGCCTCATACAAATTAGATGTTTTATCTCTTGTTAAGCTTTCAGAGGAGTGTGAATACTGTGGTGCATTAAAAATGCACCAACTAAGATCTAGCTGTATAGCATAGAACATTAACAAGTATTAAGTATTATCAAGTATTATCGGAAGAGCACTTCGCAAAACACTTCGACCAAGGTGCAGTAATATCATCACTCCTGAAAACACCTCATGTTGGTTGTATTGATGGAAGTTACAGGGAGAGGGTGAGGGGGAGTTTTCAGGAGTGATGACATTACTACGCCGAGGTCGAAGTGCTGCTAAGTGCTCTTCCGCCATACATTATAATTAGAATTTTTTATCCACTTAGAAAATCACCACGTTTTATTTTGTGTCACCATATTTACTCGTGTAACTACTCATGTAACCTTCTTTAAATAGGGAAAAGATGGACGTGTTTGGTAGCTTCTAAATTCATCGGTGTTTGGATCCTAAGGAATGAATGGTGCTAAGCTAAACACTAGCATAGTGATGCCATGCGCTACAGCAATTGAGTGCACGCACTGAGTCGGGAGAGGTATGTATCAACTCGTCTAAGCTGACGGAAGAACATAGTGGAATATGGAAAAATGGTGGTGTTTTCCTTTAAAATCAAGCTGATTTATTAAACATCCCACAGTGTCAGAGTGCGAAGAAAATTAAGCACGTTTCAAAGGCTTAATGGAAGGTGAACTTTATCATACCTTAACCAAGTGCCTCTTTCTTCAGGAGACAATTCTCCCAGGCATACTGCCCAGTTTGAGTATGAACTGATTTTGAGCTTAGAGAGGCTGTATTAGAGGATTATCAAATTGATAACATGCAGACTGAAGGCTCTCTTTCAGTTAAGAATACAGCAGTCACCTGTGAGATGCTGGGGGCTTAAGACATTTCTCTGGCCCTGGATAAGGGCAATTCGTTGGCAAGATGATGAAAAATAGTTTCACTTGCAATGGAGACAATGTCCCTCTATTCTATCAATTCTGCACACAGAAATAATGTATCATGGTTATTCTATAGGAAAATGTGAATAAATGTTACTAAGTACTGTAGGAACAATTAAACACTAATCATTAAAAAAATAATCATTAAGCAATAATCACAAGCAATAATCACAATAGCATGTTAATCAGCAATGAAGAGTATAAATTAATAATATAATTATTTGAATTTGTAAGATGATTATAATAGGCTACATAATGGATTTTATAATTTATAATTATATATATATATATATATATATATATATATATATATATATATATATATATATATATATAATCTAATCATTAATCAGAAAGTAATTATGAAAAGGAATGTGGTATATTATAAAATTGGTTAAATGTGCATTAGACATTAAATAATATCTTTAGAGTTGATGTTCACTTTGACAGCCCTAAAAAGCTAGTTGGTAAAATCTTCATTAGATTTTCCAAATGTTTGTCAAACAATTACATTTTCTTCGCTGAATTGCACTGTATATTGCTAATACACATAGTGACCTGCCTCTACTGGGTTTCAGAACAGACCTTTTAAAACCCCTTTATAAACATGCAATCTAAACAGACCCATTTGCAACTTATGTTTTGATCCACCATCACTAATGTACTCCCATTTCCAGAGGGAATTTAGCCATCAGAGTTTCACTGTCACCTGGGGAAATTTTCTAAACGGTTTTATTGCTATGTTTGGAAGGCAGGTGCTGTTTAACAGTGACTGTGGAGGCCACCGCAGTTTTCTGACTGTGCACTTTTTCTTCTCTTTCTCACTCCATTTCTTAGTGGTTTTCAGATTCCAAGAGTGGGATCTGACAGCTGTATCCTCACTCCCCGCATATGTCCCCTCCCTTGTTCTCCCCTTTTGTCAGCTTTTATCTGTGCTTGGGAGCAACAACTGAGGCAGACAGCAGGCACTGTCTGGGTGGCCCAAACCCACTGTCATGGCTTTTTTCTGCTTTTTTCTACACTCCAGGGGAATTTGTGTCTACAATGAACAAACAACACAAAAGTGTCTCCCTTGAAAGCAGAATGTTTTCTCATGAGTGTTTCAGATTGTTTTCTCACAATGTTGTTTTTAGTTCACTATAAGTCATGAGAATTGGAACCGTGCAATAGCAGTTTTGTGGTGTAAAAGTATTTAATTTAAGGGTTTATGTTGTAAGCTGGAGCAGCAGTAAAGCCCAGTAAGTATCAGCATCACTGAATGGTGCTAATTAATTGAATGGGTTCAGGCATCACAGAGGGTTGTCTGAAGTTCTGGAGGTATTTTTTGATATAGTCTCTGGTTTAAAGGAATTTATTAGGTCCACCAAATTATGTAACAAAATGGTTTTGGCTTGTAGAAAGATGTATGTGCTATATGTAACAACTATTTGGAAAGTCTAGAGTTAATAATTCTGATTGATCTTCACCTCAGTGCCACTGGTCAATAGATGTATAGAGCCTCAGTCATGGGATGGAATGCTGCTCAACATTTACTTCCAGGGGCATATTATAAGACTAAACTGGCCTACTACATCCATATCCCTTTATACTTATTAGGGCCATGTTAGGTATCCCAAACATGCAAAATGTATGACCATGCTTCAGATTAGACCCCATCTGATTTCATGAGGCAGCATGAAGTCATATTTAAATATGGGTCACATCTTTCTGACCTGAGAAGCTTTGGCCATTTCCTCTGCATCTAATAATGGCGTCTCTGAAGCACCTAGCTCGGAAGTCTATGTTAGGAGCCTCAGCTAAATCCAGGCATTCCACATAGGGAATATTTGACAACTGGATACTAGCAGGTACTGTACTTGTCCATGTGAAATCTGCAAAAGCCAGGCACCTAATCCCCAAACTGCAGGGACAGGGTGATGAATTATGGCATGGTAGACCAGCCACGACCCTTTTGACACCAGTCACAAGTTGTCTGTGGCAGGCAGAGGACGAGAGACCAAGAGAAAGTACTCTTTGGTGGGAAAGGCACCATAGGGTGATCTCAAGGCTCAGATCACAAGAAAAAGTCTGCCATCTGTGAGAGATAAGAAAAAACTCAGAACCATACATCATATCCTCTAGCAAATATGAGAGTTGCAAGGAGAACATAGTTCAATGGAGATGTGGCTCCAGTGTTTAGTGTGGTTGTGGCAGCCACCGACACCAAAGAGCAGTAAATATTTTTGGTGTTTACATGTCTGACACACAGATTAGGTGCAGATATCTGTGATAAATAAGAAACCACATAACTTGAAAAAGACTTTGTAGACCAGATATTGTGCATGAAAGGCCTCCTTAGAATTTGGCAAGCAGAGCACCTATGATGCCCCAAATGCTCACTAGGTTTTGGAACAGAGCTTGTTCCCTACAGTAGCTTTTTACCAAATACTCATGTTTGATTATCTTGAGTAATTGTTGGTAGAATCCCAACCCAACCTAGCAGTATAATCTTCTCCATCTTCTACAGCTTATAGGATGAACTAGGCAAGGGGAAGCCCCAGGATTTTCAGCATATCATATAATGGCTTTGAGTTTCAGCCAGGCATAGAGAGACCTTTGAAAGGAGATCTAGCAGTCTGCTCCTTGACACACAAATCCCTTTCTGTAATGACTTCAACACTTGGGTCAGAGTAGCTGGTGCCACAAATCTCAGAGGAAATGCATTCCACCATCTAACAAATTATCATATTCCATTGCTTTGGATATGAGTTATGTCCGTAATACAAACAGTATAATTTCTGTTATGAAACCTAAGCTTGTACTTTATAGAAGTATATTTTATGTGAACACTGACAGCAAATGGAAGTTAAACTATCAAGTTTGCTTAGAATAAGAACGTGCAGTATATATATATATATATATATATATATATATATATAAATTAGATTATTGGCAACTTGACAATAAATAATTATACAAAGCTTGGTGAATTAAGTGTATTTGCTCATTTGAAACTTACAGGCAGTTTCAAATTTATTTTGATCTTATACTTACAAAGCAAGTACATGGTAGGGCTTGTTTAAATATTAGATATAAGCTATAGATATATAAGCTAGATATAGATATATTAGATATATAAGCTTGACTTAAAATGATTTATGGGAATCCAAATTAAGTCCTTTGTGGTTCAACTTAGCAAATTTGGTGAAAATGTAACATACAGTATGTGAAGTTTAAATAAATCAAGCCAAATGACCTGTGTAGGTATGTTATGCAACAGCAAGTGATTATAATATAGTGATATAATTTTCATATTATGGCTAGCATTCTGCTGGTATACATAACAGGAATTCCCTCTTCACACCTCATCTTCACACCTTCTGACCTTAGAAACTCTAATCTATACATGGAAGTGAGTATTAGTGAATAGCCTGCAAGCTAGTGTGCCTTTCTATAGCTCAGATTATTTTTCTTAGTTTGTGTGCAAACATGCTTAACCCCCTTAATGTTCTTACTGCAGTCTGAGAAATCTTAAAGCCTTTAAATGTAAACAAGCTTAATGTACTTGATAATCAGGATTATTAATTTGTATAAACAAACTGATAAACTCCATATGCCCTCCATGAAAAATGTTACATCTGTTATGGTTTGCAGAGAATTTATAAAATTAGTTTTTTCTTTCTTTCTTTCTTTCTTTCTTTGCTATTAAAAATAACTGGGTAAAAAATAACATTTTGGGTAATTTGGAAAAAATAACATTTTGGATTTTGAAATCACTATTACATGTACTTCTCAATGAATTGACAGGTCGTGAAAAAGTTTATTTATTTCAGTAATTCAACTCAAACTGTGAAACTCATGTATTAAAAAAATTAAATGCACACAGACTGAAGTAGTTTAAGTCTTTGGTTCTTTTCATTGTGATGATTTAAGCTCACATTTCACAAAAACCCACCAAATCACAATCTCAACAAATTAGAATAGTTCATAAGACCAACAACAAAATTTTTTTTTGTAAATTGTTGGCCTTCTGGAAACTATGTTAATCTACTGTACATGTACTCGATACTTGGTAGGGTCTCCTTTTGCTTTAAGTACTGCCTCAATTCAGTGATCAGTTTGTGGCACTGCTGTGGTGGTATGGAAGCCCAGGTTTCTTATACAGTGGCCTTCAGCTCATCTGCATTATTTGGTCTCCTTTTTCTCATTTTCCTCTTGACAATCCCCCATAGATTCTTTCTGGGGTTCAGGTCTGGTTAGTTTGCTAGCCAGTCAAGCACACCAACACCATGGTCATTTAACCATTTTTGGTGCTTTTGGCAGTGTGGGCAGGTGCCAAATCCTGCTGGGAAATGAAGTCATTATCTACAAAAGCTGGTCAGCAGAAGGAAGCATGAAGTGCTCCAAGATTTCTTGGTAAACGGGTGCAGTGACTTTGGTTTCCAAAACCCACAATGGACAAACACCAGCAGATGACATGATACCCCAAATCATCACAGACTTAACACTGGACCCTTATGAAACAAAAATATATTGCAGTATATTGGAAAATATCATGTAATATATTAGGCATATATTCTTATATATATTTATTTTTTCCAATATATTGCAATATATTGGAAGGGGCAATCATTTGTATATTTTGCAATATATTATATAATATATGTATCATCAATATATTATTAAATGTATTCAAATATATAAAATATTAGAAAAAAAAGGGGAAAATAATATATTACAATATATTTTAAGAAATATATTGGTAAATATATTTTCCTTTCGTAAGGGGACTTTCAACTTGGGCTATGACCTTCTCCACCCTTCCTCCAGACTTCCAAATGAAATACAAAAATTGCTCTCATCTGAAAAGAGGACTTTGGACCACTGGGCAACAGTCCAGTTCTTCTTCTGCTTAGCCCAGGTAAGATGCTTCAGGAGCAGCTTAACAAGAGGAATACGACAACTGTATCCAAATTCCTTGACACGTCTGTGTGTGGTGGCTCTTGATGCCTTGACTCCAGCCTCAGTCCATTCCTTGTGAAGTTCACTCAAATTCTTGAATCTATTTTGCGTGACAATCCTCATAAGGCTGCGGTTCTCTCAGTTGGTTGTGCATCTTTTTCTTCCACACTTTTTCCTTCCACTCAACTTTCTTTTAACATGCTTGGATACAGCACACTGTGAACAGTCAGCTTCTTTGGCAATTAATGTTTGTGGCTTACCATCCTTGTGAAGGGTGTCAATGATTATCTTCTGGACAACTGTCAGATCAGCAGTCTTCCCCATGATTGTGTAGCCTAGCGAACCAAACTGAGAGACCATTTTAAAGGCAGGTGTTTTGAGTTGATTAGCTGATTGGCATGTCACCATATTCTAATTTGTTGAGTGAATTGGTGGGTTTTTGTTAAATGTGAGCCAAATCATCACAATTAAAAGAACCAAAGACTTAAACTACTTCAGTCTGTGTGCACTGAATTTATTTAATACCAGAGTTTCACAATTTGAGTTGAATTACTGAAATAAATGAACTTTCTATCTTTCTGACATTCTAATTTATTGAGAGGCACCTGCATTTATTTAGAGCTTTAGGTAATCTGTGACCCCACACATAAAGATTGTAAATTCAGTCTTAACAAAAGGTGAGAGTTACTTTGAGAAATGTATATGTAAATACTCCTCCAACTTAATTATATGCATTAACTATAGGCTATATGAATCTTAGATATCACAGTGTCAGTCTGAGGTTTGAAAAATTTACTAAAAAATTATTACTGTTTGGAGAATACTGTTTGTAAGTACCGGATTCTTTTGGGACTACGTCTGAATGTTATTGTTTCTATCATCTTGGCTAGGTCTCTGAAAATATGTATCTTTCTTTGCTCTTATAACAGTGACTGCACCCAGCTGAAATGTTGCCAAAGAGATGCAGTGCCAGCCCTAGTGCAAGCTCCAGTTCCTACACAGTTAAAGTGCCATCAGTTCAACTACTAACAAGCAACTACTGTGTGCACCTTTTTAAGTTTATAATTAAGGATTTCATACAGATACACAACCTTGTTTGTGCTGATCAAATGAATTAACATTGGCAGTGAATTCAAATATAAGTAAAAATGATTCCTGGATTAAAAACTACAGACTTGCTTAAGGTCACTGGGAAATGCATAGACATTCATTTAAGAAAATTATGAACCTCACTTCAAATTAGCCAGATGTTATTATTTACTGACCACCAAAGATCTATCAACTTGTCCAGGCTCATCCAAGTTTAAAATATTTTTTTGTTTAGTCATTGTTTCCTTTTTCATGTCTGAATGCATGTTTGTGTGTGCCATGACAAGGTGGCATACAGTATGATTTTCAAACCAGACACTTAAACTCAGAAAGTGTTGGCATTTTTACCAGATAAAATTAAGAAGCACTGAAGCATCAAACATTGGTTAATACTGACTCTGATAAAGAAATACACTGCTAATTATAAACCAACCTAGAATAGTCCCCTTCAGCAAAATTTATTTAAATGAACAACTGAGAGCTTCTGAATTCCTACAGTAGCTTTAGTGACATATGACACTTCCAGTTAATGAGGGGGCAAGGAAGATACATTCTTACCATTGTCTTCTACTGCGAAGTAGAATATGTCACTTGTGGCATTGGACCCGTCAAGAAGCGCATAGCAAATCTTCATGTCATCAATATCAGCTAATATGGAGAAAAGATAGAGTATGAGAAGTTGGAGATTAATAAATCTTAAATAACAGTGACAGGTTTTGCATAGTATATTTCAGAAACAAAAAGGTAAACTAGAATGACTTACCCTGTGAAAATGACATGATGCTATCATTGCCCAAAGCAGAATTCATGATAAAGCCATGAAGAGGAGTCTCAGTTACAACATACTTAAGCACTTTGTTTGGGCTTTCTCTGTCCTCTGCCTTTAGAGCTTTGCTGGTAATCAAAAATCCAAGGTGCCCAGTATGAAGGACCCTAAGTGTGGGTGCTGCTTTATTTACAACGATTTGAGGCGCCTCATTGTCCACTGTGGTGATGTGAATAGTCATAACCTGAGGCTTACGAGTTTCATATACAGTATCAGGGAAAACATAAAATTCACTGTGAGTCCCATCAGTAACTGTAAAAGAAAAGCTGTCTTCATTTGTCTCTGTGCCATCATGCCTATAAGTTATAAGGTTTTCATTTAGGTCCTGCTTGGCAAATGATGCAATGACTTGTGTTCCATTGAACAAAAGCTGACCGTGAACTGGCACTTGAGTCACTACAAATCTCAACAGGTTGTCTGGAGTGTCACGGTCCTCTACTGTCAATTCAAAGGGTGTTATCAGCTTGGTTTCTCCCTCCCCCAACACCAACTTGTTAATTGTCAAGACTGGCTTCTTGTTGTCGACATCTGTAATGGATACACGGAAGGTGCGGAAGACAGGGTTGTAGCCATCTGTCACCTCAAACTCAAAGCTGTCCATCTTCACTTCATCATCAGATGTATGGATATAGTAGATCTTGTTGCCAGCTAGTTGCAGCTGAGTGAAGGTTGAGATGGGCACCCCTGGGAGATCAGTACTTTCAAGATGGCCCCTGCTAGGAGCACGAGTGATGCTGAAACTTAGATATTCATCTGGACTGTTGATGTCACTTGTACTGAGAAGGTCTGTGGTCAAGGTGACCTTACCTCCCTCTTTGAGGGTCACACCCTTGTTGATAACATCAGGGAAGACCATGTCCATGCTGCCAATATTAATGTAGAAGTAGCGATCAATAAGGGGATTGATTCCATCAGTTACATCAAACTTTAGCAGGTCACGGACACCCTCCTGGCCTGTGTGAACATACTGAATCAACTGTTTGTCAAGTTCATCTTGAGTGAAATTCATTCCAATGCTAATGTTGCCAATGACAAGTCCATGTTTGGTAATTCTCTGAAGATAGCCTTGGCCAGGGCCGTAGCGGATAATGTAAGTAAGTTCTTTGTCTTCAGAATCTAGATCTGTGGCCTTCAGCACTCTGTTACTTATTACTTTTGTTTCTCCAATTTCTACTTCCAGGCCATCATTGATGGCCATTCTTGGAGTTTCATCATCAACAGGAATGACCATTATAATGACCTTCTCCTCAACAGTGTGCTTCCCATCAGTGAGTCGAATTTCAAAACTGTCTTCCTTGGTTTCAGAGTCATCATGCTCATAAACAATATTGGAAGTCTCCTTGATTTGCTCTAATGTAAATTTTACCACTGGAACTGTTCCAGTGCTCAACTGCTGAACTATGTTTCCATGTTTTGGGTGTTTAAGTATTTCAAAAATTAATTCATTATTTGGGATGTCTGCATCAGCAGCATTCAGAATAGGAGCATCAATAACCAAGCTCATCCCCTCCATGACAAAAAACTCATGAATGAAAATATCTGGCTTTTCATCATTGGCTGGGATGATGACAATGGGGAAAATGTGCCTTTCTGAAAAGTTAATGCCATCAGAGCAGCAGAAAGTGAATCTGTCCTCCACTGGCTCCACACCCTTGTGAATGCTTTGGACATAATATATGTGACCTAGACCAAGATCTTTAATGGTAAATGCAGTGATGGCAGTGCCTGTTCTGGATTTTTCAGAGCCAGGAGCTGGGGAGATGTTCTCCACATAGCCAGATGTGGACTGAACAATAATAGTACACAAGATATCATCATTATCAGTGTCAATGTCCTCAGATTGAATGTGCTCTAATGTGATAACATTTTTCTCACCCTCAACTACTACAAACTGGCTGCCCACACTAACTACAGGTGGGATGCTGTCTACAGGGAGAATGCTGACATAGACACGGACCCCTTGGACTTTGTTGCCACCAACAACCCATTCATCTGACATGTCAGATATGGTAAGATTGAAGGAGTCGTGCTCTTTAATGGGACCAATTTCACCACTAGTGTGAACATAGACAACCACACCATTAATTATGTCTTGCTGGGTGAAGCGCTCAGCTGGAGCTCCATTCACCACTATTTCTCCTAGCCTAGGAGGCTCCTCAACTATGAAAGTCAGCATGAGGTCATCTGTGTCTTCGTCATGACCCTGGATAACATTACTGGTGATTTCTGTTACGCCATTCTCGAGTACATCAATTGACGCCCCTAACAAACCGGCCGGTAACATAATTTTTGGAGTTTCATCATCGACTGGCTTGATGCTGATCTTGACAGCAATGGGGACTTCATGGAACCCATCACTAATGTCCAGCTTAATGACATCATGAAGTGATTCTTCACCACTGTGGATGTAGGCAAGTCGGCTGTTTTCAATGTCCTCCAATACAAATGTTTGGCCATTAGACATGTCAATTCCTAAATATTGCAGCTGCCCGAACCTGGGAATCTGTGTCACTGTAAATGTAATGTTCTCATCCTCAGTGTCCTGATCAGAGGCATCCAGTTCTTTTTTGGTTATTATATAAGTATTTCGCTCCAGAACTGTGAAACCAGTGTTAGTAATTACAGGGGGTTTGTTGTCGACAGGCTGTAAAAAGATTGTAAACAGTCCATCAACTGAATTACTAGCAGTGTCCTCCACGCTGAATGTAAACTGGACCACTTTGGGAGTAATACCAAGCTCTTGGTCAGGGGGTTTGTAGGCCACTTTATGGTGGTTGACCTGAGCTTGCGTAAACTCACTGATTGTGATGTCAGGGCTATCAGTCAGCACAATGGCACCAAGAGGAACAGGGTTGTTTTCATCTGTGTCAGAAGCAGGTTTGATGATGGTGTACTTAAGATCCCTGTCATCACAGTCCAGATCTGTGTAACGTAGATATTTTTTCTTTAAAAATGTCAACTCGTATTCTTTGACTTCCATGTGTAATGTGGTGCCAGGGTAAAGTTCTGGAGGGATGTCATCCACTGGATGTATTTTAATGGTGAATGTGTGCTCTCCTGATTGATTTGGTGGGTCATTGTCATCCTGGACTCTGAAGACAAACTGGTCAATCACAGTTGTGGTACTATGAGGTCCTTTATGACGATAGAACAGCTTCCCGTCCAGGATATCCTGCTGAAACCATTCTGTCACCACCTGTTCAAACATCTCATCTGTGGCACTAAATTTCCACGCAGATGGATCCAGAGGAGGCTCCACCTGCTTGAGGAGTAGCTCACCGATGTATGAGTATGGCTCTTCTAGTATGAATTTAATTGTAGAATCCTCTGAGTCAATGTCAGTGGCACTCAGGATAAAAGGGGAGATTTGCATCACTTCATTCTTGAAAAGCACAATACCAGTGTTTGCATTTATAATGGGAGGTTCATCATCAGTGGGGGCAATTGTGATGGGGAATAAAAACTCTACTTCATTACTGCCATCAGTCATTCTGAATATAATATTGTCACTGTATGTGTCACTTCCATCATGCTGGTACACAACAATGCCAGCATCTAGATCAGCTGGTGTGAAAAATTTTCTTTGAGACCCTATCACTGTCAGCCCTCCATGTTTTAAGCCATCAACTACTGTAATCTTCACTTCATCGAGATTATCCTCATCGCTGATCTCTAAATTTTGTAAGCTGGATAGTAGTCTTGATTGACCCTCAAAAAGCAGTTGTCCTATATTTTTGGTTACCACTGGAGCTAAAGTGTTCATTGGCTTCACAACAATCATGAAAGCAAAAGGATCAGAAACAGCACCATCATTGTCAACTATTTCAAATTCAATCTGGAAAATTCTTTCTACATCTGAATCCTCAGAGGGAGGCTTGTATGCAATCTTCAGGTCTTTAATATCTCTCTGATGGAAAGATGTGATTGGCTGGTTTTGATAATCTGTGCTGATTAAATAGCCCTGCTGGTAGCCCAGTGGAGATGTTATGTTAAAAATTAATTCATCAGAATCTGATTCAATATCCTCAGCTGCCAGCATATCTGAAGTAATGGCTGTCATCACAAATTGGTCAATCTCCATCATCATCATAGATATAAAGCTAGGCTTTGGTGATGTATTTTCAGTACCCTCTTTGATTCTAACCATTATCTGGAAATGTTCCTGTTGAATAGTATTTCCGTCATTATCTTGTACTTCCACTAGCATTGGAATATAGTCTCTGTTAGGAGAGTTGGTGGTTGCTGTGTGTTGATACTGAATTCCCTTCTTGACAAAATCATCACAATTAATCATCTGGCCATTAACAGAGTTATCAGTAAGACTACCATACCTGGGAAGTTTGCCTGCACCAACCAGTGTGGTCACCTTACATGTAGTGACACCATCTTCAAATGCAAACTCCAAAGTTTTCTTGTCAATTGGGTTGCTTAGCCCATTTAGCTTGTCCACAACCAGAGGCATGTTACGAGTGAGAATCTCCAGCTGCTGAAAGACCACTTCTACTTCAAGAATGAAAGGAACCACCACTGTGTCTGTGTGGGAATCATACCTCAGTTGTAGTTTTATGTGGTCTTTGCTTGGGCTCCGGGAACCAAAGTGAGTATATTTGACCTCTTCTGTTCCAAAAGTGCAGGTGAATTTCTTGGGTGTAAGCATTCCAGGTCTTTGGGCCAGTGGGTCATTGTCCAAAACTGTAATGTGACAGCGGTCTCCTGCATGCACTTCAGTCACAAGGTCATTGATAGGGTCCAGATAAACAGAGCGTCCAAAGGGAACTCTTATCCTATTGTTGGCTACCAATATTGTTTCAGCAGTAGGTCCAGGTTGGTGCCTATGATGGAAAGACGCATCAAAAGGATCTGCATCCACTTTAGATAGATAACATCCTAATGAAATCAATATAAACAGGCACTTCATAGTTGTTCCTGCTGCACCCAGCCTTCCTCTTTGCAGACAACCAGCCATATTTTTTATAGCTAGCTGCACTGCATGAACTTGCAAAAATAGATGAACTGCAGTGTCCACGCAAGATTTGATTCCCTTGATTTCACAAAGCTTGGTTTTGATCACACTGCTACTTTTCCCCCTCTCTCTGTCCTTACACACATCACAAGTGCAGCTAACCTACTGAAGCATTGCAGGTAATACTTAACAAAGGAGATAGTGACAGCACAAGGCTCCACCCTCAGTCCAACCTCTCCCACGGCTAATTTAAGGCAGCACAAGGCAGCCCCCCAAAGTGTTGGATTCACTCTAACCCTTCCTCTCTTTTTCTCCTTTCTTACCCACTGAAGGCAGTGAAGTTCATATTAAGACCAGTAAGGAAATAATTTTGCTATAGAAATAAAAAAAAGGAATAAAACATATAAACCAAGATAAGACTGTTGTGAAATTCTGAAGTCCTTATTGATGGTGCCACTGATTTGTGATATGTGTGACAAATGCTTTAAGGAATATGTAGTTGCCCAGGATTTTTATTTTACATTTTTTTCATGGTTTAAGAAAAATGGTCAGGACATCTGATGTTCAACATTTCTTCTTCAAAAGTATTAATTTAGTTTACCTTACCAGAATAACTATAGATATGGCTGAATAGTAGAAACAGCGCCTTCTGTTGGAGTGAAAAAAAAAGAAAAGAAAAAAAAACTAAATCTGCTAAAAATATTAATAAAAAAATTAAATGTAATATGTTTCCATACTTGATTTAAACGTTTGTATAAAAAATAAATAAGATTGGTGTCCTTTCTGGAAAAAAATATATTCTGAAAGTATATATTTTATTTTATTTAGTTTTTATACAATTTCGATTTTGTATATTGTTAATGTGTGTGTGTATGTTTGTCTGTGTATAGAGGTTAAATAAATTATAATTAATTGATATGGTACTTTTGGTATTTTATCTTATAACACTTTACAGACTTTTTGTTTTCAATGTCAATGCATTCATGCTGTGTTTGAATGAAATTGTGTGTCTATTAAGTTATTCATGTGCTTGTAACTTGTGGGGTCATTTCATGGAGCAGTTGAAAAGTCAAGCAACACAATACACATTCCAGTTGGTTAAACAGGTGGACAGAGGATCCTATACTGTAGTAAAATAATAAAACAAGGGTTGCACCCTGAATTGTTAAGAACTCTTGAACTCAAAGAATGTTAATTTACTTTTACTTCCACTTATAAAGCATTAATGTAAATAATCAGCAGCGCTAATCTGCTGAAAGGTATTTCCGGGCACATTTCCTAATGACACTTTATTTGCCAACCATAAGCATAGTTTGACCTATGGCTTGATTCACAGTGATTCTAACAGGCGTAATGTCCTGCTACCTTCCTAAAAAATCTTCTCATATAATTTTATTTATAGAGAGTCCAAATATATATTTTGTGATTGCAGTCACTGGGAATGGGATTTTAAATGCGTCCTCCGGATGATGATGATGATGATGATGGAAATCCCCCATGGCTGTTAGGAGTACATACTGTAGAGTTTATCCGTTAATGTGACACATTATTTTGGGTGCCAATACAAGTGCTCAACATCAATTGCAAAAGAATAAATAAATAAAAAATAAATTAGGAGAAATATTTTTAATTCTTTGATAAAGATTTATTTATGTATGTATTAAACCTATAAGCCTGCTTTATTTTGTTCATGTTTTTATGATGTGACTTCAGCTTAGCATGACCTGGAGAATCAGGGTAGATACTTACTGTGTATAGAAACCCTGTGGTCGCATCTAGATATAAATACCCTCTTTCCATTTATGGAGCAGTGTTTCAAATGGCTATATGGGAATTGATACCACCTCACATATCCCATTTAATGACCAATAATATTTTTGTTTTGGTCATCAATTTCTCAGATAACTGATATTTCCTTCTGTAGTTTATTAGAACTAATTAACTCCATTAATGTCATTTACTTAAAGCATTACTGAACATATGCACGTGTTTTGAAGGTTAATTATGTCCCAAGATACCATTTATTGCTGTTTCCAAAATAATTGAACTAGTAAACATTTTGTTTAATAATATATAATGTATTACGAACTAACAATGAACAATACTTTTTACAGTTATTAATCAACTGTAATTTATGATTAGATAGATACTAATCAGATAGATAGAGATAGATAGATCTAAAATTTTATTAAATATTTTGTTTCTAAATACTTTGTATAAATATTATTTACTATTTGAACATACGTATATATATATATATATATATATATATATATATATATATATATATATATATATATATATATATATATATATATATATATATATATATATATATATATATATGTGTGTGTGTGTGTGTGTGTGTTTACTAATATTCTAAAAGTTTCCCTTGAAATTAATAGAATTAGCATTTCCCTCTGACACACTGGTGGATAGAAGTTTTCAAGCAAAGCTTGAATTTATGAGTTGAAATTTACTGTGATCCAGACCTTTCAGTAGATTGTGAACCATAAAACGTAAAGGTCGTAAATCTTCATGGCGAGTAAATATACACAGGATTTAACAATGCAAATTGTGGAACTAGCGATGCACTAATTAATTGTTTGATGCCTTTAATAGCATGAACCAAAATAAAGGGCACTCTGTTTATTCGGAGACATGTTTCTGACAACACTATGCCACTCTTAGCAACGCTTGTGAAAAACTCCTGTTAGCATTCACTGAATACCCAGAATGCCAGGTGTGCTAGATGAGTTAGTTTCTATTTTGTAACTTTGCTAAAATAACTTTTGGTGCACTTATAAACGATGCACATTCAAGCACCTTAAGTTTATACTTAGTGTAGTACTGATTGACCGGTGGGACTCAGCCAGCACAGTGTTATAAATTTACACTTTGTCAGATTAAGTTAAATGTAAGTAAAGTAGTTCTGATCCTACCAGTCAGTTTTCTGACAAAAAAATAAATAATAAATAATAGTAATAATTGTACAGATCTAGGACTGCAAAACAATACTTTCTGAAAAGTAATTTACAAAAAATGTTTTGAAATGCCACAATTCCATAGAAAAGGTGAACTATAGGTATATTGCCAGTAGACTACATAAAAACATAATTAGTTTAGAAACAAGGTCATACAGTGTTAATCATTATAGACAGTACCATTCACATGTCTAGTATTGTTATCTTAACTGAACATCTCCCAGCCTTAAATATGACATTTAGTCATGTTAACATATGGCTGTATCCAGCTGTACACAGCAGTTGTGTCCATGCATCACTGTCTCAGGATGCATAGATTACAGACGAATGCCGCTGCCAGCACTCAACCTTTCACCTCTTCAGCCATAGTACAAGTCAAGCATGCTAACAGACAACATGCTACTATGTGCTATGTCAATACAGTCAAGGCTGGGCTTTACATGTCCCCCATAAAGTGAAAATATTGTCAACAAGTATGTTAACAGCCAGCTAGTCAATCATCACATATAAATTCTGTCACTTTAAAGCAAAGCAGGCAAACTTTAGTACCTTTAGGACATGTTTTATTATTGGGTTCCTAAGGGATGTCAGGATGTTCTGTGCTATACGTTTATTGTTATAATATTGGTTTATATAGAAAAAGAGTACATACAAATAGAGTAGGATTATACTGATAGGAACAGCTTAATAAAAATAGAAATGGATGTTTCTGATGAATTCTATACATACTTTGCATGGATTAGTTCAGGGCAGGTTCAGTGGACCAAGCCCTCAAAGTCATGGTAGTTATGTTATTTAGCTTTGCCAGCATCAGCCAAAACTTTCTCTGCCTCAGAATAACTCTTTCCCAGAAAAGATCCCAATGTATTCACATTGCTTTCGCACACTGCAGCATCCCAATCATCCACTGCTGTAAATATACACACTGTATAAATAGAGGATCCTAGGATAATTTACCCCACTGGATCAAGCTGAGGGTGAGTTGGGAGAGATGTAGCTTTTTGCCTGGCCTGCCCAGTGGCACCATTCCTCTTGCACTGCGGTCACGTCAGCATTCTTGCGATACCTTTCCTTAATCTCTCCTCCCTTTCTCCCAATCACACCCCCCCCCCCCTTTTTTCTATTAAGGAATATGCAATATATATATATATATATATATATATATATATATATATATATATATATATATATATATATATATATATATATATATATATATATATAAAATAAATATTTTACATTTGTACTAATGGACTGTTGAAATCTTGATTCTGATTGGTTGACAATTGGTTCCAAGATGTAAAATTATTATTTTTTTAGGGAAAAGCATGGCTAAAGTTGTTCCAGGCAGGTCTTGACCTCTTTACAGTTCACTATCAATTCGCCAAATGATTTCAGTTATTTCAGGGTGTGATCAATCGATTCGGTTTAAACTAAGCCCGGTGCGAATGGTCTGATAGTGCTGTTCATTTGAGTAAGTGTGAATGCTGCCATCCGAACCCTGGTGGGCAATAAACAAGCAGACCTTATGATTATACCATTCGCAGAACCATGATTTTAGCAGTAAAATAATCTAGCAACTTAAAAGCTACCAATTTTTTTTTACTAGCATGGAAATAACTGCACTGTTTTTGAAGCAGATCAACTTAAAGTTTCGCTATTGTCTCTCTTTGCATTAATAACTGCATTAATCTATAAACTTGATTAATGAGTTGATATGTACCTATCCCATCTCAGTGCATGAACTTAATCACTGTAGCGTGCAGCGTCACTATGTTAGTGTTTAGGTTAGCACCATATATATATAGGCTACTGTATATTATGAGCACCACAAGATAATCCTGATTTTTCTTTAACTTTAAATAATGCAGTTATCAAAGTACAAGTATGCTTACTTGTAAACACAACCTTAAACAGGCTTGCAGATTTAAATCCATTTAGAAATGATGAACAACCAGCCAGCCAACGATCTAACAGAAATTAACAGCTGCCTGTCAAACAAAAATGATAACAAACCGAATTAAATCCTTCACTGCCACACAGGCAAATGACAAATCGCTTAATAGCCGAACTAATTATTATTAAAGTGTCACTCACAGTCACAAGCCTAAATTCGCTTTAACACAGTCCATAAACCAAACGCTGTCCTCTCTGCCATCTTGCCGGGAGTTCGAAAAAAAAACCCCACACACACACAGGGTCAGGCGCAGGGCACAGACGTATCACAGCCATTGACTTTACGATCACAGAGCTTCGGCTCTGCTGATACATCCGCAGGTGGCACAGTAGACCTAGGCCTAATGTCTGACAAAAAGCAGGCTGCAGTCGGGATTTTCCTTTCCTTAAAATAACGGATTACTTTTAAAAAAAAAATAACGAAGTTACTGATTACTTACGCACGAAACTAACGCGTTAAGTTACACATTTCAGGAAAAAAGTAATTAGAGTACTCTAACGCGTTACTTTGTAACCCACAACACTGTATATAAATAATTATTTTTTTGAGTATGAAATAGTTTTAACTGTCATGAACAGCTGATGGTCTCTATCAAAGTTTGTAGGAGGCGGCAGCTCATAAATGCAGTCTAAACTTCTTTAAACCAGAGATAAAACTTCTATTGCAGGCTTTGTTATGGAATCATCTAGTCTGCCATCTGCTTGGTAACATAAAGCAATTACTAATACAGTTCTCAGTAAACTTGCTTTGTTACAGACAGAACATGCACCTGACAAATTGATTTTGCAACTGTAGTTGCAGTAATCAGAGTTAGATGGCCAACCAGAACATGAACTTTTAATATTAGAAACTACAATTTGATATAGAAGTCTTCAACTTAAAGTATGTTTATTTGAAACCAAGACTGTTATTCCAGAAAGAGATTTATGTAAACTACAAGTAATAATAAATTATATTTTATAATCAAGATCCATTTTTATTGTTTTACTTGACAGAACTGATATAAGAAGGTAGAAGCAACTGATTATAAAAACATGTTGCACCCAACAATAGGCCGATATCTTTCTTTAGACTGTGAAAATTAAAGTTTAAGAAAACAGATTAAATCAAATGAATAAAACTTTAACCCAAAACATAATTTCCAATGGAAATCTGTAACAGTGAAAGCATTACAAAGAGATTAAAAGAAATACAAAAATATAAAACTTAGAAATCAAAAACATAAAGTGATGAAAGTTGTATTATGCGAATGTCTTAGATTTACAGTTAACAGTTATAGGCATTATAACATAAACATACATATACATACAACAGAGGAACTTTGAGCTCTATAGCACTCTGATGAAATTTCCTTATACATAACTTTACACATCTATTTGAATTAAAAATGTATTCAATGTACAACGTACAAATATCCTTTTTGCCATAAATGTCAACGCTCATAATACACTTTAGATTTTTATATATTTTATATATTGATATACTGTATATGCTCTGTCGATCTGACTTCCAAGCATCCTTTAGCTTGGAAAATAAACAGGAATATCAGGGTCCAATAACACGGAAAAAGAGTACACATTGTTCATTTACATACAATCACCAACATTGGTTGGAAATGTACAAAATTATCCTTTTAAGATTAGATTAGATTTTCATAAATTAGTATTAAAAAATAATAGGTAATATTATTCTAAATTTAAAAGTACTTACTCCATTAAGTTTCTCCGTTAATGTACAGTATATTTCATTTAACCCTTAATCAACACAAAGCAATTCAAAATTTGAGTAAAACACAAGAAAAAAAAAGAAAAAAAAAAGATATATATATATATATATATATATATATATATAAACATTAACACCATACATTGAGCCCTGTTAGACTTTCCTTAGTATGTATATGCAAACAACTAACAATCATGATAACAATGTTATAGCAATGACTCGCATAGTCTACATCTCAGTTCAGCTTTTGCTTCCAGTTTAAAAAAATCCATCAGTCTGGTTCAGAGATCTGTAAAACAGAGAGTTGATATTGTTTTTAATAGCAATTATATATTATTACAATTATATATATATCGAATTTCTAATCGCAATTACAATTATGGATGCCACAATTATGTAATCGTTCAAAGCGGCAATTAGTCGTTCAAAGTCCACTTATGTTGTTCTGCATGCTTACGAAATATTTTTTTTTTCTTTCTGCATGTTACCTTAAGGGTTTTCCATTGTTTTAGTTTTAGTATAACATTATAATACCATCCATTTTACTGTTTTTTATAATTTAAAGAAGAAACCAATCCGATGTATATTTCACATTTGAGGCTTAATACTATAGAAAAGTACTAAAGGATTTCAGTCAGAGTGTTTACAACTTATTTATTTTCATATAAAAATACGGCATGCATATACATATATTTGTTTACATTTATTTAATACATTGACATACATCATGGGACATTTATCTTGCTGATAAAAGAAAATAGGCTCCAAAATTATAAAATTAACTTTACTTTTTTCCCATGAGCTGTAAAGCCAGCTCATAACCTCCTACATGCATGTAGCCTTTGACATAACACCTCAAGCTAAAACATCAGAAGAAAAGCACTTGATGTCATTTGCGAAAAAGCCTGGCATGTCGATATACAGTAAATGCATGCTGCTGATATATAATGTATTTGGAATATTTCATAACAAATTTGTAAGACGTTTACAGACATGCTCACATTCATGGAAAACTAATAAGCTTCATGTTTTGTGTAACCTGTAGGCTTGTTCACACAATGGCTTGCAATAACATTTGTATTGAAATTTGTGAATGGCCACTCATTTATTAACAGAAAAGCTGCTTGTTATCCACTTTAACACAAATGCTTTCTTTATAGGCTTACTCAAAGGCATGAGTGGACTACACATCGGAACAGATTCATTAGGCTTAGCTGGGGTACATAGTAAACTGATCCTGAGATAACAATCTCCCAATCCCCCCCCCCTCCTTTAATAGAGAGAAGAAAGCAGGTAGCTAGAAGACAAGACATTCCTTTAAAGATTTATCAAGACAAAACCAATGGACTAATCTAAGAGCTACAATCTGTTAAACTGAAGTGGAACCTCTAATTATATCAGGACTGTTAGGGCAGGTTTGTAGAGACAGTTTAAAATTCCTACTCAGTACCTTTTTGTCCCTTTCTACTCTAGATTTAAGCTTAAAATACCCAACTAAACTTTAAGTGTAACAGGTAGGGTCTAAAGCAGTTGTTGCAGTTTCTTAATTGAGATACACATATATCATTTGTAATTCATCTCTTCTGACAGGACAACAAGATCAACCAATAGTGAATATCAATCAAATGCTTTTTCTCCAGTCACAAATATATCTTGTAACATGAATAATCATAAATTACGACTCTATTTCTCATAATTGGGACTCACAATGTAACTTTGCATGTCACAGTGTGATTTAATATCTTACAGTTGCAACGTCAGTCTCATGCAATTCCCATTTTATTTCATTTTATTGAAACTTTATTTTTAAATCATCATAAATTTATTTTTCTGCATCATGCCAAAGCTGCCTCGTGAAAACTTTCCTTTTACCAGCAGTTAAAAGAGTCTATGTTGCTGGAGAGGTCTCCTGTCAATCCCACTCTAAGGAATGTGGCAGATACGGGCAGGTGAAGGTGTCTGTCTTTCAGCAGTGGGCTGATCACACCCAGGCCTTTGAAGCCACTGCTCTATGACACTAGAATAGAAAGCTGGAAGAGAGAGAATGTGCTATTGGATGCCCTTCCTGCGAAATACAAACAGTTCACTCCTATACTTATGAATGGGAGAAACTGCAACGTGCAATATGGCGAAATAGTCCCGCATTATAAATGAAAGAGCCAATCGCTGATTGGAAAAGTCATTGCATCACTGCAGCGGCTGTTAGAATTGTTACCAGCCAATGTCTATGCGCATTCATTAGACATTAAACTATTTTTCAAGTCATATACACCTAGGATGACTTGCTGGTGTGCAATTTATGGGCTAATTTTAATTTTTTGGTAAACTAACCCTTTTTTTGTCACATATTACACATGCACACTTAAATAACCAATAGAATGTGTACAAGTGTACAATTTATGACCATTTTGCTTATAAAGAAAACAGTTTAATGTGTTTAGAAGACCGCATATGTTGTCAGTTATGCTCACTGTGTCCCATGATTCCTGTATAAAGGGAACATTTCAAAATAAAACTTACATTGTTTTGGTGAATCATACCTTTAAGTGTATTAATGCCACCTCTGTGCAACAAACTGTACATTTATATATACATATATACATAGATGATGTATATATTTAATAGTTAATAGTGATTATTTTACTTTAGGAATAATAAGAGTCCACATATGGAACTCAGATGCCATGAAATATTCCCTTCTGTGCACTTCTGTTTGTCTAAACAAACAAGACCAGACTTTAATGGTGGTCAAACTTGTGTTGGTTGTTCAGAGCAGCTGGTGGGTGTTTATGGCGTGTTTTAAAGAATTGCAGTCTTGTTTGTGTTAGAAAAGATATCTTTCCCACCTTGTAAACCTTAGCCAAACAAGTGTTTTCAACAATGTGAATACAGAGTAAGACAGTCTAGACTTCCAGAAAGGAAATTTCTATGTAAATACACTTTAGAAAAACTAACAAACAAATAGAAGTATAAAGTGGTCACCTGGTAGTTTCAGGTTTTTCTGGATGCCACAAAACTAGTAATAGCAACATAAACACACACACACACACACACACACACACACACACACACACAAACACACACACACACACACACACACACACACACACACACACACACACACACACACACACACACACACACACACACACACACACACACACACACACACGCAGGGGCCTATAGGGTTTTTTTTTCATTCTGTTAAAATTTTCATGATAAACTTAGTCTGAGCATTGTTTGCAACATTCTCTTTGCAACACTGCCTTTTAATGACTGCCCAAATCTGGTTTTTCACTTGCCACCAAATACAGTCATCAGTGTTTGTGTGCATGCAAACATTGACAAATATGTGAATAATCCTATAAATAAAACCATAATGTATCAATGAAACCATGGAAACATAACAAATAACTTATAATTAACACCAACAAAGGGAACCAAACTTTACCAGTGACTTATTATGCATCTTAACACAATTACCAACTCTTTCTGATATGGTGAAACGTTTCCATTTATATTGCAAAGGCTGAGTAAAGGTTGCCTACAACTAAACAATCAGAAAAATACACAAAAGATTGCAGGTTTTAACTCAGACCAGAAGGCACCACCTGTTACAACTCTGAGTTTCTCTCTTTCCCACTCATCCTAAGTTACACCTGGCCAGGTGAGAAGATAACCACATCAAAACGCTGGTAGTCAATAACTGCATGTGTGCATGCACAAACACACATTAGTTCCACACCAAAGCACACTGTCTAATACTGTTCAGGCCTGGGCGAGTGTCTGATTGTTATTGTAAATCTAGCATTGACTTGGCTTCTTTGTCATTAGAACATTTTGGGCAGGCCACTCCTTCAAATGTTTTTCAGATTTTAGATCTTTTTCTTTGTTGATTTAATACATAATTCATCAATGGCATGCACAGATACCAACCTTTAGCAATTAAACTTGAAAGTAGTGCATAAAGTGCTATTAAAGCAGACAGAGCACTGATGGCCACAAATGTAAGTGCCTTAACTAAACTGTGTCCTGTCTATAAAGTTGTCTCGTGGTCGAATTGGTCGTGAGATAGCGTTGAGAGAGACCAACCACAGTTTGTTGTATAAAATATTGCTGTCTAATTAGTTTTTGTTTGTTTCTTTTGAGTAGACTAAGCACCATAAAAAAAAAAAAAAAAACTTGTCTTACGCATTTATGAGAGCCCTATCCAAACCTGGAAACAGATCCTACAATGACCGGAGAGCACATGAAAGCATACCCTTATTGGAAAATAATACCCTATATAATAGTCCCTGGGGCTCTAGCTAATTATACTGCTTTATGAGCAGTCAGGGTCATTAGTTGTTATCTATGGGGGTGGAATGACCTCTTTCAAGTTCATGTCTCCAACCTGTTCATTAGATCCAAACCAGCTGGAATGAATGAGAGGTTTTCACTCTAGTGTGTCTTCCCTTTGATTCTTTAACTGTTTGTTTGTTTGTTTGTTTTTGAATGACTGGTCTATTTTCTCCTGATTGCAGTTTGTCTGCATGTAGCATTATTGTATAAATATTATATGTATAAATATATGTATATTTCTTAAATACATATAATCTTCCACTTTGTGCTTTCCATTTTTTCTAATATGTACTTAAGATGTTATAATGTAAAAAATGATTGTAATAATGATAAAAAATAATGTAATACAAATTTACTTTGATAAATGTTGTACTTTTGAACTTTATATTTATCAAAGAATCCTAAAAAAAGTATCATGCTTCGAAAAAATATTAAGCTTCATTGTTTGTTTAAATATCAAAATAATTTACTAATATTATAGGTATTTACTGTATCAGATAAGTTGCAGCCTTAGTGAAAAAAAATAAATAAATAATAATAATAAAAAAACCTTACAAACACCAAATTTTAGACCAGTAGTGTGTACATACACTATTCACAAAATACACATTTTCTTTCATATATATGGAATTATTCCATAAAGAGAAAAAGTATGCTACATTAAGCAGGGTATCTGTATGCAAATCTGTAATAATAACCTATACAAGTGGGTCCAAAAGGTTTGAGAGCACTAAGTAAATTGGTCCTATTTTTATTACCAATTGTATTAAAATTGGGTGAAAGTACATTTTTAGAACATCTCAGTATTTAGCCTATGATAATTATTTATTTATTTCTCTGTTTATTTCTTTTTATTTTTGCTGACAGTGTTAAATTTCTGAAAGCACACTATATACATGTGGTATGAGTGCTGTAATGTAAAGCACTATGGAGCATTCCATTGTCTAGACTGTGGGGCATCATGTACTGAAATGCTGATGAAGGTCCCTCATCAGCTGTTAACAGAGAAACACATTTCTCTGGGAGTTGCAAACAGAAATAAAGTCTCAACCTGCTGGGGCACACATGTGCAGAAAACACCCTGACAGAGAGAATTTAAAACTGGTATCTCTCTCAAGTGGCTGATGACATGAGACCCAGAGCGGCATCTGTGGAAATGAGATGAAATGCCCTCTACCACATATCCACATGATTAAAAAAGTGAAATTAGCTTGGACTGACCAATATGAATTGTGATGTAAATGTGTGATTTATGCCCTACTGCTCTTTTAGTTACAATAATCATCAAAGTACAATGTTTTTTTTTCCTCCGCCAGAAGCATTTCCTTTGCTTGAGTACATCTCTAATGGACTGCACTGTGTGTATGTACAGTATCTGCATGGACTGTTGGAAAACACTTACCATTGTAAAATGTTGGGAAGAGGCTGATTTATTTTAGAGGTAAAATATCAATAGAGATTTCAGTGAATTCATGCCGATTGCCGTTGACTGAAACAAAAGGAAGGAGTGGTGAACAGAGAGAGATAGTATTAGTATAACCTCAATATTAATCTCAGTGCTTACAACTAGATTCACACGGGGTGTCTGCATCAACAATTGACGGACGGTGTGTCTGAAGTTTGGCACAGGGACAATCATATTGGACCACAATTGGCTAGCGCCTGAGCTTGGGTATTTGCATAAGGCAATTTGATTGGCTGACGTCTCACTTTAAGCTTGAAGCATTAATGAGAATGAGAATTAATGAGAAGCATTAACGCAGATGCCCCATGTGAATGTACCGTTACAGTATATTAAAGCACTACTGTGTTTAATAATATGTTATTGTCACAAGGTGACGATCTTTAGGGGCGGAACCAAAATTCGGGAAGTTTGGTTCCGCCCGGAAGTGTTTCCGCCCGGACCGGAAAAACAGAACACCGGAACTTCCGGTAGCGCCGTGAGAAGGAAAATCAGGGAATTCGATGCACCTGTGCCTAGTTAGGGACAGCGGTTGGTGATTGGAGGATACGCTGGACAAGGCAGTACTTAAGGCCAAGTTATTTCACAGTCTGGGAAGCTCTCTTTGGTGTGTGTGAAGCACTGGGTTGTGCCCGTCTTGGTACGCTGCTGGTAGCTGTCTAACTCTCTCTCTCCCTCAGGCTGGAATTGTATGATTGTGAAGACATCGCGAACCTTAAAGGTTGAGAAGTGAACAGATTATACGGCGAACTGAGACGACGTGAAAAAGGGGATTGGAAGTGGCATTGATGTGAGTACTAAGAGCCAGTCGAAAGTGCCCTGTATATTGACCTGGCGTTGTGTAGATCTCTCCAGGAGGAGGAGGGTGGCCCTACCCCTAATATAGTGTGGTGGGAGAGCCGAAGGAATACTTATTGAAGTAGTCGCAACGACGACATCACTAGCTAGGCCGCATATTCCATCGCCAGATCCGAACCAAGCGAAGTGAAGGAAGACGGGTGTCCTTTCCGTACACTGAGTGTGGTGGGTGAGTCTTCGTGCTGTGAAAACCTATAATTTTGACGTGGTGTTGTATATTGCTGTGGGCTGCTGTGTATTGCCGTGTGTCCTGTCAGATAAACCCCCGCCTTCACGCACTTCGGCGTGGGAGGACAAGGAGATTGCTGGTCCTGGCCTAGTTCAGTACAGTATATGTTGTGAGCGTGCTTCAGATCTCCGGAGATAGCACGGTACGCTGTGTCCAGCCCAGAGGTGAAAGCCATCCAAAGCAGAGTAACTGTGTTTTGTGTCTAAGTTGATACCTGTGGAGAGGAAAGGAAAGAGAGTGAGTAACACAAGGAGAAACAGAGGAAACCTGTACTTACAGTGCGCTGTGTTCAGCCCAGAGGTGAGAGCCATTCAAAGCAAACTAACGGTGCTATTGTGCCCAAGTTGATATCTGTGGAGAGAAAAGGAGAGAGAGGTGAATAACACGAGGAGGAATAGAGCGAACCCTGTACTTACAGTACGCTGTGTCCAGCCCAGAGGTGAGAGCCATTCAAAGCAAACTAACTGTGCTATTGTGCCCAAGTTGATACCTGTGGAGAGAAAAGGAGAGAGAGAGTGAATAACACGAGGAGGAATAGAGCGAACCCTGTACTTACAGTACGCTGTGTCCAGCCCAGAGGTGAGAGCCATTCAAAGCAAACTAACTGTGCTATTGTGCCCAAGTTGATACCTGTGGAGAGAAAAGGAGAGAGAGAGTGAATAACACGAGGAGGAATAGAGCGAACCCTGTACTTACAGTACGCTGTGTCCAGCCCAGAGGTGAGAGCCATTCAAAGCAAACTAACTGTGCTATTGTGCCCAAGTTGATACCTGTGGAGAGAAAAGGAGAGAGAGTGGGTAACACGAGGAGAGACTGAGGAAACCTGTACTTACGCCGCTGCCTGTGGAGAAAGAGAAAGCGAGTGAGCACCCAAGGAACGAACTGTGTGAACCAGTACTTACGGTGAGCTGTAATCAGCGAAGAGGTGAGAGCAAAACCAAGCTGAACTAACTGTGCCTGTGTGTCCCAGCCGCTGCCTGTGGAGAAAGAGAAAGCGAGTGAGCACCCAAGGAACGAACTGTGTGAACCAGTACTTACTGTGAGCTGTAATCAGCGAAGAGGTGAGAGCAAAACCAAGCTGAACTAACTGTGCCTGTGTGTCCCAGCCGTTGCCTGTGGAGAAAGAGAAAGAGCGTGAGCACCCAAGGAACGAACTGGGTGAATCAGTACTTACTGCGAGCTGTAATCAGCGAAGAGCCGTTGCCTGTGGAGGAAGAGAAAGAGAGTGGGCACCTCGAGAACGAACTGTGTGAACCAGTACTTACCGTGAGCTGTATTCAGCGAAGAGGAGGAAGAAGGAGGGCGCTACGGATACCTAAGACTCAGGCCGGGGCCCGAGCCCCACGCCCCGGATCCCCGTGGCCCCCTTGCTCCCTGACCTCTTCCCGGCCATAGCCCATCTGGAGGGCCGAGTCAGAGTTTAGTTTTAATTGCCCTTTCCCTATTCCCCAACCTATTTTTAAATATTTAAATAAAGATTGTTTTATCACTTACTTGTTCTCGTGTTGTTTGGCCATTGGGTCGGGTTTGGGGACCTCCTCGAGGTGGAAGTTGAGAAGGGGTGTGGCTTAGTTAAAGCATAGCCAGCCCCTGGGTGTGACAGATTTGGCGTAGTCGGCAGGATTTCCACCTCGAGTTGAGTAACCAAGGTCGTCCAATGACCGACAACGCGGGGCTTTCAGCCCAACCCCGTGCCATGCCCGTTTTTATGGGGAGCCCCTGGATTCAAAAATATGGGGGGACAGAATCCGAGGTACGATTGTCTGAATGGAAGGCTCAACTAGAGTACTTGGCCGACCTACAGGGCCTTAGTGCAGCCCAGCGGCTTCAATTTGTGTTAAACTCCCTGGATGGAGAAGCGCGGCGAGAGGTGCATGCCGCCCCCGAAGCCGTTAGAGCCAACGCCCAAACCGTGTTCCAGTTCCTCACTGAACAGTATGGTGACCACACCCCCGTAGCTGTCCTTCGCTCCCAGTTCTTCAATTGTAAGCAGGGCCCCCGCCAACCGATTAGAGCTTTCGCCCTGAGGTTGCGAGAGCAATTCGCCCGACTACAGACCCGTCGGGACCACGGGTTGGGAGATGGAGAGACTCTATTGCGGGACCAGTTTCTTCTGGGGTTGAAGGAGGGTCCGGTGAGACAGAGCCTACGTATCCAGTTTCGAAGGGACCCGGGTCTTACGTTCGAAGATCTGAAGAAAGAGGCACTGGCCCTGGAAGGTGATGAGACTGAGGTGAGTGGTTCCCCAGTGTGTGCGGTTGTCAGTGAAGTAGCACCAGCACAACCCGGAGGCCCTGACTGGAAGCAAGCACTGAAGGCTGAACTTTTGAAAGATGTCCGCGATCAGATGTCTGAACTGTCTAAAGCCCTCGTAGGAGAATTGCGCCAAGGACGGGCGCGGGAGGAACCACGGCCGGCGCCCCGAGACCGAGTGTACTCAGAGGGAGGCCGAGAGCCGTTCAGGCGCCCGAACCACTTTAACCGGCCCCGTTTCGAATGGGACGAGCAAGGGCGACCCATCTGCAACCGCTGTGGCAAACCAGGTCACTATAGCCGCCAGTGTGGGCCCCGCAGGGCGTCAGAAGGGGGTTTTTAGGTCGGCCGGCCACTGTGGGTCGTGTGGCCGGGACCCCTCGAGAAGACCCTGGAAGAGGATATGGCTCTAGGAGCCAGATGATTGGGCGTAGCCCCGTGGCGAAGGTGAGAGTGTGCGGCAAGGAGATTCAATGCCTGGTAGACACAGGCTCCCAAGTGACGTTGTTTGCTGAGAGTTTATCCGAAGAAGTGTTTGGGAAACAAGGGGCACCAGGGGCGGAGGCCCCCTGGCTTACTCTGAAGGGCGCAAACGGCCTCGACATCCCATATATTGGCTACCGATTGACGGACCTAGAGGTTCACGGAGTGATGGTCCCCCCAGAAAGGTGTGATTATCGTGCAAGACCATTGTCTGGGTGCACATCGAGCCCTGTTGGGCATGAATGTCCTCGCTGATTGCTGGGAAGAGCTATTTCGGGCTAGGCCCGTATCGAAGATACCACCTGCAGAGAGGCCCAAGTGGGAGTGTGTGGTAGCTGACTGTCGAAGGGTGCAAATGAGCCAAGTCCGCAGGGAACAGGAAGAGGTAGGAAGAGTGATGTGTCGTTTTGCTTTGTCTGTCCCCGCAAAAAGTGAGGCTGTTGTGTGGGCGCGAGTACCGCCCCGAAGAGCGGGCCCAGAAGAGTGGGTGCTGGTGGAGCCCCATGTGGATTGTCCACAAGTGGAAGTGGCACGAGGACTATCGACGGTCCGGCGGGGGAGAGTCCCCGTGAGGATACGGAATGTACATCCATACGCGGTGCAACTACATCGGCACCAACGATTAGCCCGTCTGACAACGGTTACATCCCACCAAGTAAGGGAAGAGAGGGATATTAGTTTTCGTCAGGTGTGCCCCACTGTCATCGAGGTGGCCCTGACACAAGTAGACACCCCATGGGGTGGTATGGAGAGGAGTGTGCCGAGCCACCTGGCGGGTGAGTCGTTACAAGGGGAGGATTTAGAGCAAGCACAGACACAGAAGTTACAGGCCCTCCTTCGGAGATGGCAGCATGTGTTCGCCACCCACGATGAAGACTACGGATGCACCCAGGTGGTACAACATCATATACCTACCGGGGATGCAGGGCCCAGCCGGGAGAGGTATCGCCCAATTCCGCCCACTTTGTATACCGAGGTACGTACACTCCTGCAAGGCATGCTGAAGCAAGGAGTTGTTAGGGAAAGCAGCAGCCCGTGGGCGGCCCCCATAGTGCTGGTGCAAAAGAAGACGGGGGCTTGGAGATTCTGCGTGGACTACCGTAAGCTGAACCTCGTGACTAAGAAAGACGCTTTCCCTTTGCCACGGATCGAAGATTCGCTTGCCAGCCTCACGCAGTCGGCATGGTACTCTACCCTAGATTTGGCCAGTGGCTACTGGCAGGTGCAGGTGGCCGAAGCAGACCGGGAGAAGACTGCCTTTACAACCCCGTTTGGACTATTTGAATGGGACCGGATGCCTTTCGGGCTCTGTAACGCTCCGGCCACTTTCCAGCGGCTGATGCAGCGGTGCTTGGGAGGTCAGTTAATGGAGTCAGTATTAGTTTACCTGGATGATGTGATTGTCTACTCCCCAGATTTTGATTCACACCTGAGGCACCTCGAGGAAGTCTTTCGGGCCATGGAGAAGTACGGATTGAAACTACAGCCCAATAAGTGTCACTTACTACGGAGAGAAGTCAACTTTCTGGGCCACGTGGTCAGTGCGGCTGGAGTGTCCGTAGATCCTGGAAAGGTATCGGCCGTGAAGGACTGGAAGGCCCCGAGGACAGTGAGGCAAGTGCGATCCTTTTTAGGATTTGTGGGATACTATAGGCGTTTCATAAAGGACTTTTCAAAAATTGCTAAACCCCTTAATCAGTTGCTGGTTGGCACAGGTCGTAACCGGGGCCGGGGGTCGCCCAACGTAGACTGGGATGCAAATTGCGAGTCGGCGTTCCAGACATTGAAGCAGGAGCTGCTACAGGCCCCTATCTTGGCATACGCAGATTTCACAAAACCATTCCTTTTGTATACAGATGCCAGCAATCTCGGGCTGGGAGCGGTGTTGGCTCAACGGCAGGACGGAGTTGAGAGGGTCATCGCGTACGCCAGCCGGAGCCTCCACCCAGCCGAGAGGAACGATGCGAACTATAGTTCTTTCAAATTGGAGCTGCTGGCGTTGAAGTGGGCCCTAAGTGAGAAATTTAAAGACTACCTCTGGGGTGCCAAGGTGACGATCATTACAGACAATAACCCATTAGTACACTTACAGACGGCGAAGCTGGGAGCCGTGGAGCAGCGGTGGGTGGCCCAACTGGCCAACTTTGACTATCAACTACAGTACCGACCAGGGCGTGAACACATGAACGCGGACGTCCTCTCAAGGCTGCCCGAAGCGGAAAGCCCCGGAGGGGCCAGCCCGGAGGAGGGCTATATGGTAGGAGCAGTAGAGGCACCAGGCAGCAGACAAGAGGCCGTGCCTGAGAACTGGGGATGGGATCCCCGTCGGTGGAGGGAGAGACAGGCCAGGGATCAAGATGTGCGGCTGGTAAGAGAATGGCTGGAACAGGGCCGACGGCTGACGCCAGCGGAGAGGTTAGCCCAGACGGATACTGGGAGGAGGCTGCTGGGGCAATGGGACAGGCTGGAGCTGAGAGATGGCGTTTTGTGCAGAAGGGTCAGTGACCCGAAGTTGGGCGAAGAAGTACGCCAGATCGTGGTACCCGCAGATGAGGTAACGGCTTTAGTTTCGGCGTACCACAACCAGTTGGGGCATCAGGGACAGGAGAGGACCGTGTCCCTGCTTAGGAGATTCTTCTTTTGGCCCGGGCTAGAGGCATCGGTGCACGCCCTAATTCAAGCTTGCCCGAGATGCATATTGTTTAAGTCCAGACGGGAGGTCCGAGCGCCAATGGTACCCATCCATGCGAAGGCCCCCCTTCATATCATGGCTATGGACTTCTTGACACTGGGCCGACCACGAGATCGCTACCAGAACATCTTGGTAATAACGGATTTGTTCACAAAGTACGCTTGGGCTATCCCCACCCTCGACCAGACTGCAACCACCACCGCTACAGTTTTATGGCGGGCCGTCTTCCAGACGTTCGGATGCCCGGAGTATCTGCACTCCGATCAAGGAGCCAACTTTGAGTCCAGGGTAATTAGAGAACTATGCCAGTTGTACGGTTGCACGAAAACTCACACCACTTCGTATCATCCTCAGGGGAACGGCGGCTGTGAGAGATTCAATCAGACCCTATTGGGGCTGCTGGGGACCTTGGACCAACAACGGCAGGACGATTGGGTGAGTGCCTTGCCAAACCTCCTACAGGCCTATAACAACAGTATACATAGTACTACGGGTTACGCTCCCACTTACCTGATGTTTGGCAGACACATACGAATGCCTACTGACCTGGTCCTAGGAGTGATAGCCGACCAAGAGGAAGCAAGTGTAACGGAGTGGGTGGGGCGCCATCACCAGCGCTTGCATTTCGCCTACGAGCAGGTGTCGAAAAGGATACAGACGGCAGGAGAGAAAAGTAAGCGGTTGTATGATCGGACTGCTAGAGAAGCCCCTCTACTGCCAGGAGAGAGGGTGTTGGTGAGAGATAATCGGCGGCAGGGGAAGGGGAAACTGAGTGACCGTTGGGAGGCCACCCCTTATGTAGTCTGCCGGCAGCAGAGGCCGGGGCAGCCGGTCTATACCATCCGGCCAGAAGGGAAGTCAGGCCCCGACCGTGTGGTGCACCGGAACATGATTCGCCCATGCCCTAACTACCCTGAAGCCGTGGAAGAAGTCCCCACGGAACCTGTACCAGCGGCCCCCTGGATTGAAGGTTGGGCTGTGGTACCAGGGAGACCCGTGGTGGCACCACCCCCGATCGCCCCGAGAGAACCAGAAGCAGCCCCTGAACAGGCTGAGCCCGATTCACCAGTGAGACGATCCCAGCGAGAGAACCGAGGCCGACCCCCTGCCCGCTATGGGGAGTGGACAGCCCGAGGACGTTCTAGGGACTAGAACGGATTGGCGGGGGAGGATGTCACAAGGTGACGATCTTTAGGGGCGGAACCAAAATTCGGGAAGTTTGGTTCCGCCCGGAAGTGTTTCCGCCCGGACCGGAAAAACAGAACACCGGAACTTCCGGTAGCGCCGTGAGAAGGAAAATCAGGGAATTCGATGCACCTGTGCCTAGTTAGGGACAGCGGTTGGTGATTGGAGGATACGCTGGACAAGGCAGTACTTAAGGCCAAGTTATTTCACAGTCTGGGAAGCTCTCTTTGGTGTGTGTGAAGCACTGGGTTGTGCCCGTCTTGGTACGCTGCTGGTAGCTGTCTAACTCTCTCTCTCCCTCAGGCTGGAATTGTATGATTGTGAAGACATCGCGAACCTTAAAGGTTGAGAAGTGAACAGATTATACGGCGAACTGAGACGACGTGAAAAAGGGGATTGGAAGTGGCATTGATGTGAGTACTAAGAGCCAGTCGAAAGTGCCCTGTATATTGACCTGGCGTTGTGTAGATCTCTCCAGGAGGAGGAGGGTGGCCCTACCCCTAATATAGTGTGGTGGGAGAGCCGAAGGAATACTTATTGAAGTAGTCGCAACGACGACATCACTAGCTAGGCCGCATATTCCATCGCCAGATCCGAACCAAGCGAAGTGAAGGAAGACGGGTGTCCTTTCCGTACACTGAGTGTGGTGGGTGAGTCTTCGTGCTGTGAAAACCTATAATTTTGACGTGGTGTTGTATATTGCTGTGGGCTGCTGTGTATTGCCGTGTGTCCTGTCAGATAAACCCCCGCCTTCACGCACTTCGGCGTGGGAGGACAAGGAGATTGCTGGTCCTGGCCTAGTTCAGTACAGTATATGTTGTGAGCGTGCTTCAGATCTCCGGAGATAGCACGGTACGCTGTGTCCAGCCCAGAGGTGAAAGCCATCCAAAGCAGAGTAACTGTGTTTTGTGTCTAAGTTGATACCTGTGGAGAGGAAAGGAAAGAGAGTGAGTAACACAAGGAGAAACAGAGGAAACCTGTACTTACAGTGCGCTGTGTTCAGCCCAGAGGTGAGAGCCATTCAAAGCAAACTAACGGTGCTATTGTGCCCAAGTTGATATCTGTGGAGAGAAAAGGAGAGAGAGGTGAATAACACGAGGAGGAATAGAGCGAACCCTGTACTTACAGTACGCTGTGTCCAGCCCAGAGGTGAGAGCCATTCAAAGCAAACTAACTGTGCTATTGTGCCCAAGTTGATACCTGTGGAGAGAAAAGGAGAGAGAGAGTGAATAACACGAGGAGGAATAGAGCGAACCCTGTACTTACAGTACGCTGTGTCCAGCCCAGAGGTGAGAGCCATTCAAAGCAAACTAACTGTGCTATTGTGCCCAAGTTGATACCTGTGGAGAGAAAAGGAGAGAGAGAGTGAATAACACGAGGAGGAATAGAGCGAACCCTGTACTTACAGTACGCTGTGTCCAGCCCAGAGGTGAGAGCCATTCAAAGCAAACTAACTGTGCTATTGTGCCCAAGTTGATACCTGTGGAGAGAAAAGGAGAGAGAGTGGGTAACACGAGGAGAGACTGAGGAAACCTGTACTTACGCCGCTGCCTGTGGAGAAAGAGAAAGCGAGTGAGCACCCAAGGAACGAACTGTGTGAACCAGTACTTACGGTGAGCTGTAATCAGCGAAGAGGTGAGAGCAAAACCAAGCTGAACTAACTGTGCCTGTGTGTCCCAGCCGCTGCCTGTGGAGAAAGAGAAAGCGAGTGAGCACCCAAGGAACGAACTGTGTGAACCAGTACTTACTGTGAGCTGTAATCAGCGAAGAGGTGAGAGCAAAACCAAGCTGAACTAACTGTGCCTGTGTGTCCCAGCCGTTGCCTGTGGAGAAAGAGAAAGGGCGTGAGCACCCAAGGAACGAACTGGGTGAATCAGTACTTACTGCGAGCTGTAATCAGCGAAGAGCCGTTGCCTGTGGAGGAAGAGAAAGAGAGTGGGCACCTCGAGAACGAACTGTGTGAACCAGTACTTACCGTGAGCTGTATTCAGCGAAGAGGAGGAAGAAGGAGGGCGCTACGGATACCTAAGACTCAGGCCGGGGCCCGAGCCCCACGCCCCGGATCCCCGTGGCCCCCTTGCTCCCTGACCTCTTCCCGGCCATAGCCCATCTGGAGGGCCGAGTCAGAGTTTAGTTTTAATTGCCCTTTCCCTATTCCCCAACCTATTTTTAAATATTTAAATAAAGATTGTTTTATCACTTACTTGTTCTCGTGTTGTTTGGCCATTGGGTCGGGTTTGGGGACCTCCTCGAGGTGGAAGTTGAGAAGGGGTGTGGCTTAGTTAAAGCATAGCCAGCCCCTGGGTGTGACATTATGATTATGGTCTACAAACCATAGAAAGTCTAACTGACATTAGAAATGTTCTCTCATTCTCACTAACCTTCAGCTCCTGTATTGTTGCTGTTGTTTTCATCGAGAACATCTAGGGATTCCATTGAGGTTTTGGTGGAGATCGTCAGATCTCCATCAGTCAGATCCACTATGGCCAGCCTATCCGTTTCATCCTTTGTGTTCACTGTGGCCTGAGTGCTGGATAAATTCTGTTGGTTTTCTTGTTTAACATCAGCTGATTCTGTAGGGAATACAGTATTTTTTTTTGCCTGTGGTTATTATAATGGTTCTCAATATCTAAAAGTATGATATTACTCAAAGAAATATAATGCAGTAACAATCATAGTACATCATATTTACATTATGTAAAATACTTTTTTTTTTTGCACAAGCTCACAAAATATTCCATCATTGTAAAGAATTAAGTCACATTCAAAATAAGTTCCCATTTCTATTCAAGCCAAAACATAAATGAAAATGTATATATGAATATGCATATATACTGTATATCAGACCAACAAGCTGCTATTAATTGACAAAAATTTTTGTCTGGCACTGGGAATACCATAAAAACCCACATCAAATATTTAAACTTCACCATTTATCACTGTAGCCGTACCCTTAGGAAGTCATCAAATGTCTTAAATTCAGATTCAGTGGGTCTTAAATATTTTTAATTTTTTTTTTAAATATCGGCTTTTGTGGGGATTTTTTGAATGAGATATTGTCTGCCGGTATGAAAAGTTCAATATAAATCATAATAATAAATATCATTTTGACAGTGTTGATATTTTTTTCTTTTTATATTAAATACATTAAATATACATATACATATGTGTATATACATCACAGGCTTGGAATTAAATTTTACACTAAAAAGTTCTTAAAAGGTGTAAAGTTGAACTTCATATCTGTAGACACTTTTCCCGACAACTCTTACTACTCTAAAAACACAACTGCACACATGGGTGTCTGGCCGCAGTGGTCTCAAACCTGAAGCTATCTTGTGGTTTTTATCATCTTCTGTGCAGTAAATCTTAAAAAATAGCAGTGGGAGAAACCGAAAGAACAGGTGTAGAAGTAAGGTTGTGACTGGAAAGTCAGCACTTACAGGATAAAGTGGCATCGTTAAACCATTAGTGACTATGTCATTGCTCACAATGTGAGTAAATCATTGTTACTTACTCTCTCCAACTATGTGGTTGATTTAGACCTGGAGGCAGTTGCAGTAATAAAGCTGCTAAAGCCAGGAAATGGGTTGAGACCCATTATTTCCTAAAAACTGGAGCTTGTCAATGACAGGCAACATATTTTGGTGGGTAAAAGAACCATCCTGTGATTATAGGGAGCTTGAAAACAAACTGGGACCATAGGAAGTAATGCTCGGGCATTGCACCTCTTGCTGTAGGCAGACAACCCCACTACACACTTTTAGTCATGTTTGTTACTTTTACTTTGTCATCTTGCCTATCATTTTACAAGGTATTCACAGCCTAATCCATAAACACAAGTTCATTTGATGTTGTACTTGGCAATATCAAATGAATGTTTTTGTCGATACTTTTTTCAAAAAATCCCAGTGTCTCGGTTTCATTTTGATCCCCTTTAAGTGTTCCGTGATTGAGTAAGTAATCTATTTTTTGTACTGCTGAAAAATGACAGTGTCGTAATTAAGGGAACTTCTAAAGTTCCTCAAAGTGCTAGACTGTATAGGAAAATAGGGTAATATCCTGTTGCAAAAGTGGTAAGAGTGAAACACATACTGTAAGCTGTCATTATTTCCAGTCAACCACAGTCACCTTCACTCTTCAATTCTCAATAGTGCTGGGGTTCTTGATATCCCAGATAAATGAAAAGCTCTATGAGCCCCCATCCCAACAATGTTCTTTTATAAAAATTGATAAAAAATAATTTAATTTAATTTATAAATATTTATTAACAGCTACCCGTATTCACTTTTACTGTACTGTTGGGCGCAGCTCTCCCTCTCTCTCTCTCTCTCTCTCTCTCTCTCACACACACACACACACACACACACACACACACCCACACACACACACACACACACACACACACACACACACACACACACACACACACACACACACACACACACACACACACACACACAGTTGTTTCATCTGGTTGGTTCTTATCCTCCTTAGTTCTTTATATAGGTCTTCACACATTAATGAAAATGCATTTCTCAAGATTAAATGATTGCCATAGAGTATTTGACAGAAATCAGCTGCTTGTTGCATACCTTTTCCTCCCTCAGGTTTTTCAGCTTCCTTCACAGGCGCAGGGTCTTTAAGCGGCACGGTGGACTCGACAGGAGTGAATGTTTGAATATCTTTGGGAACAGTTTAGAACACAGGGTCAGTGTAAATAGAGAAATCCCTGTGGTGATAGAAAGTTAAGAATGGCAGGTACCTTTGACTGATGTGGTGTCAAGCACATCTATATCCACTGTGCTGAGTGGGATCTGAGCATCTTGTTTGGGATGTAAGTCCACAGCGTACTTCTGCATTAAACATGATCAGTATGTAGTATATATATATATATATATATATATATCCCATGTTGAGATTATAAAATATAAAATGCACAAGGAGCCATATATCAAGGCTATTAATTTTATTAATAATTTAATTTAAATATCTTACCCTGGAGTTCTTTTGAAGGCAACAATAAACTACTATCCCCGAGAGGCACAAAACAACAATAATCAGGATAATTATGTAAAGTGCTGAGAGTACAAAAAAGAAAACAAACAAAAGTAAGATTAAATTAAGAACATATATATTGTATCTGTCTATTCAAAATAAACAAGGAAACTTAAAAATATGAAAAGACACTGACAATAAAGAAAAATAGCCACTCACCTGATCCATTGTTTGTGCCGCGAGGTTTTTGTGCTGGAGTTGCTGTAAAAAGAATACATTATGCATAGATATTTAATGCATTGCACAAAGAAAATAAGTAAATATTTGGGTGAATAGCAAATTTATGAATTAATATACTTCATATGTTTTTGCTTGTTTGTTTTTTACATAAATTGCTTTTAGTGATTAATACAAATATTTTGGCAGAGGATGACAGTTTTAAGAGAGTGCTAGAGCACATACTTCCTTCCTGTGTGAGAATGACTCAGTATGATTGAAATTAAAGGTTAAAACAGAATTCGCACATTGCTCTTTTGTGCAAAATCAAATGAGATATTTTTATGATGAACGGCACAATCAGTGATCATAATGCTTGCATAGTATTGTCTGGCTTACTGGTTCTTTTGCTTGTTGTGTCTTTGATCATATTTTTTGTGCTTGATTGCGGTTTGTCTGTGGTGTAATTGTTGGTCTGCGGATGTTCTGGGGGTGCAGGCGTAGGTGATTCTGTTGCCCAAAAAGGGGAAAGAAAGAACCAAAACTTTCGTTAGAAGTTCCCATTTGTGTATCAGTACTAAAGCAAGCAGCATAGCACATAAACTGGCTTACAGTTTTTCTACCAATTGTACTATTTTGTTGCATAAAAAAAGTTTGGACACTTGAATGATAGCTTGATCAAGCAAAATGAAAAAGCTACCTGACTGTCCATCTGATGTAGTATTCCCATCTGTCATGTTTGACAAGGCGACAGTGGAGTTCAGAGTGGTGAAGTTGTCTGGAAAGTCATTTGATGTTTTATAGAATAGGGTGGTGTTGTCAATAGCCATTGAAACTGGAGCAGTGGTGATTTCTGTGCTGCTTATCATTGTTGTTGCCTCATTTTCAACAGCAAAGACAAATAAGGCACCTGTGTTGTAGCAGATAAAGGTTTGGTCAGGTCATGAGGAACAGTTATTACAATCTACAAATTATTACATCTATAAATTACAAGTATATCTACAGTAATGTTTGAATGGCCAATATAAACCATAACGTACAGTAGGAAATAGGCGATTCGTTAGTTGACTATTTAAATCTGATTTAATTCTGCTCCTTTTCTTGTTTTCAATTAGCTATTCGCGCAAACTTGAGCAGTTTCTCAAATAATCAATAAATAAATAAACAGCAGCAACAACAACAAAAAACTTATATTTAAACATACCAATGAGGAGATGAATTGATGCGCAGCACATCTTTAGAGAAGATATAGTCTAGTCGAATGTGTGTTCCTTCCTCAGGATAGCAAGTGCTCAGTTTGAAACCGCATAACTTCCACTTCTGTGACCAGCACAGGATGCAGCAGACAGTTACCCAAAAAAGCCACAAAAGGAACTTGTGAACTTTTGTAAAGCTCCGTATATTGCATTTGCATTATTCAAAAAATTAAAGTTAACAGGTTGTGTGTGCTTTTTGTTTACATCAAAGGTATAAAGAGAAATACAGATGTATAGCAACATATGAGGTGCATTGCGGTTAAGCGACTGTATTTATAATTTACAGTCACAATAGATATTTTGCTTCTTAATCTTAACAGCAGTTTTTTATCATTTCTATATACCTCTCAGAAAAAAAAAAAAATACAAAACTGTCACTGGGTTGGTAACTTTTCAAAATGTACAACTTTGTACTTTATTTACCCCTTAAAGGTGCATATTAGTACCTCAAACATACATAACAGTACCCAAATGATAGCATTGCGATCAGAATTATTAGCCCCTGTGGTAAATATGAGCAAAAAATCTGCATTGTTTCTACTTTTGATCTTTCATTAGTTTCATTAGTTCACTGGCCACAATTATTAGCAGCCCTAGAAATTCTTATGAAGAAAATCTCTATAAAGTATGTTCACATTCATATTTAGATTTTTAGCTCACCAGCGTGACTACAAACATGAAGTTGTCCAATCATGACTTCCTCTTTCACACGATTATAAATATGAGGTAACCTAAATACCAAACTCTTGATGTTATGAATCTACCTGGAAGAGGACAAGTGCCTATATCATCCTAATGCACAGTGAGGAGGACAGTTTAAGTGGACTAAGACTCTCCAAGGATCACAGCTGGAAAACTGCAGAAATTAAGTCTAAGGATCGGAAAACCTTGAAATATAATGTCTGACAGCACCTACTGTGCATTACAGTCATTTGGGAGATTTTCAAGAAAAAATCCTCTGCTCACATTCAAAACCAAACTCCAAACTTCCACCTGTCACAGTGCAGTAAGGTAACACCTCAAGGGCTTTGTGTGTGGCAGACCAGGCCTCTGACGACCATTGGATTGTCACTTCGGGAAACTGTGAGCAGCTCCTCAGCTAATTCCACCCTGAAGGCTGAGCCGCTCAAATACAGAGCCAGGTTAATGTAGTCCTCCAGCAATTCCTCAAGGTCCCAGAATGGCATCAAGGAATTGAAGGCCTAAGCCAGGCCTCCCCAGAAGATGACCATGAGGCAGGTCTTCTCCATCGCCAACCGATAAGCCACTCCAAAAAGTCCCTGGCGTACTTCTCATTACTCTGGTCTACCTGATGGTGGTTGAAGAGTTTCCCTGCTGGACCCATGTTTGCTGGCTGAATTCTGTCACAGTGCAGTAAAGGAGCGCCATAGAAAAACAAGGTCTGGGTCCAAATGCAGGAGAAACTTCTTAATAATTGAATAAACAGAAATGCAGACAAAAGAAACAAAACAGGTTATAAACTGAATGACAGAAAATGGGTACAAATTCAGCACAAGAGCATGCATCAACCAAACCTTCTAACAAATAATTACAATTACAGTTCAGCCAGGCAGAGTGGTGGGAGTGTGGTGTATAAATACAATCAGGAATAGCTGAGGGTGTAATAAGTGACAGGTGTAATTGTAGTTTGTTGAATGTGAGTTGATGCAAGCATGTTTGTTGCCGTATTGTATCCCATTTATGATCGTGTTTTGGAGATCCATTTTGATCTGTTTTTGTTTCGTTTTGTCTGCCTTTCTGTTTATTACTTAATAAAAAGTTTCACCTGTATATGGACCCAGACCCTGTTTTTCCACGGTGCTCCCTTACGGCCTCGTGACACCACTCTCATCAAGCTTTATTTATGAGCGTGTATATAGGGTAACATCACTTACATTTAACAACGTTTACTTGGGAATATTTTAAAATATGTAGCAGTTTCACAAAATGCCGAAAAAATTAATGAAATGAGGAACAATGACCTTTAAAAATATCACTGAAAGACTTTATCTCTTAGGGCAGCAGGATACTCATTAGATTCCGGTTCAGTTTCTGGTTACTATACTTAAAGACACCTGATAATAAATCCACCATGTAAAACCACACGCAGACACAAGGTGTCACTGTAGGTATGAGAAAGCAAGAGAAATTGATCAGAATTCCCATTAGTGACACAGTTAATTAATAATTTTTGTAATGGTAAGTAGTCTTGTGTTGTAGAAATAACCTCTTGTAGTATCAAATGTATCAAATCATACTTAAATTTATTTATGTATATGTCTTTATGTATTATTTTATGTATATATATATATATATATATATATATATATATATATATATATACATTAAATATTGAATATTAAATAATGTCTTTTAAGAAAATACATTTTTGGCAGAAAATGATTTTAATTAGAAATTATGTGGTTTATGACCAAAAGTTTATTGTTTCACTAGAATGAATGTAGACTAGAGTCTCAAAAGTGTGTATTAATTTCTTAAATACACATTCAGTTTATCAAAAGTGACAGTAAATACATGTTTTGGATCAAATAAATGCAGACTGTTTGATACTTTTCAGAAACATTTAAATAACATTTTAAAAATTGTACTGGCTCTAACCTTTTGCATGGTTTTGTATGTTGTGTATAGAGTTTAAAAAAGCAGTGCTATTTTGGGAAGTGCTGTAATAAAGAAAAAAAATAAACACTTAATCGTTCTAGTATACAACAAGTGTCAGATTTGGTTCAAGAACCTTAATAAATAAGTGTGTTTTCTACATTACTGTTGACCAAATGAAATGTGTGTGTGTAATCTTGACGTGCAGGGATGAGGAAAAAGAAGTACAGGTCTGTAAATGTTTGAAAATGTTTGTGTGTGTTGATGGAGGTTGTATATTCATTATTACTGTTTATTTCGTCATGCCAGAGGTAATCAGTGACAGGATTAGTGCTAACTGCCACCCAGTTAGTAGTGCTAGTCCAAAGATCCCACCAGCAGAACTGCACAGCAGCAGAGACAGCAGCTCCCTCTGTGGGCCTGGCCATGCAGCTCGCCCATGAGGCCCTCTAATCTAATTCTGAATGAATCCTGTCTGTGCCACTGACTGCCACATCAGAGCTCAAGTGCTGGCCAGAGTGGATGAGCTAATCGTTTCTCTTGGAGGTGTTGGGATAGCAGAGAAACTAGAGAGTGGGTGAATGAATTAGAGAGAGAGAGAGAGAGAGAGAGAGAGAATGGGTGTGGAGAGAGGAGACCACCCACCCAGCGGGAAGTCGTGGCCTAATGGTTAGAGAGTTGGACTCCCAATCGAAAGGTTGTGAGTTCGAGGCCCGGGCCGGCAGGAATTGTGGGTGGGGGGAGTGCATGTACAGTTCTCTCTCCACCCTCAATACCATGACTTAGGTGCCCTTGAGCAAGGCATCGAACCCCCAACTGCTCCCCGGGCGCTGCAGCATAAATGGCTGCCCACTGCTCCGGGTGTGTGCTCACAGTGTGTGTGTGTGTGTTCACTGCTCTGTGTGTGTGCATTTCGGATGGGTTAAATGCAGAGCACAAATTCTGAGTATGGGTCACCATACTTGGCTGAATGTCACTTCACTTTCACACTTTTCAAGATTCGGGAGGCCCAGACGCGCAGCTCCATTCTATGACCCTCTGTGCCGCCTGGAGCTCCAAGCTGGACCCTTCACAATTGTGCTGCCGCCCCAATGTCCCCCAACCCCCACCTCTTTGCCTTGGAGAAAGGAAGGGGTGGTGGTAAACAGCCTGTCCCTGTCATTCCCTCACGCGCTCTCTCCTTCACAGTACAATGGGAGGGAATGCAGTGGCTGAAGCACTTTTAGAGTGGTCAAAGGCTGAATGAAACATCTGTGGAGGCACATATACTAAGGGGGAAATACTATTTTGTTGTACACCAAACTAGCAACCTGTTTTTCTGTCTTCCCCCCCCCTCTAAAATTTGGCATACATGTATATGTGCATACTGTATAATTGATTTATACAAGGATGTGAAAGATGTGATTTTATGTGGTTTTTGTTGTTCAGGGGGCAGATTCCTGCATATGTTTTCCACATTCTTGTAAATTCATACATATTAAAAGCTGCTAGAGAAATTATTTGGTGGAAGTTATAAACTGGAAAAACTGAAGTAAACATTTTTGAGAGAGAAAAATAGGCAAAATGCCCAAAGAATGTACAATAATCAACTTATGCCCGTTTAAACTTAAATCAATGTTTTAGGCTCTGAGACTTTCAGTGAAAACCTCTTTGAATGTAAATACTGAAACCACGTGGTTTGTCTTACAAAGTTTTTATTTTCATTTATTTATTTATTTTACATAATGAAAGTGTTCAAATTGTAATCATGTCCTTATAAATGTATAATAAATGACAGTTCCTCTTCAGGAACTCGAGCTGCGTCAAGCGCTTTGGGGAAATGCCTTTTGCAAGATCAACTCTGAAATCATAAAGCGTGCTGCGTATGATTTCACGTGCACTTCGATCCCAGAGGGCTCTCTTCGAGAAGTGAGCCTTCGCCAGCGTTTCTCGCGATGCCGCGCTATTCGCGCGCTGTCGAGGCAACGCGTGTACTACATCATTTTCAATACCCGACCACTCTGGTTGTTTAAACTCCATTTAATAAGGAGGAGTTAGTTCTATCACTTCAATGTGTATTGTTCACAATCCAGACCGTGTTTACTTGTCTGATTGTTTGATTGCTTTAAATTCTGAGGAATATAATGACTTTGAGAGGTCAATATATCACTTCAATGTGTATTGTATCACAATCCAGACCGTCTTTACTTGTCTGATTGTTTGATTGTATTAAATTCTGAGGAATATAATGAAAGTTATGTACTGGAGGGACTGCTGGGCGGGAGCAGCCCCCTCCGTGTACAAACAGAGTGTTGCCGCCCATGTTCCCCGCTTCGGGACCAGAGGCTGAAGCAACGCTCTGGGCCAGGGACTTCCCAGCCTAATCCGAATCCGATGGAGTCGTACTTCAGGCTGGGAGGTCCACGGCCAAGAAATCATTACGCATTTCAGTCACGACTACAGAGGGCAGCCCCTACTGGGGTAGAGCGGTGTCCACCTCATTTCACGGTGCCCGTCTCACCTCAGTGCCCTCGGGAAGTGGGTCTGCCAACCCTGCCAGAGTTTCAGGGTGCAGTGGCTTCCAGCGAGCACTGCTTTCAGTTATTTCCGCCCGTGAGCGTAGCGGAGCTGAGAAGCTCGCCGCCCCTTCGGGGCCTCTTACACCAGAGGTCAGTCTCGAGAGACTGATTCCCTTAGAACATTAGTTAGTAGCGTGGAAACTACTGCCAAATGTATCTCAATGGGTCCTGCACACAATAGAAAGAGGCTATCGTTGGCCATCCACCGCCGACATTCAATGGGGTTACACCGCTTCGCTTTCGGGGGCAAAGCCCACCAATATCGAGTACTTCCCTTCGGCCTTGCACTCTCACCCCGCACGTTCATGAAATGTGTAGATGCGGCTCTGGTTCCCCTTCGTATGCAGTGCATCCGCATTCTGAACTATATCAACGATTGGTTGATTTAGCTCAATCAGAGCAGATGGCGGTTTGACATCGAGATGTCATTCTCGCACATATGGGGGAGCTGGGTTTGAGACTGAACGCCAAGAAGAGTGTACTTTCTCCAGTTCAGAGAACCACCTATCTAGGCGTAGTGTGGGATTCGACCATGATGCAGGCACGTATGTCTCCTGCTCGGATCGAGTCAATCCTTACCTCAGTCAAGAGAGTCAGAGAAGGCCAGTCACTCACTGTCAAGCAGTTTCAGAGACTGTTAGGGCTTATGGCAGCTGTGTCCAACGTGATACCTTTTGGCCTCCTGCACATGAGACCCCTACAGTGGTGGCTCAAGACCAAGGGATTTTCCCCGAGGGGGAATCCATTACGAACTATCAAGGTCATGTGGCGATGCCTTCGTGCCTTAGACATGTGGAAGAAACCTTGGTTCTTGAATCAGGGCCCGGTGCTGGGAGCTCTTGGTTGCTGTGTAACGATAGCGACAGACCACCCTGCCCGCGGTCTGTGGAGCGGTCACCATCTGACATGGCATACCAGTTGTCTAGAGATGCTAGCTGTGCAGCGAGCATTGAAATATTTGCTCCCAGACCTGAGAGGTCACCATGTGTTGGTGCGCACTGACAACACATTGGCGATCTCTTATATCAGTCACCAGAGAGATCTGCATTCGCGCCCCTTGTACAAGCTGGCACACCAGATCCTTCTGTGGTCCCAGGACAAACTCCTCTCGTTCAGAGCAGTGTATATTCCTTGGAGATTGACTGTGGGAGCAGACATACTGTTGAGACAGGGGCCGAGGCCCGGGGGGCTTCATCCCAAGGTGGTGAAGTAGATATGGAGAGTTTTTGGACCACTTTGTGACTCAAGAGATAGCGGAATGTCCCCTCTGTTTCTCTCTAGTTCATCCAGCTCCTCTGGGACTGGACGCTATGGTACAGACCAGGTTGAGGCTTCGTCTGTACACCTTTCCCCCTATCGCTCTGCTCCCGGGAGTTCTGGCGAGAGTACGCCGGGACGGGGTCCGTCTTCTATTAGTAGCCCCGTTCTGGCCGGGCCCAGTATGGCTCGCTGATCTGATCTCTCTCCTCGATGGCTCTCCATGGGAGATTCCAATCAGGACAGATCTACTCTCTCAGGCACAGGGCAAAATAATTCACCCTCGCCCGGAGTTGTGGAAGTTGTGGGTGTGGCCCCTGAGGGGGCACAGCTCATAGCTTCCGGTCTCTCAACCGAGGTTGTTGAGACCCCCCCCCCCCCTCCAATCCAGAGCTCCCTCTACGAGGAAACTGTACGCCCTGAGGTTGAAACTCTTCTCCTCATGGTGCAGAGACCGCCATCTTGACCCTGTTAACTGCCCAGTTGGTACAGTTCTGGAGTTTCTACAAGCTAGGCTCTCTGCGGGGTTAACTCACTCCACCTTAAAGGTGTACGTGGTGGCCATAGCTTCTTACCACTTCCCTTTCAACAGTCAGTCAGTGGGTAGACACCCCTTAGTTACACGTTTCCTCCGTGGTGCACTGAGGCTGAGACCTACAGTACGGTTCCGTATTCCCCTGTGGGACTTGGTTGTGGTGTTAGAGGCTCTTTGTAAAGCTCCATTTGAGCCAATACAAGATATCTCAGATAGACATCTGGCCCTTAAGACTGCCCTGTTACTGGCTATTACTTCTCTAAAGAGAGTTGGAGATCTTCAGGCCCCCTCTGTGGCCCCTACCTACTTAGACTTTGGTCAAAATGCATGGCCAAAGCATTCTTATACCCTCAAGTGGGTTATGTCTAAAGTTCCCTCTGTTACGCCACAACCTATAGTAATGCAGGCCTTCTGCCCTCCTCCCTTTCGGGAGCCAGACCAGGAGAAGCTAAATTGTATGTGTCCAGTTCGAGCACTGGACGCATATGTCCACAGAGCTGCCCTGTGGAGAAAATCTGACCAATTGCTTGTTTACTATGGTGCTCCTAAAAACGGTTTTCTTGCCTCTAAGCAGACCCTAAGTCGTTTGAGAGTCGAGGCTATCAACGTCTCCTATGAGTCCTCTGGTCTTCCCCTTCCTTTGGGAGCCAAGGCTCACTCTACTCGGGGTATGGCTGCCTCTAAGGCCTTTCTAGCAGGTGTGTCCCTCTTGGACATCTGCAACGCTGATGTTATACTTCTTTCATGTTATACTCTATTTTTAGGAAGAAAAAATGGTTGCAGTATCAGGAGAAAATGACTCAAAACGCGTATCCGCGTTAATCGACTTGATAGGGTTAATGCTGATGATTATATGCTCCACCCATGTCCCCAAAGCCCCCCCCCCCCACATGTCAAAACTTCCCTTTAAATTCAATGTCCAGTTGTGATTCTTTTATATTCATTCTTCATGTTGATTCTTCCTAAAATATGTACCCACATATACTCTGCATAGTGGACATCAGCAACATCCACTGCTTTTTGTTGGAGGTTCATAAATGAAAATTAAATCAATTTGCATACTGTGTGCATACTTTTTTTTAAAATTAAATTATTTGGCAAAATCTACCTGGAGAAATATGCCTGAAATGCTACCTCACAAACATTGTGCACCTAAGACAAAATATGTTTTTAGTAGGTTGTTCATGATTAATTTTGATTTGATTTAGTCAATAGAAGGTAATTGACAACTTAAATAAATGCATTTATGACATTATTTTTGAGAACATTCTCACTTTACAACACTTACTGAAAAGTACTTAAAACTTTGCAGAGGACATTTGCTTTAGATTTAAAGGCAGATTTTAGTGCTTTGGAGATGTTGCAACAGTTCTGAAGCATTTAGTTTGCCACAATTTTTTATTATTTTTTTTCTGCCTCTCCATGCAATCCCAAGCACATAATAATGGTAACCATAACCATATCGTTTGCTGTTGCACTCCTTGTGCACACAAAAACCCTCACTGGAGTATTACAATTACTGCCAAAATGAATTTTTGGAAATATAAACTGGTATTTCCTGGCACACTAAAACAATAATATATAAATAACTCTTAATATTTCGGTGGCTCTAACGTGCCTAAGACATTTATATAGTGCTAAATATACTGAACAATTAATGAAGAAATTTAAAAGTTTGTTTAGACATTTTTATGGTATTTGTTCAGTCTAGCTTCCAAAGGCAATCCTGTTTTTGGAGCTCCAGTCTGCGTCTGTATAGCCATTTAAGATGAGCTCAGCTTGGTAATATCTGTTTGAACTTACAAGACTTCTAATGCCAAAAGGTCAAGAACTGTGAGCATTCAAACCTCTGACCTGCTGCCTTTCCTTTATCCCTCCTCTCTATGAAAGCTTCCTGAGTGCTGTATTTTACAGACGTTCTCTGCAGTGCCTGTATAAATCATTGTTCACATTGTTTCGCTTGCTTCTACTTATGTGCAATGCTCTGTGAGCCTCCTATTCAATCAAAACTATAAAAGAGAGATTTTATTTGCAGGTGGGTTATTGGGGAAACATAATTTATATGCTTTTTAGTTGCTGTTTTCCTTGCTAATCATGCATTGTGGTTGAGGACTACATTAGCTGTTGCTGAATCTACTAAATGATCTTGCAGCACATCTTTACCAGACAAACCCAGAGTGACCATTTATATAATAGTCACATGTGATTTGTTCAGCTCTACAGCATAAGTAATTTGTAAATTGCAAGAGGTTTTTTTGAAGAATGTCCAAGCAGGAATATGAAACACTTTTCCATAAAGGCCGCACAAAACACATCCTGTTTACAATTAATGCTTCCACAAAAACACCCATAAAAGCCACATTAGAAAACAATCTCAAGAGAGGCCAAAGAAAAGACCAAAATATCAAGCATAGCATAAATGGATCTAGAAGTCTGAAGAAAAGAGATGATTATTTAATTAATTTTAATTGTTTTATTTTTTGTATTGTTTGTATGCTTTTCTTCCCCTGTACATTCTGGATATACTGTACACTCTAATATCATATATAAGAGTATGTTACTAAGAGTTAACCAGGTAACCAGGTCTATTGTATTGAAATGGGTCTTTGCTGTATATGTTAAACCACAGGACCTTCTAGATTCTTTAACATATAGCAAATGTAGAGTCCTTTTTTTGTGACAAAGAAGTTCCCGTTTTCCACAGACAGTTCCTGTTTTTGCTGGCATTTCCTCAAGAGGTTTTCCAGAAGGCTCCATTAGAAACCCGAATGGCCTCATCTTGTCAATCTTTTAAAAGTGCATGTTTGGATCATTTTCAACTTTAATGTACTTGATGGATTAAACATTTCAAATCTACTTCACGGTTTACATCAATTCAAAAGAATCCAGTCTGATCAATCAGGCTTAAATGTGATCAATTTTGACCACAGTTGGATTGATTGAGGTGTTTACAATGTCGGTCAGATTGAGTCATCAAACATCAGTCTGATTATAAAAAGATTATTTGGTTGCATGTAATATAATTGTCATAGAGGCTGCGTTTACACTTGGCATTAACTTGCGATCACCGTGATCCAATCAGATGGATCAGATCAACAGTAAATTTGGACATGGCGCGTTTACACTTGGCAACATCAAGTGACTTCTCTATCTGGATGACCAATAGGATCTCACTTTAACGTGCAATATTTAAATAAGTCTTCTGATATTTCGGGAAAGAGGGGGCGGGGTTTTGCGTGATGTTGACCTGCGAATACAGACACGATGGCTGAATTGCATTTACATTACACTGAGATCTGATCGTAATGGATCCTCAAACTACCTTTGGACCAGGAAATGTTGATCGGATATCATTGCGATCAAAAATGGGTTTACACTTGACTTTTCAATGTGTATGTGGACAACATCCGGATACAGGTCACATGTTAATGGCAAGTGTAAATGCAGCCATTGTCAGTCACATCCTCCGCACCAGACCTATCAGCTCCACCCACATGTTCTCAATCACCCGAATACTGATCACCTGCACCAGCTCATCAAAGGACTCCTATAAGAGTTCTATAAAAGAGCCTCAACAAGGCAGTCTGTCAGAAATTAGACATGCAATCAAAAATATTATCTAAATTAATTTTATTTTATGTTACATTTCTGGTGCTATGGTGTGCGATTCATTTGTGCAATATTATTTTAAAGAAGAAAAAAAAAATATTAAACCAAGGATTTGAATGCTTTTTGGTTGTCAGACTTGGAACATATTTATAGTTAATGTGATGTTATTACAACACCTGAATGAACTTGAGTTGAACTGACACATCTAACTAAAGTGAGTTTAATGATGGAGTCACTTTTGGTCATTTAATTTACTGTAGAATGATAATACTTGTATACAGAGCCTCTTAAAAATGGATACTTTTATAACAATGGCTGACATAGCATCAATGAGGATGATTGATACCAGTTTTTACAGTGATGCATTACTCCGATGTCAGGACAGAATCTCCCCTAGAGCTGTGATTCAAAGGGTTAACCTAAACTCAGTATGTGTACTTTGCAGCTGGTAGTACCGCTGAACACTGACGGTAAGTTCATTCATTAGGGATGGAAGTCCAAAGCAGTTCTTTGGTCTCAATGGGAGTCCACCTGCTGAAGACACGCACAGACCGAGGTCCACAGGAGGTACGCAGATGTTGCACATATTTCTCAATGTGAGGTGGGTCTTGGACTCAAAGATAGCTCGCTGCATATGGCACTAATGCTGGAACCTGACATAATTTCCAGTCTGAAATATGTGTGGCCAGAAAAAGGAGACAGCTCGATAAGTCAAAAACAACTGAACTTCAAATGTGCCATGGCCATGCTAATAATAGCCATGAAATCAAATGTGTTACATATTTTGACTGCCTGTGTGCTATCAAATGTGTGTTGATGAGCTATTGATATTGTTTGTGTCCTCAGTCCAATCACTGCTGTTTGGTTTATGTCCGGCTCCCGTCCTGCAGTTTTTCAAGTCAGCTTTGGTGCTCCATCACGCTTTCAGAGATTGTTTACCTCAAGTTAACCCAGGCCATGTGGATATTTTTATGAAGAAGAATCCCCACATCTCTGATTTGGTTTGTGTACTTAGTCCACTCACTTTTGATTAAGTATTGCTCTTGTCTTGTAGGTTTTCAAGTCCACTTTAGACAGCAATGTCTGATTCTCCTTGATTAAAAGTATATGTGCTCTGGAAAATGTATTAGTTCTCAAAGACAATTGTTTGTGGCTCTGTTTGTCTTGACTGGAAGCAGAGCTGGTTGTTATGCCATATGTGTGTGAGCATGGACTTTCTGTGTTATGATTAAACTTCCTAATGACCAATTCACCCTTTCCCAATGCAGGGCTCAACTTTAATTAGTAAGTGGCTAAGGAGCTATGGTAGTTGTTATGTTCATTTCTTGTTTATCCCTCAAAGTCTAACAAACCACCCAGAACGAGCACATAAATCAAGGCCTCAAACCTAACTGAGTACAGAACATTATTCACTGCAAATAAATAAATAAAATATTAAACAAACAATATTTGAATCAGGCGTATTTTCGTATTCTTATATATGTGTTTATTTAGTATTTTTATTAACTATATGAATCAAATCAAATTTAATGAGGTAATTTATTTTTTCTTATTTGATTGGCTGTATGCATGTACTGTAGTTTTTTTAATTGATTATTTTAATCTCCTTTTATTTTTAAGTTATAAAGTCAACTTTATTTTTCTTATTCCATTGGACATATATAAGTATACATTTATGCATATACTGATTATTTGTTGTATTTTATTTATTTGTCTTTTTAAATGATGCATCTAATCCAGTTTTTTTAGGTTTATGCTATACAAGATTAAATTCTAAATATATTATTTAAAAACAAGACTTATTATCTTACATAATTCTTAAGCAAATGTGTCTTGTTAAAAAACAAAAAACACAAAAACAAAAAAACAACCTTTACTTGACTTGCAGGGATGAAATGTAGATATTTTTAGATTATTACATTCTAATATTATGGATTATTACATTTATTTATCAAACTTATTGACTATCCTTGTTAATTACTTATATAAAATTTAGATTTCATTGTTAAATCCCATTGTGAACTTTTAAAAGAGCTTGAATGAAATGTGTCAAATACTGTAAAGAACAGGACGTAGCATTCCAAGTGCCACCACCCTGCCACTACGTCACCAGTTCCTGGAGCTCTTTGATCTCTCAGATAAGTGCCATACCTAATCAGGTTAAAGCACTGCATGCCACAGAGGAAGGAAATTCCAGTCATTATGGCAACGTATCTGTTCCACTCTTATGCGTCACATTCCTTGGGCTAATTAGGAGTAAATATCTGACCCAAGGACCGTCCGTATTAGCCCCCACCAGTGTGGTCCATCTGTTCCACTTGCTTAGCCTTTTTCCGCTCCTAATTTGCAACACAGATGACACAAAACATAAGGAAGCTCTCCATGGCTTGCTCTCTCTCTTACCTCCCTCCCTCTTTTCCCCTCACTTTTACTCACTTTCATGCTGCACTCTTATTCTTTTCAACCTCTTTTACTCTCAGACATTAGCCCAGACATTTTGGCTGGGCTATCAGTTAATATCCAGCTCCAATTATCTGCTGCCATTGACCCAAAGGTTTGGCCCAGCATGTGGCTCTCTAACATACTTTCTCCAGTACTTTAGTCATCTGGACATCCATCTTTATTGGGATTGCCAACTCTAAACCAAAAATGCTATTTTTTTTATGCATGTGTTTTTAGTGCCTTTTTAAACAACAGTAGGTATAAGTTCACTTTAGCCTAGAGGTCCCACAAAAAAAAAAAAAAGACCTAGGATTGATTTTAAATGCTGAAATTATTTTTTAAGAAAGAGTCATTATATCATCATTCACTCTTAATAGCTGTATATGTGGTTCATTTTTGTCAGTGATCCACACAATACATTGTTTTTGTTTCTCTAGTTTCCATCTGTGTTCAGTTGAGGCATGGGAAGTGATGTGGTAAGAATACAAGAAAGGCAATTTGGTTTCATGCTATGAGGCACTTCCGGTTTTGCAAAACTTCAGTTTCTATATAGACACACCAATCAGAATAACATTATGGCCACTGATAGGTGGTCTTCCTTGCGACACCTGTTAGTGGGTGATAAACACTCACCTAAAGGATTATTAGGAACACCTGTTCAATTTCTCATTAATGCAATTATCTAATCAACCAATCACATGGCAGTTGGTTCAATGCATTTAGGGGTGTGGTCCTGGTCAAGACAATTTCCTGAACTCCAAACTGAATGTCAGAATGGGAAAGAAAGGTGATTTAAGCAATTTTGAGCGTGGCATGGTTGTTGGTGCCAGACGGGCCGGTCTGAATATTTTGTAATCTGCTCAGTTACTGGGATTTTAACGAACAACCATTTCTAGGGTTTACAAAGAATGGTGTGAAATGGGAAAAACATCCAGTATGTGGCAGTCCTGTGGGCGAAAATGCCTTGTTGATGCTAGAGGTCAGAAGGGAATGGGCTGACTGATTCAAGCTGATAGAAGAGCAACTTTGCCTGAAATAACCACGCGTTACAACCGAGGTATGCAGCAAAGCATTTGTGAAGCCACAACACGCACAACCTTGAGGCGGATGGGCTACAAAAGCAGAAGACCCCACCGGGTACCACTCATCTCCACTACACAAAAAGAGAAAAAGAGGCTACAATTTGCACAAGCTCACCAAAATTGGACAGTTGAAGACTGAAAAAAATGTTGCCTGGTCTGATGAGTCTCGTTTTCTGTTGAGACATTCCAATGGTAGGGTCAGAATTTGGCGTAAACAGAATGAGAACATGGATCCATCATGCCTTGTTACCACTGTGCAGGCTGCTGGTGGTGGTGTAATGGTGTGGCGGATGTATTCTTGGCACACTTTAGTCCCCTTAGTGCCAATTGGGCATGGTTTAAATGCCACGGCCTACCTGAGCATTGTTTCTGACCATGTCCATCCCTTTATGACTACCATGTACCCATCCTCTGATGGCTACTTCCAGCAGGATAATGCACCATGTCACAAAGCTCGAATCATTTCAAATTGGTTTCTTGAACATGACAATGAGTTCACTGTACTAAAATGGCCCCCACAGTCACCAGATCTCAACCCAATAGAGCATCTTTGGGATGTGGTGGAATGGGAGCTTCGTGCCCTTGATGTGCATCCCACAAATCTCCATCAACTGCAAGATGCTATTCTATCAATATGGGCCAACATTTCTAAAGAATGCTTTCAGCACCTTGTTGAATCAATGCCACGTAGAATTAAGGCAGTTCTGATGGCGAAAGGGGGTCAAACACAGTATTAGTATGGTGTTCCTAATAATCCTTTAGGCGAGTGTATAGTAGGCAGCAAGTGAACATTTTGTCCTCAAAGTTTATGTGTTAGAAGCAGGAAAAATGGAGAAGCATGAGGATCTGAGAGAGTTTGACAAAGACCAAATTGTGATGCCCAGACAACTGGGTCAGAGCATATCCAAAACTGCAGCTCATGTGGGGTGTTCCCAGTCTGCAGTGGTCGGTATCTGTCAAAAGTGGTCCAAGGAAGGGACAGTGGTAAACCGGCAACACGGTCATGGGTGACCAATCCAACAGATCCAAATTTATTCAAAAAGTTAATGCTGGTTCTGATGGAAAGTTATCAGAATACACAGTGCATCGCTGTTTGTTGCGTATGGGGCTGCGTAGACGCAGACCAGTCAGGGTGCCCATGCTGACCATTGTCCACTGCCAAGAGCACCAACAGTGGGCAAGTGAGCATCAGAACTGGACCACAGAGCAATGGAAGAAAATGGCCTGGTCCGATGAATCACGTTTTCTTTTACATCACATGGCCAGGTGCATGTGTGTTGCTTACCTGTGGAAGACATGGCATCAGGATGCACTATGGCAAGAAGGCAAGCCTGCAGATGTAGTATGATGCTTTTGGCAATATTCTGCATGGAAACGGTATTCCCTGGTGGCTGTGGCCTCTTTTAGCAGGATATTGTGTCCTACCACGAATGAAAAATGGTTCAGGAATGGCTTGAAGAGCACAACAATGAGTTTGAGGTGTTTTTCTTGGCCTCAAAATTCCCCAGATCTCAATCCATTCAAGCATCTGTAGGATGTGCTGAACAAACAAGTCAGATCCAAGGAGATTCCACCTTGCAACATATGGCACTTTTCCACTGCGTGGTACAACTCGGTTCAGCACGGCTCAGTGCAGTATGGCACGGCTCGGCTTGGCATGGTTTGCATTTCCACTACAGCTTAGTATCGCCTTAAAGTGGGCGGTATTATTCACATGTTGTTACAATTGCAACGCCTCTACTGCCACGACTCCTAAAAAAAACTTTTTAATTCCACGTCGCCCCATCAAGCTCTCGCTGGATCCGCTTCTCGGCTATCAGCAAGAGAAACGTCTGTACTTCCGCAAAAGACAACAAAAATTTTTGGTTGTTAAAAAAACAGTTGGGTTCGATCGTTGACTGGCTGTGCTGATTTAAATCTACTGGTTCTTTTGTGTTTGTGTCGCAAATTCAGTGACGCAGGTAGTGATGATTCTCTCCGGCCAATCTGTGATCAGCAGACCTAGTGAATTCCATGCCTCGACGGGTCATTGCTGTTTTGGCAGAACAAGGGGGACCAACACAATATTAGCAAGGTCATTATAATGTTATGCTTGATCGGTGTATATATAGCACAGCTGGCATGACAAAATATTGACCAAATTTAAATGTAACTTTTGACAAAAGACAAATATGGCTTAAATAAAAACCTGTATAAAAAAAATCAGATAATTTAAGTAAAGATTAATCTTACAATGCAAGAACATTGTGTCATACAAAAGAGTTAAATTATGCATTTTAAATATATAAATAATATAAAAAAGACATTCCTGTATCACTAAAGCTAATAAATCTGACCCGTACACCATACAAGTAGATATCAACTGTTTTTCCTGTTGGATGCTACTCAAGAGCAACACTATTTGTGGCTTGGTCCGTGACTCAAAGAGTGCAATTGAGCCACGATGTGTAGTAAGAATGAATTGAGGGAGGCTGAGGTAAACAAAAGTCACCACACAATGATTTGTTACCCTGAATTTATGAAGCAGTCAGAATTTATGAGGCATTCCTAATACTACTGCAGTGGACTTCATGACAGCTGGCTGCCAATGAATAATAGCAAGTGATGGACATGATGAGAGCTAAATGTTATATCATGCAGTATACCACTTCATAGAAAATCTTAAGACACGCATGATAAGAAGTCCAAAGTATGCCATAAATTATGTTGAGTTAGATGTCTCTTTGACTTAATTTATAACTAGTGGAACAAAAAGGAAAGGAGACCACTTAAGTATGGAATCGATCAATATTTTCTTTTGAAAGGGGCATGAATTAAACGCCTATTAAAGGAATATTTTCTGTCTTTATTTACTCCTTGTGACTTGATTTATTCCTTGGAACACAAAAGGATTAATTTTGAAAGAATATATTAATTGCTTATTTATGCATTTACAATTAATTTGGACTGCAGTTTTTAGTTGATATGGTTCGCAAAACCAGCCGGAATTATTATTATTTGTATTTTTTTTTTACAAATCAGAGTGATACAGCTCTCTAGTAAATAACGTCATACATTTTAAAAAAAAAGGTACTGAAACTGTTTGTCTGAGCTAGGCCAGACTTTCAGTCTTTATTCAGATTAGATAACGAGAATGAGAATGTTTATATAAACACCAGTAGAATTATTTTTTTTTTTGCAATTAATTATTGCACATAACTTTTGCCATGTGTATAAAGTGTCTTGTGTAAACATGAAATAGGGTTTTGAATATTCTGTTTCTTATATAATCCTAATTATATTCTAATATTATTTTGAATATTTGGACTTTAAAACACTTAAGTTTGGCTCTATTTGAGCAGATTTAGTCTCTATTTGTGGGGAATGTATGAACCTTCGTGTTCTGAATATGCTTTTCACTTTTGGATAGAGGAATGCTATATATATATATATATATATATATATACACAAAAGTAAAAGGCAAAAAATTTACCATATTGCCACTTAAATTGGTGTTGAAAAAAAGTCGGCAACATGCCTGAATGACTGTTGCCCCATTGCATTCACCCCTGTCATAGTGAAGTGCCTCAAGCAGCAGGTCATGACCCACATCAAGTCCTCCATCCCACCCACACTGGACTTCTTATCCAGTTCGCTTATGGGCAAAACCATTCTACATCACACAGTTGGTCCTCTCCCATCTGTACAGTCAAAACAATTATGTTATAATACTGTTCACAGATTTCAATTTAGCATTCAAAGCTACCACTGACATTTACTGACGAAACAAAGACATTTGGACTGTGCACCACACTGCAACTAGATCCTAGACTTCCTGACTAACAGACCTCAGGCATTCAGGATCTATGACCAGACCTCCCAAACCATCATCTTGAGTACCGGCACCCCCCAGGGCTCTGTCCTCAGCCATCTACAGTTTAAGCTGTAGACTTACAACTTTGCCAGGGATATGAGCAACCATATCATCCATTTCCGTAATGACACCACAGTGGCAGGGCTTATTTGATGGTAATGTGCATAGAAGAGGTGAGAGAGCAAGAAATATGAACTCTCTGTATGACAACAAGACAAAAGTAATTGTTTGCTTCAGGGTATGTCATGTGTCCCGCTCACCTCTGCATGTCAGCAGGGCAGAGGCGGACGTACCACACAGCTTCAAATTTTGAAAGAAAAAACTTTTATTTTATACAAATTTAAGTGCCCATATCACTGTAATTTTTTATTTCGTTTTTGAAATTTTACAAGCAAATACTATTTAAGTATTTCTACTAAATTTCAAGTTGAATTCAAAGTTACTTATTGTTTCCTTGTAATTGTTTATGAAATTTACTTGCAATTTCTTAGTGAGAATTGTTTCTAGTCGTTTTTAGTGACTAATATGAAAATGTAAAGAAATGAAGAACTCCATATAAGGCTAAACATTCTATTTATTGTGTGTTTATTACTTGCAGTTAGAAAAAAATAAGTACTATCTATTAAATCTTAAAGATATAGTAAAACATTTACAGATATAGTATAGATTTAAAGATATACTGTAGTATAGATAAAGTCTTCCCATAGTCTTAGTTTAAGACAAAGATAAGGAAAAAACAACTGAGCTTTGTAGAATGAATACATTTGGAATGCAACTGAATTCCCTTAACAAACCTTTAGAAATTATGGTGGCGAGACATGTTGCCCATACAGGAAACCGGCCCATGGTAGCAAGCAGGGCATTAAGAGCAGTGAGGAAACATGGAGAATGAGAGCTGGGGGCATTGATCTGTGACTGCAGATAGCAGAGGGGGTGTGAGGGGTCAAGCAGCCTGCCGGCCAGATGACACCCCCTGCATTCATCCAGCACACACAAACCTGGCCACAGCAGACATGGGTCACCGGCTAGAGCACATCTACTCATTATGGGCTTGTCTGTTTGACGGACACACCCGGTGAGTGTTTCAGTTAGTTTGTGTGTGTAAGAGTGATTGTTTGTGAGATTTCTGCACAGAGACAAGGTGTGTGTGGCTGTCAGTGGTGTGTATATGAACTTGATATGTGTGGCCCTATGTATTAACGCCAGTATGTGAGAGAAAAACTGTGTGCATGTTCACCTAATATGTATAACTCAATATGTGTGTGAAATATGGTACTCCACAGGGAGATAAGCATTCCAGGTGGTCTGGTGTGGGCTGAAACATGAACGTCCTCAGTGTCTGTGGCATACCTGTGAAGCACAGCCCTCAGACTGGTAGTCTCCATGTTCAGAGGAAACCCTACACTTCACACCCTGTGCTCACAGCTGGTCCTGTACTCCCATAGGAACCAGGTCTGTCTTTACTCGCTCTCTGCTACTTTACCCAAAATGAGCACTGTTATTACCACCACAACTTTTCCGGAGTAAGGATGGATAAATGCGGCAAACGTTGCCATATTGTGTGTCCTCTTAACCCACTGTTTTGCCCCCTCCATCACAGTCATAATGGTACATGGATGAGGTATTGTATAAAATCGCAGCACACACATTGCAATTCAGTGGCATTACAGATCGCATGGGGTGTTATATCAACCAGTACTTTTCAGTTACAGTCCTTATGTGTGTAAGACCCAGGGCACAAAGTATTAGGGAATAAGTAGGCATGCAGTATATCATATATCAAAGGGCACAAAGGAGCATGTGCTTTATAACACGTGTGATAAGTAATAAGTGATTTTATTAAATGAATATCTACACTACCATTCAAAAGTGGTCAGTAGGATTTTTTTTATGCATCCATTTAGCATGGATGCATTAAAAGGATAAAATGTGATAATGAAGACTATTATTTTATTAAAACAAACAAAAACAAAAAAACTATTTTAAATAAATGAAAAAAATGTTAACTTTTTTTAGCATTGATAAGAAATATGTTTTTGATGAGATTTATTTTGAATGATTTTTGAAGGATCATGTGACACCGAAGACTGGAGTAATGGCTGCTGAAAATTCAGCTTTGTTATCACACAAATAAATTACATTTTAAAATATATTTAAATAGAAAATGTATTTAAATTATATTACTGTAACTATTATTAATATTACTATTATGTTTTTACTGTAGATTTCATTAAATACATGCAGCCTTGGCGAGACACTTCTTTCAAAAACATTGTGATGAATAAATAAATAAATCCCAAACATTGCATGCTAATGTATGAAACTGTGTATAATTTTCATTATGATTGCTTGACCCTGTATACTTCCATAGTAAAAGCTTTACTTTAATTGTGATTCAAATTTGTGATTGGCCCTAGAACATTCCTTTAGCTTGCAGGCAGGCAATAAACCAACTGTTGAAGTTGGGTAGACAGTTGCAAATGGGACCGGTGGAAACAGAGCATTATGTGATGTTTGAAAATTCTTAGGTAGTGAATACTGTAGGTACCTACATGCTGGTGGAATGAAAGGCAGAAGTGGATGCTTGCATATACCATCATGAGGCGAGTCCATATGATGTTTGAGACAGATCCAACGGTATTGGCAAGGGATGATTTAATTACAGATAAGGTGGACCAGTAGTGAAGTGCTGACAACTAAATATGATCCAGAAACAGTTTCTACATGCTGATGAGTGGTAAGATGACAGAGAAAAGAGTAATGAGAGAATTAAATGAGCAAGAATGAGAGATGATGTTAAGGGCATCAGATTAGAAAACAAACATTGTATGTTGTTTTTGCCTGTCCAGACCTGTTGCGCCATCATTAGGACACATACTTTCCTCTTTCAGCATCCAGTGTCTGTTTAGCAAACATACCCCGAGAAATTTACAGCAGTTACTTTGTTTACTCAGTAACCAAGACACATTCACATCACACTTTTCTGACAGGGAGGATTGAAGAAGATCCACCCAACCAGCATGAAAGTACAGTATGAGGACGTTTTTATAAATTATGACCTCAGTAGCCGTGCTGACATTTGATTTTCAGATTTGAGTACTTCACTTTAAAAGAAACAAAAACATTTCAATGTTCCAATGCAGAAAAAAAAGGGTCAACTATTTACTGCATGTTATGAAATTGTCAGAACTCAAGGCCATGCTTAAATAGAACAACTTTCAGGTGGTTCCTCAGAAATAGATGTTCATTTTTTCCTATATTTAGAAGCAAGGGCTGGCCAATCTCACTGTTCCATGTGATTATCTCTTTGTTTAGAAGCATCCATTTTTGTTCTCAATTATAACGTAGCACAAGAGTAATGACATGTTGTCTTAATAAAGTAGAACCTTGGGATATACCCACAGCTCTTACACTAGCGTGAGTGCGGCCACATACCTAGTGATACCCAATCATTACTGTAGGAAATTAATGAATGAGTGGAGTTGCATTAGGATCAGAGCACAATGGCCAATGAGCCTCCATTCCTGAAGCCTATCCGTGGTGCTACTGAGTAGGCATTTTTGCTAATTATTTGGCATTCATTCGCTGTGCTGACTATGGAGGGAAATTGGTGGGAATTCTGTGGAATTACTTTTTTGTACCATGTTAAAAGGAGAGTTCATCCAAAGATCATTCTCCCAAATGATCCCAAAACTTATACTTTTCTTACTTTTGTGGAACACAAAAAAAGATACTCTGAAGAATGTTGGGAAAAAAACAACAGTGATTTCCATTGTATGGGGGAAAAATACATTTCTTAAAATATAATCTTTTGTGTTCCACAGAAGAAAGAAAGTATTTTTTGCAATGACACAAGTGAGTACATGATCACAAAACTTTCATAAAAAAAAAAAAAAAAAAAAAAAAAACACATATTACCCCATGATTAACTCTCTCTATTGGCATCTTACGCGTATCTGACATTCAGTTATATAAAAAATTGTTGTGGCTCTTCTAAGCTGTATAATGGCAGTAAATGGAGCCCCTGTTTTTGAAGCCGAAAAAAGTGCATCCATCCATCATACAACTACTCCACACAATAAAGGCCTGTTAATAAAGGCCTTCTGAAGCAAAACAATGCATTGTAAGTGTAAGAAAAATACAGATTTTTAAAGATTTACAAAATGTAATCTCCAGCTTCCGGTCCCTCAAGCAGGCGCGTTCAAGACAAGGTGTTGGCGTAGGCGTAGCAAAAGTAAGCAAAAGTCGTGGGATTCCGTCTGGGTCTACTGAAACAAAATCAGTCATCTCAGTGAGTGACGTTATCATTTGAAAAATTATATACCAGGCTTGGATGTGAAAGCAGTATATTTTCCTCTGTGCAAAAACAGCAATATCTGTCAGTTTCATTAAAAATAAATAAAAATAAAAGATAAATCCACTCTCCAAAACACACACAGAGTCTTAGCACCTCATCCTTTCTTTCTGCCTCACTCCTTTTTTTCTGTTTCTCTCAGCCCTGAGAAGTTATTAATGCTGAGGGTTCAGCTGTTCAAACATGGGGTCGGCAAATGACCCGTGGTTTAGAAAAACACAGTGATTTACTCGGCAGTGTGTGCTAAAATAATCTAAAGGGGAGCAAAATAACATTTGTCATTACTCACAAGACGCCACAACTCACTGGAGAGGAGAGGAAGGGAAAGTGAGAGAAAGTGAGTTGTACTGTATCAACTGTGCCGAAGGGGTGTGGAGGGCAGTAATGAGTAGTTCCCCCCCAAAAAATACAATTCGGTCTTTATTTACTAACCCTTATGTCATTAAGGAGAAATTCTGAAAAATATTCTGTTCACTCATTTTCATGTAGTTAGAATGAATGGGAACTGGAGCTTTCAAGCTTCAAAAAGGATGTAAAAGAACCATAATATTATCATAAACCCATTTTAATATATACCATGTTTTGTGTTTTCTAATACTTTTAACCCTATGAAGCCTATGTATCATAGTTGATATTAAGACCTCTAAATGATCAAAAGCTCTTAGTCTTAAAGCTTCTAAGAATCATCTCAGAGAGCTCCTAATTTAGCTTAAAAAAAAAAAAACTAGGAATCTTAGCTTAAGAGTGATTCTGGAATTATTTGAGAGCAACTCTGATCGAGGACAAGATCAAATCTTAGTGAAGAGGCAGGGCTGAATCCATTGCTAGGTATGACACAGTCTTTTGAAGACTGTGATTGGCTGGTTGTCCAAGTAGAAGAAAAAAAAACATTTTTATTTTTATTTTTATTTTTTTTAAGTAGGGTCTATTATAAGGCTTCACTTCACAGGCATACTTTTTCATGTTTTACCACTCTCTCTGTCTCACACACCTTATATTTGTATATATATTCTTTATTTAACATATTTGATAGATAATGAACAGCAACACAATAAGAGATTCTGAAAGTGCTGTAATTTCTGGTGCTATGGCATTTCTGCGCTATGTTGGAGATGTTAGCGTGTCTCTTATAAGATCGGTCACAAACATGATCCCTGCGCAGTCTAATCTGTAGCATATTACAAACTGACTGTCATGCATTTTGCAGCACATTTCTTCTCCCTCTTCACATTTTACCCATGGAACATTTATTTGTACATTGCTCACTCATCATTGCATTTCATTTTATTATAAAAACTCCAGAGCTTCGTATCATCTTAATAAATCAAGATTGGAAGATAGATTGACAATTAATATTTATATGAATTGTTTGTAGATAATCTGTTATACTGTTATAAAGATCTTGATTGATCTTGATTGACAGGCTATCAGAATACTCTCTTTGAATCTTATTCTCTGGACATATAAATATCAGCAACTTTACCAAATTGTATATTTTTGGGGGGCTCTAAATAAAGTTGATGTGTTATTTGTGACACTTTTAATATTATTATTTAATCTGTCAGGCTTTACTGGGTGAAAGCCATACAGTTGCTTGAGAAACTAACCAAAATTTTAGACGTTATTCTCTGATAATCTTCCTCTCCATTCACTCATTGATTCTGAATGAATTATTGACAGATAACTGTGTCAGAGATTTGAAACCGAGAAGCAAAACATTCTGATTTGTGAATGAATCATTCAGACAGGTTTTGGAAACCGAATCAGCTAATTCCCTCATTTACCCTTTTGAACATGTCAAGATGTCAACACCAATCACTGAGTAAGTGAATACCATGAACAGATAAGTTATGAATGGTTTTGTGAACTGGATAAATAATTGAAAAGTAAAAAAATTGGATATTGTCTCATGAACTTGCTAAAGAGAGCTAAAAATAAAAATACTAATTGTTTTATTTCTCACAAAAATCTACATTATGGCTTTAGAACAATAGAGTGTATGGGTCATACAGACCACTTTTATGTGAAGTGACATGAGTGAAGTGATATTCAGCCAAGTATGGTGACCCATACTCGGAATTTGTGCTCTGCGTTTAACCCATCCAAAGTGCACACACACACAGAGCGGTGAACACACACACACACACACTGTGAGCACACACCCGGAGCAGTGGGCAGCCATTTATGCAGTTGGGGGTTCAATGCCTTGCTCAAGGGCACCTAAGTCGTGGTATTGAAGGTGGAGAGAGAACTGTACATGCACTCCCCCCACCTACAATTCCTGCCGGCCCGAGACTCGAACTCACAACCCTTTGATTGTGAGTCCAATTCTCTAACCACTAGGCCACGACTTCCCTGAGTGAGGAGCTTTACTGTCCATTTGGAGCTTGAGAGCAGCAGAACAGCATGAGAATGAGTAAACTGTTTTATTTATACACATTTTATATCTTTGGGTAAACTATTCCTTTAAAGATCATGGTCCAAAATCCTATTTCAGGAGAGGCAAACAGCACAGGGTGTGATTGAACCCAGAAGTGTGTTTCTCAAAATCCTTTGGTCTTCATCTTTCAAGGAGGTCTGAGTTTTCCATAAAGATCACGGCAGCCCACATCACCTGTTTAAAGGCCAATGACAGAACCTGTGCCACTATCGACCCCTCTCTCTTCATGACTCTTCCATAATAATTAGCATGTGACACTCTGCCACCATTGTGGCTAAGACCACACTGTTTCAACGGGCACCAGTGGCCAAACAAACCCTCCCTCTGAGGAGGGACACAGTATGTGTCACACTTGGAAGCCTCTCTGGCATTACCAATCTCTTCCAGGGAGCGAGGGAATGAGAAAGAAAAAAATAAGTGAGCGAGCACAGAAAATAGCGAGAGCAGGAAGAGATTGAGGCAGCGGCCCACTTAGCTGTCTTGCATTAGCAGTGTCACTCCATGTTTATGCTTCTGTTGTATTTTCCAGGCTTTAATTGAAAGAGGTTTGAAAGAAGCAGAACGCCAGTAACTCTGTTGTTTCTTTGTTGTTGTTTTTGTTACTGAGCAGTGGTCTGACGATGGAGATCCACCCTTAGGATAATACACATGCCGCCACATGAAGCTTTGCAAGTGTGGAGAATGGGCCCCTTGACATTAAATTATGCTGTCCACAAGTTGATGAATTCAACTCCATTTTCTTCCACAAACAAAACGCTTGATGCATATATCATCAAGAGCTCTCTAACACAAACAGATACCATCATCAGCTGTGCATGTTCTGGGTTACCTAATATTCACTGTGAAAACAAAATGGCTTTCCTGAAAAGGGAGTTGTGTGGTTATGCTTTAATTCACATTGGCAGTGCATAGGAAAACGATGTAATTCAGTGTAGTATTTGTGTACAAGATGCAATGTTAAAATTCAGACAGAATCAGAGTATTTACCAATATTAAAATGTGGTCACACTTTATTTTAATGTCCAATTCTCAATATTAACTAACTATTAACTATGACTTTTGCCTCAATAAATTCCTAACCTACTGCTTATTAATAATTAGTAGCTGTTAAAAGGGGTCTTCAGAATAAGGCATTCATATGTGCTTTACAAGTACAAATAAAAAGCAAATATGCCAGTAATATGATTGCTAGTTAATGGTGAGAATTGATCCTTTAAAATAAAGTTTTACCTGTAATGTAGTGTAAGTGGTTCAGTTACCTTTACATTATATTATCATAAGTTACACATACTTATATATCATAATTTTTTATTAATATACACCATTATAGAGTAACGTGTAATTTGCAAGCTGCTCAACAAAATAAATAATTATACATTAAAGCTGCACTATGTTAGACTGGAGACGGACCGTCTGGACTGAGGGATGACTTCTCCCTAAGAAAACAAAGGACTTTCCTGATAACTAACATTTGAACACTCTCTTGAATACCCTCCATCATAAGTAACGGTGCCATCGAAGACCCACCACACCTAGTAGTTCACACATCACCATCACACTTCCTCCACTTAGTTTCACTCAGAATTGCCAATAGTATAATATTCTACATTAATGCAAGTGATATTTACAGTCATGTTTGGTGTCAGTTGAATTGTCTCAGGGCGACTGGTATAATGGTCTCAACCTTAGAAAAGTAGAGTAAAAGATAATACAGATCCTAAGAGGTAAGAGATATTTTGATTACTGTAATGGGAGTACCCTTTTCCAGGGTCTTCCATGTAAATTACCTTCTGTTCCCATTGAGGTGTAAACTACCTACGCTGGTCTGGGACCTGACCTAATCAAATTCCAATTGTTAGTTTCTGTCTTCATCTCCGGGGATGTTGTTTTGGTCTGAGGTATTTAAAGCATTGCAGCAAAAGGATCAGGGTGATTCTGTAGCCAGAAAGCCCGTAGTGGGGTGTGTCTGTTCACTTCATACTATGTATTTTATAAGGTCAGGTATGCATATTTTACTTTTAGATTAATCTTTGAGAATTTGATGTTTTATAATGCTATCATGTGATATGTTTCAATTGGATATGTAATTGGCAGAACACATATTTACCTGACTGATAATAAATTGTTACATTTGATTTTATTTTGTTTTACTCTGTAATTATTGACTTTAGTAGATTACGTTGTATCCTTGTTAGCAACATGATCACCCAAATGAACGAGTTGATATAAAAGTGAAGAGTTAACTAAAATAATCAAATGTTAGAAGAATACTAATTAAAAGGGCATACAACCAATTTGCATTTCAAACTAAATTCAAGGTCATACTAAAATGGAGTCAGATTAAATAATAAAATTAAGTCAGATTTGAGTTTAACCTAAATTTAATAACTCTACGCGCTGAAAGACCGAACACGTAGGAAACCTTCATCCAGCACCGGATACTTTCCTTGGGCAGAGTGCCCTTAGAACTATATAAACCTTATAAGAATATGAGATATGCTATTAATGAGAAAGTACAAAAATAATTGATCTTCCAAACTGTCTTTAGGCAGATCTACTGTGATAAATCTATAATAACAATATATTTTAGAGCTTTTGGATGGATTTAACAGGAAATAGCAAGTATGCTTCTTTTGCCGACAGCATATGGCACCTGTCAGATTACATCTTTTTTTTCTCCTTATCTTCTTTCATTTCCACTTGTACACCAGTGCATTGAACCACATTTTTCTTCATGCACCAGAGAGGCAGAGCCGAAGCCAAAACCCCAGCCAAGCCAATGTTCTTCCTTAACTTGCATGCAGTTTTATTTCTAACCGCTAGAGGGCCAAAAGTTAATTATGGTCCCTGCAAGTATTAATAATGTATATATATATATATATATATATATATATATATATATATATTTTATATATATATATGTGTTTCTTTTTTCTAAAAGGCATACATTTTACAAAGAATATTTCCATTGCTATCCATTTACTGTATTTCCATCCATCACAGAAACAGTATAGCAAAAATTTCTTAAAATGATGTTTAAACCAATGTGTTTTAACTGATGAAGGTATTTATTAAACTCACAATGAAACGGCATGATCCTTTCTTCTGTATTGTGGTGTACAAGTGAGTGAAACAAATTATCAAAAAAGATAAATCGCAGGGCGGGAACTTGGTTTAGTTTAGCTGGTGGTGGGTGTCCAATCCTTTATGTGTGTTGGATTATCCCCAACACACCTGACTGGAAGTATTTAGTGATCCTGAAAACCTTGATTAGCTGGTTCTGGAGTGTTTAATTTAAGCTGGAGCTAAAGCAGAGCCCCTACCCCAAAGGAAACCTTAAGGGTTATCGAAAAATGGAAAAGACTGGAAAATTTCTGCTGAGAAGACAGAAATTTATATATATACATATTTTTTAATTTATCTATCTGTATAAGAGGTTCCTGCGGGAGCTAACACTGCTGCGGCAGTAGAGAAATACAGATAGAGGCTCCTATGGAAGCGGACACTGCTGCGGCAGTAGGGAAATAATGAAAGGCTCCTGTGGGAGCAGTCACTGCTGCGGCAGTGGAGAAATACGGATAGAGGCTCCTGTGGGAGCGAACACTGCTGCGGCAGTAGAAAAATACAGTTAAGGCTACTGCAGGAGCAGACACTGCTGCGGAAGTGGAGAAATACAGATAAAGGCTCCAGCAGGAGTGTACACTGTTGCTGCAGTGGGAAAATATAGAAAAGGCTCCTGCGGTAGCAGTCACTGCTACGGCAGTGCCGAAATACAGAAAAGGCTGCTGCGGGGAGCGGGCACTGCTGGAGCAGTGTAGGAATTAGATAAGGCTTCTGCAGGAGCAGGTTGCTACTGGGACGGCTGGAGTGGGGATGGGCCATTATAGATTGATAAGGGGATGTTAAGGGGGGTTAGCTAGGTGGGTCAGGAGTTCGAGTGAACAGGGATGGACTGGCGTTAAAGGGGTAGGCTGATGAGGGTTCGGTGAGCTTCTTTGATATGGAATCGGTCTGACCGCACGTACCGCTTACGGAGGCGTGCTCAGGCTTGGGACTGCTTAGGGAGGGAACGCTGAAGAAAAGTGGGGGAGGGAGGAATGGCGGGCATCGGGCCTGTGCCATTAGTGGAGGCATGCTCATGCTTGGGATGGCTTTGGGAGCGGGAGCGGAAGAAAGGGAAGGGAAGAGAGGGGGAATTGCGGGCATCGGGGCCTTTGCCATTAGCAGAGGCAGCCTCACACTGGGGTTGGAGTGAGCTGGCCAGTGAATTGTGAAATATTTCCATAAATTAATTGATCCTGCCAGAAGAATTGCGTGAACTTATGTCTGTATCATCTCAGTAAGGTTTGTACATGAACAGTAAGGCAAATGTAATGCTTTTAGAAATTTCAGTGTGGATGATAAACTTTGGAAAAAATGCCTTGTTGATTCATGATTAAAAAATGGCATCAACATCCGACATAATTAGATCATAATGTCATTGAACGAACTTTAGCTGTGAAAACTTGCATTTAGTGATTTCACCTGAAAATGAATTAATTTGCAACACACGGCCTGAATCACTAGCTGAGGGAGCCTCAAACTGTGGCCGGAAGAGCTGCGGTGAAAGGCTGAGCCGCAGCAGATCTGAAAAAAAAATCCCCGGTATAGTTCTTTTCGTTGGATGGGAAATTGGGTCCGTGATAAGATGGCAAACGGAGTGAACCGAATGCTGAAAGTCTAGAAATAATGAAGGTAGGACTGATTTGATTATTTATAGGAGCTCTCTCCTGCGCTGATTGGATAGATTGAATAGATGGATGATTGCGGATGGATGTGATTACTGATGATGAATTGGCCATGTTAATTATCTGTGCATGCTAATAAAACATCACTTAAAAGTGTAATGTGGCATTTTCTCTCAAAAATCCCTGTTGTCATCAGTGCTCAATAAATCTCAGGTAGCCTGGGCTGTGAAGGATTCATATGTTGTATCCTTCACTGCAATGGGGAACGAAGGACGCATTTCGCATTTGAAGGAGCCTTTGAAATAGCCTTTGTCATGTAATTGTGATGTAATTGGTCTTAGAATGCTGCATTTGAAGGACGCAGGTTGTGGCTTTCCAGTACCGATGTCAGTCACCCATGGACAAGCGTTATTATGGTCCTTTGTGGGAGTGAATGAGTGCCCTTGATAAGATCCATTATGGTTTTGGATGTCTCCTCAAATAGTTCCTTATGTAAGGGTATAGGGGCGATTTCGGACACAACCACAAACTATTTTCCAACAGGCAGGATTTCACTTCTTTTTATGGTATCCAATAACAGTGATTTACTGTTGTTCACTCTGACAACGACTCAGTGATGCCCAGGTGCAGAATCAGACACCCATGATTGATATATATATATATATATATATATATATATATATATATATATATATATATATATATATATATATATATATATATATATGTGTGTGTGTGTGTGTGTGTGTGTGTGTGTGTTGTTTTATAACCTGAATAAAATTTGTTAATTGAGATCTTACCAAATTAAGCCCAATTGAGATGTTGCCAAATTAAAGAGAGCAGGCTTTTTTAAAAGTTTTATCTCTCAGAACATTTTTTAGGAAATGAAGACACCCAGAGTAGAGTTGAACCAGAGTGATTACAGGATGTTTTGAGCTTCTCTGATCTATTAAAATACCTCAGTCTGTGTGTTGCTTGACGATACACATTTCTTGATACTTTGCCTTAATTTTGAACTGTTTTCTTTTGGACTGTACAAATATTTAGTCTAAAATTTAATTTTGTAAGTGCTGTTGTATTTTTTAGAGTGTGATATTTTTTTAATTATAAATCTATCTATACCCGTCAGTCTTCATAAAAATTAAAGTTGTCATAATCTGAAGTAAACATTTTGAAAGGGCTTTTTTTTCTTACTCTTTCTTTCTGTCATTTAGTTACATCAACCTGCTCTGCCAGTTTTAGTTACTCTGCCAATGATGTGTTTTTGGAAGAAGATTAGAAGAAACAGATAGGACTTAAAGAGTGTGAGAGTATGTACCGATAAATCCATTCCATCAGCACCAAATATACATAGGTTTTGAGCCTATATGTGTACAATGTTGGGTTTATTTATTAATTTTTTCTCTTGATGTCCATGTTGGGTAATCGACCCAAGTAGGAACGTGAATCAGTCAGCAAGTGGATGTGAGCAGTGAGTGCCTGTATCTCTCTCTCTCTCTCTCTCTCTCTCTCTCTCTCTCTCTCCATGTCCCTGAAATTGTGGCCCCAGCCATAGCAGACATTTTTGTGGTGAAATCATTAAACCCACGTGCGGAGCTCTCTCTGTGGTCACTGGGGGTCTTGCTCCTCTGCCTTTGGCTGAATAAATCATAAAGTTTGCTGTGAGACCACACAAGAAGCAGCAGCAGTGGAGGCAAGCAGGCAGGCAGGCAGGCAGACCCAGCGCTGAGCTGAGCAAAGCACAGACACACATACACACAAACCTTTCCAGTCTGTACACCCCCCAGCACACCCCACCCTCCTTTACTTTTTTTCAGCACTAGAGTGCAAAACACCAGAGGAGAGAGCATGAGTGTATAATTTGTGTGAGAACGAGTTATACAAAATAGAAGGAAATGAGAGAAAGTGAAAGGGGGGAAAACAGTCAAGGCGAAGAGTGGACAACACAAATGTATGGATAGAGTTGGCATAAGTATAATATGTAAAGAAGATGAAGAGAAGAGAGAGATTGAGTAAGAGAAAACTCAAAAATGTGGTTCCAACCCAAAAGTGTGTGAATAATTATAGTAAAATAAATATGCTTACTGACATTTAAAAGGAAAGAAATCTGTGTTTGTTGTTGATAGCATAGGCTGTGCATCTAATAAAGTAAATTCTGTCACTTAGTAGTAACTAGTCAAATTAGACAAATGCCACCATAAATACATTCACTTCCACAATTAGTTGCCGTCAGTACCATCCGCAATTATTATTATTTATTTATTTTTTTTGCAGTGAATTATTGGCTGCTAAAGGCTTGAAATTGAGACATATCAAAACCAAAATTGTTGATTGTCCTATTCATCATGTTTATAATTTTGCATGTATTTTTGGACCTACTGTGTTGAGTATGACATATGACATTTATTAATATTTGAATCCTAAAATGAAAAACAGTGGACAATCTCTGTTATTATTATTTGCATTTGAAGATTTGAAAAAGCAAAAAAAAATTCCCAATAATTCTCATGAGCTATATATATATAAACTAACCAGCCACTTTATTACGTACACCTGCTCAATTGGGAAAGCTGTGGCCTAATGGTTAGAGAGTTGGACTCATAATCCAAAGGTTGTCGGTTTGAGTCTCATAACAGCAGGGATTGTAGGTGGGGGGAGTGAATGTACAATGCTCTCTCCCACCTTCAATACAACGACTGAGCTGCCCTGGGTGTGTGTTCACTGCTGTGTGTGTGCACTTTGGATAGGATACATGCCTTGTTGATCTCAGAGGTCAGAGGAGAATGGGCAGACTTGTTAGAGATGATAGAATATATATACTGGTGGGAGGAGCAAAGAACAGACACAGTGGATGTGGTGTCAGGCCTCGGAGAGGCTTTTATTAACAGAAAATAACAAATACAAGGGATAAAGTGTCCAAAGGGAAAGAGAGAATAAAATAAACAGGGAAACTGGTGTCCTCGTCATGCTGCAGGTTTGTGAAGGTGGGGCACTTTTTGGAAAGAAAGAGTCCAGGTAAGGGGCAGTTCCGGCAGCTGCACACCATCCCCTCCTGGTCCGGAGCGCAAGGGGTAGTGGCTTTTTCTCAGCGGCTTTGTCCTCCTTGGCCCAAGGCACTTCCTTGGGGTAAATAGCCCGGCATCATGGCCCATCAGCCGTATAACGGGTGTGGTTCCTCGACTGGGCAGCGGGTCCGGGGGGTCCGGCAGCTCATGGCTCTGATGGCGTGGTAGTCCCCCTACACACCCTTCCTTGACCCATGAGGACACCAGAGTGTGTGCACGGGGAAGAGACATTTCTCTCGAGGAGAAGCATATTCGGCATTTAACAGCCTTGGTGATGAGGCTCCATTCGCTTTAGGTGTGCCTCATCACACACCGCCAGCCTTGGCAATTGCAGTGCCCTCTCTCACGAACCCACTTCTGTCGGGAGCCTGGTGAAGGGTGGCAATTTACCCTTTGACGCGTATGATCACACTGGTGTGATCAGTCTTGCCTGGTCCCTGAAGCGTACGATCACACCGGTGTGATTAGAACTTTCAGTGTGTCACGTCATCAACTGCTGAATTTAAATCCACCTTCGTGCTTCGGCTGGCACAGAGCCAGATCCGACGCGCTGAGCGCTTGTCATATTATCACAGATATTCAGTCTTTTCAACCATTTAATGCTTATTTAAAGTTTCAGACATTTAAATACACATGAGTACTAGCAAAAACATGTATTTACAGTTTGTAAAATATACACTGATGTCTGTGGAAAAGGCAATAATGATCCATACAAATATAATCTGACGACATGTTTTTATTGATATCATAAACAGATTGTGTAGGTAACCAAAGTTCCTCTTCGGGAGCTCGAGCTGCGTCGAGAACGATTGGGGAACGCCTCCAGGGTGACGTCTCTGAATAACATGTGTAATCAGTCCAATCGAAGGGCAAGACGTCATAGACGGGGGACGTCAGAGACCAGGAAGCATAAAGCATGAACGGGAAAGCCGGTAATCATCCTCCTGTTTTCAGCAAGCGCTCTGTGTGTGTGTGTGTGTCAGTCAGTGGTGGCTCAAGACCAAGGGGTTCTCCCTGAGGGGAAACCCTCTTCGCATGCTAAAGGTCATGCGGCGGTGCCTAAGTGCCTTAGACATCTGGAGAAAAACCTTGGTTCTTGTCTCAGGGCCCGGTGCTGGGAGCTCCTTGTGGCCGCGTAATGCAAGCGACGGACGCATCCCTCACCGGCTGGGGTGCGGTCATGAGTGGCCACCCTGCCCGCGGTCTGTGGAGTGGCCGCCGTCCGACATGGCATATCATCTGCCCGAGGATGTTGGCCGTGCTTCGAGCACTACATTACTTTCTCCCAGACCTAAGAGGTCACCATGTGTTGCTGCGCACCAAAAACACAGCAGTGGTCTCTTACATCAACCACCAAGGAGTTCTGCGCTCTCGCCGTTTATATAAACTAGCGTAAGGAGTTCTGCGCTCTCGCCGTTTATATAAACTAGCGTACCAGATCCTTGTGTGGTCCCAGGGTAAACTCTTGCTGAGAGCAGTCCACATTCCTGGGCATCTTAATATGAGAACAGACATCCTGTTGAGGCAGGAGCTGAGGCCTGGGGAATGGTGGCTTCACACCGAGGTGATGAAGCAGAGTTGGAGAGGTTGGCCAGACTCGGGTGGATCTGTTTGCGACTCGAGAGACATCGCACTGTCCCCTCTGGCTTCCTCTGACTCATCCAGCTCCACTGGGGCTGGACGCCATGGTACAGGCATGACCGAGGTTTCATCTCAACATTGTTCCCCCATTGTTGAACATTGTTCAACATTGTTGCTCGGCTCCCGGGAGTTCTGGAGAGAGTGCACTGGGACGGAGTCCGGCTGCTGTTAGTAGCCCCGTTCTGGCCGGGTATGGTTCCTGGGCCTGATTTCTCTTTTTGACGGCACTTCATGGGAGGTTCCCGTCAGGAGAGATCTCCTCTCGCAGGCGGAGGGTGCGCCCCCGCATGGAGCTTAGAGGCTGCTGGTGTGGTCTCTGAGGAGGCACAACTCTTAGCTTCCGGTCTCTCAACCGAGGTTGTTAAGACCATTCTCCAATCCAGAGCTCCCTCAATGAGGAAACTGTATGCCTTGAGGTGGAAGTGTAACGCATTACAAACTTCACAATCATCGGGAAGAAGGAGGCGGGAACCGGCGGACAATCAAATAAGATTTAATAATAAAATAAACACAAAACAGCGCGGCAGTCCCTCACGGCCGACTGCCGCACACAAACAAAACAAAAACACAAACTAAAACCATGGCCTGGTCCTCTCTCGTCTTTCACTGTCGTCGCTCCTTTTTTATATTCTTCAATCTCCTCCGTGGGACTCGAGACCGTTGGGTCGCGCAGGTGTCACTCATTTCTCAATCACTCCACCGGCCTCGCCCCGTTTACACGGCTCTCGGCCCCGCCCAACTTGCCACAGGAAGCTTTTCACTTCTTGGTGTGGAGACCGCCAGTTCGACCGAGTTAACTGCCGGTTGGTACAGTGCTGGATTTCCTGCAGGCTCACTGCAGGGTTGACCCACTCCACCCTGAAGGTCTATGTGGTGGCCATGGTGGCCTACCGCGCCCCTCTCGGTGGCCAGTCAGTGGGCAGAAACCCTCTGGTTACATGTTTCCTCCATGGTGCGCTGAGGCTGAGGCCTCCGGCCAGAAGAAGCTTATGCTAAGCGGTGATCAAGATGCTATCCTAAGCTTCGAGTCCTCTGATCTCCCCTCCCCTGGGGGTCAAGACTCACTCCTTCTGAAGTTTGGCCATTGGATGGGTTGTCCCCGATTACTGTCAGTCTCCTGTCTCCTTCTCTTGCTTTTGCTGTGCTCCTCCACACTAGGCAGAGATCTGGCGGCGTGGGCATTCTCGTTCCCCAATCGTTCTCGATGCAGCTCGAGTTCCTGAAGAGGAAAGTCTAAGGTTACTTATGTAACCCTGGTTCCTCGAAGGAACGAGACGCTGCGTCGCAGTGCCACACTTCCATCATCTCTGGCCGCTGCTTGCTTCATCCTTTGAGGCTGATTACCGGCTTTGCAGCTCATGCTTTTATGCTTCCTGGTCTCTGACTTCACCCACCTATCAATCAATCAATCAATCAACTTTATTGATCCCACAGGGGGCAATTGATTAAGAGCAGCATGCAAATAACAATAAATAATATAAATCACACGCATTACTCACACACGTAACAAAAGTCCATCAGTCCATCACACACACGCACACATAACGTACAACAGTGCACAGTATTCATCAGCATGTGCAATTTTTCCCTTCTCCAGGAGCTCTATGCGGAATTTAAAAGTTTGATCGCATAAGGAATGAAAGATTTATAATGGCGATTCGTCTTACATACCGGGAGCGCGTAACGACGCCCAGAAGGCAGCAGAGAGAATTCACCTGCCAAAGCGTGACCTGGAGCAGCCAGGATGCTCTTTGCCTTCCGCAGTATTTGCTGGTTACAAAAGACATTTAAGTCTCTCTGTTTTACGCCGATAATTTTAGAGCAAATCTTTACAATGTTATTCAGGCTATTCCTGTCTTTGATGCTCAAATTATGGAACCAGCAGATAAAAGAAAAGTTTAAAAGACTCTCAATAAAAGACTGATAAAATCTGCAAAGAATTACCGGCGAGACTGAGAAAGTATTTAATTTACGAAGGAGGTGAATTCTCTGTTGCCCTTTCTTTGCAATGGTAGCGCTGTTAAGATAAAATCTAAGATGTTCATCAAAGACAGTGCCCAAGTATTTGTATGAGGAGACAGTTTCAACCTTTGCATTATGTATAGTGCTCTCAAAAACAATATCCCGATTTCTCCTGAAGTCAATAATTATTTCTTTAGTTTTAGATACATTTAGTTCTAAACAATGGTTATCACACCATGAGATGAATTCATTTAGAGCATTTCCATGATCCGATGCTGGACTTTGTAATAGTGACAGCAACACAGTGTCATCGGAAAATTTAACCAGGTAGCTGTTCTCCTGGGTGCTTCTACAATCATTTGTGTACATAATAAAAAAAGGGGTGAAAGAACACACCCTTGAGGTAGTCCTGTAGAGAGCAGTAAGGGATCTGATAGATTGCCATTTACTGCTACCCTCTGTTCTCTGGCGGTTAAAAAATCTAAAATCCATGAAACAAGTTGATGAGGCAGGTTGAAATCACTTAACAGCTTGTTAATTAAAATATGTGTTTGTACTGTATTAAAAGCTGATGAAAAATCTGCAAACAATAACCTTGCATGTGATTTTGGTTTATCTAAGTGCTTGTATATGCTGTTCAAGATAAACAGCTTTGCGTCCTCCACTCCCCTCCCTGTTTGATAAGCGAATTGCAGGGGATCTAATCTCTCCTCTATAGATGTTTGCACTAAATGTTTAATAATTTTTTCAAATACCTTCATAATTAACGAAGTTAGAGCAACAGGCCTAAAGTCGTTTAGTGTCCCTGGTTTGCTAATCTTTTTAGGAACTGGAATCACTATGGATGATTTCCAAAGAGTGGGAACCACACTACACTTCAGTGACATCTGAAAGATGTGCTGGAATACGCTGCTCAATTGATCAGCACAATAGCGCAGTGTCCGCCCGCAAAGCAAATCAGGGCCAGGTGCCTTCCTTATATTTACTCTCTTCAGATGGTCCCTAACGTACTCTTGACTGATAATGATCTCATTTTGAGACAATATTGTTTCTCCTGTACAAGTAACGTTTCTTGAAGGGTCATTTTTTTCGAAACGAGAATAAAAAGTATTAAAAGCGTTCGGGAGATTAGCATCAATTGTCCCCGTAATTGTTATAGGTTTCCTCCTGTCTCCATTTCCCTGGGTGACTGAGGACATTTCTTTAATTCCCCTCCACGCTGCCCGAAGGTCTCCACTGCTGTACTTGTGCTCTATCTTATCCTTATACGCCCTTTTTGCTTTCCTTATCCCATTCCTTACTTCTCTATTAATTTCTTTCTTTTCCTTGCTACTCCCTGTATAAAAAATACGTTTCTTTTTTATTTAGAATGCTCTTTAATTCTTTAGTAACCCATGGTTTGTTGTTAGGGAATATTGTTATATTTTTACATGGGATATTACTGTCTACACAGAAAGATATATAAGATGTCACAGTTTGTGTTAGTTCATTTAAATCATTGCAGGAGCTGTAAAACACGTCCCAGTCTGTACATTCAAAACATGCCTGTAAGCTGGCAATGCTATTTTCTGTCCAGCATTTCACTGTTTTTACAGTCTTCTCCTGTCGCTTGCAGATGGGACTATAAGTAGGTATCAGGAGGACACTGTTATGATACGATGCGCCAAAAGCAGGCTTGGGCATAGATTTAAAAGCGCCAGGTACTGAGCCTAGGCACAGGTCAAGAGTAGTATTGTTCTTAGTTGTTGCGCAGGTGATATACTGCTCGTAAGTTTTTAGTGTCCTGTGAATCTGGCAGTGGTTAAAATCTCCCATAATAAATTTAGGAGCATCGGGTGATATCGTATTGAGTCTGTTAGTCACTTCTGAGATTAAGTGAGCGGCTGTGGAGGCGTTTCCCTTGGAAGATAAAAGGGGCGAAGAGAGATAGAGAGTAGCTCGAGATCCGGAGTACAAATTTCCTCTCGAACAGTAACGGTGTTACAGTACCTCTCATTGATGTAAAAGCAGACTCCTCCCCCGGTGGATTTGTTTGTTATTACAGGTGACCGATCCATGCGCACCGGGCACCCGAAGCCGCTAATGCGCAGATCCACATCCCTGTCAGCCTCTCCCAACCACGTCTCCGTGAAAGCCAGCATGCATGTGTCTCTGAAGTCGCGCTTAAACTTAGCATAAGCCTCCAGTTCATCGACTTTGTTACGGATGGATTGTATATTGGAGAGAAGGATGGAGGGGAGCGGAGGGAGCCGGCGTCTATCGGCCAACCCGCGTCTCCTTAGTCGGCGTGTGACCCCCCCACTCCTACCTCTCTTCCTTCGATGATTTTTGGGAGCTTTGTCAATATCCTCTGTTCCCACACTGTCCTTGCTGCAAGCCAGATATGGGCTGTTGTCCCTAGTAGCGGGTGCAAATGGACGGAGTTCGAGCAATAGCTCACGGGAGTAGATAATCCTGTGACCAGCCCCGCCGTCGTCATCGCTTCCCCAGGTAAAACGATTAAGAAGTGTAATCAACGCGATCAAGTAGATGCAATTCATGGCTCCAGGTTGACAGAAAATGTTTTAGAGTTTAAAAATGCACATCAACATAAAAAGAACAACAACAACGATCAGGCGTTCGGCATGCACGCTGCTCATGGGTCGCACGTCAGGTGGAGCGCCCCAGGTGGAGCGCGCCTATGATGTCTCGCCCTTCCATTGGACTGATTACACACGTTATTCAGAGACGTCATGCTGGAGGCGTTCCCCAATCATTCTCGACGCAGTGTCTCGTTCCTTCGAGGAACCAGGGTAATATACATACGTAACCTCAGGCGTTTACTCTGCTTTTCTCTCAGTTTACCACGGACTTACTTTTATGTGTTTTCGGGAGGAGAGGATGAATTTGCGTGTTGTAAATCTCACAGCTCGAATTCAGTGCAAACTACCATGGCGGCACCCATCACCTGGTATAGATCAACTAACACCGTCGATATAAAAGTGTTTAAACTACCAAATATATTTACTTGCACATATTTCAGAATCGGAATATCAGATATTTCATAATATAGTGAGCATGTTTTGGGCCCATTTTTAATAAAACAGGAAAAACGAAATAAAAGCGATCCATGTGTCATACAGATCTATTGCGGCTGGTTTGTGTCACATGACAAGCATGACCCGTCGCCATGGAAACAATAAGGCGATACATTCTAAAATAATGGTCGTCTAAAAAAACTCACGCCGGGGCTCAGCTAGAATATTTTAAACTCACGTGCGAAAGGGTTAAGGGATGGGGTGATGCTGACAATTAGGAGGGAGGCAGCTGACTCGTCACATTTATATACACACGCAAATTTATATAACTTTAAATGAGAGTCTACGATCCAAAAGTCTGAGATCATATTGAAAATTAGGAATTCAAATTCTAAATTAAACCTGTAAAGTTTAGGATTTTGAAGACTGTAAAACAAATAGAGTCACAATTATGGACTGTTTGTGGTGTTTTCTCCCTCATGTGCCCATATTTATTGTTTCTGCTCTCGTTGTGTCACTATTAGTTGATCCTCCTCGCCTGTCTGTCCCTTATTAGCACCCTTATTGTTTCATTCTGTCCGGTATTCTGACAGGCAAGTAACAGGTCAGAATCAAAGCAGAGGGTCAGAAGGGCAGGCAACAGATAATCAATAAAAGAGGGGCAGTCCAAGATAATGCACAGGTAAACAATCAGAAATAAACTCTCAGAAATGCTAGACGGGCTAAACAAGACTTCGCGTTGAGTGAGAGTCTAGGACTAGCTTATATGGGGAGTGGGATTGGGAACACCTGTTGGTGATTAGTCCGAGGAACGGTGCATATGGGTAATGGAGTCCAAAACGGAATCAAAACTCAGGAGAAGGTACCCTCCAGTGGCTAATGGAGAGAGCCACGGAGGCCTGGGACGTGAAAGTTACCCTTTGTGTTAGACCCTCTTCTTCGTGTGGATTAACATTAAAAGGATTTGTTATAATCTTCTTTGTACCTTCGCCTGCCTAACAGCAGCCACATAAAGCCTGAATGAAGAAACATTTAAGACTTCAACAGGTCATTTGTTAACCCTCATGTTGTGTTCCAGTCATTTTGACCCAGAGACGGTTTTATTTTACTCAAAAATGGTAGATAATGTTATTGCATTGGACTGAAACTCACTGACTCTGCTCACAGAGGGCATAACAACTGTACAAAAAATATATATATATATATATTTTTTGGTTTGTTTATTTTGTTTTGTTTTCCCCCAAACCTGGTCAAAAATGACCTGCTTTTAAAAAAATAGCTTATAAAATTCTCATTAAGCTATAGTATTACCATATGCTGGATTCAATCTTTTTATCAACTTATTTTCTTTTAGTTAATACAGGTTTTGCGTTTCTTTTTTAAACTGATCACAGGACTCATTGATCTGAGCTTACGCACCTCAGTTTTTAAGTGAATATTGCCCACAAAATTATCCACAATTGTTTTTTTTTGTTTAAATAATTTCCAGCATTGCACAAGGGTTAATCAGAGGCACTAAAAGCACCCTTGAGGAAAATGCTGCCGTCATGCAAGTCTCAGTAAAACATGAATAGAGCAGGGGTGAGATAGAAGAGAAGGAAAAAAGGTAATTCTAGCCTAATCTTTAGAGAAGACCAGAGCAGTTCTTGACCCAATGGTTCAAACCTTTTACGATGACATTTGACCCCATAGCTACATGGCTGGTGTTAGGTGGCTCGGCCCCACCCATCTCATTACACAGGTTGGCCCTGAGCCTTGATTGTGCTAGGAGAGAGGCTATTATTTAAAGATGGTATCAGTGTCAGTAGTGTGAATGACAGATCCCAAAGGTGAAACGCCACAGGTGGCCCCTGGTGTGGTCCCTTTGAAAGAGCTCCCATTAAAACCGACCTGGAGGCATAGCAGTCAGACACTGAGGTCATTATCCCAAAGTAAAGGTGAATGCAAATATCATATGGCAAAATAGCAGTAATAAATAATAGTAATAATAATAATAATAATAATAATAATAATAATAATAATAATAATAAAATTAATGTGAACTAATAGGAAAAAATGTCTGTAAGATTTCACATTTACAAACACTTTCTGAATTTAGCTAAAAAACTAAAGTCCATGTGTCATTCTATTTAAGAAAATAGTGTGAAAGTGAAAAGGATTCATTCATTAATTTGACCATTCATTCATTAATTAATTCATTTGTTCATTCATTTATATATTTATTTATTTTTAGGGGTACAAAAAAATTAAACCATCATTCAAAACTGTATTTTTGCCTTGCCTTGATTAACTGCATTAAACCTACAATTACAATAATGATTTATATCTTGAATGGTCAGGTTGGAAATTGCAGGAAATTAATTACAAATTTTGTAATTTGTCCTTGTATGTAGCATTTTTTAAATATATAAATATTAGCTAATATGTAAATATATAAATTGCTTAGATTACATTTGTATATGTCTCACAGGATTTTCTTACTGTAAGTGGGTCTTTGTGTATAACTGGTTTTCATGAGAAAAACTAATTAGATCATAAAATATTTAATTTAAAAATAAAACAATCAAAATAAAACAGAAATATATTAGAAATATATTATCTGTAAAAACTGTATTGGTTTAGCTGAATGTCATGTGACTGTTAACCAACATTAGAGAACTGTGAATATGTGAATGTTATATATAGCCTAATCTAATAAATCTATTTTAGATCAAAGTTTCAAAAAAGGTTTCATTTGGCAAGAACTTTTGGGAATCCCAGGAGTAAAATGCCAGATCAACTCAAATATGGTGATCATAGGGAACAGTAGAGTACAGTGGCATAAATGCACACCTTAAAGAAAATTTGCTTTTCACTCCTCCCATAGTGTATGATTGCGAGAAAATGTATTTTATTGAACATTGATTAGGCAACATATTTTGTGAAAAAAAGTATAATACATAAGCTTTATGTAAGTCAATACTTGTTCAAAACATGTCACTTCAGTAAAGTTTTACCATATTCAGTTATTTGTTTAAATAAACTGATCTAATTTACTTTTATTCAGTGAATACATTTAGAATATCATTTAAATATGTTCAGCTAAAACAAACTCTAATCAACAGAACAATAATTCTGAAAGCTACTTATACTCCTTACATGAGATCCCATAAAAAATAAATGTGGCTTTAAAGTAGAAACAATAAATTTGATGTTTTACTATATGATATATTTTATAGGTTGATTTAAAATTATTATAAATATGATGATTATCTCTAAGGTGTACATCCAGCTTAATATAAATCATGATGACCATTTAAATCGTGTACCAAGTCATCTGAAAAATAAAAAATCAGCTGGATAGAGAAAAGTTAGCTGTGATGATCTCTCAAATTTTTCAGTTGTTTTTAAAATTCAACATTCAAATTGACTTTGAGAAATGAGTGAACGCAAATAGAGAAAAATAACAGCAGAAGTAGAGGAAATGAGTGAAAAGTCTATTAAGAATCGTGCCACCTTAAAAACTAGTTTTTTTTTCCTTGACAAAAAAGCACTTAAACCAATTAATTAATCTTAAATTGGGTATTCTGTGTAACCAAGGAATAATATGTAATCTGCTAGGTGGGCTGTCGGTGGGAATAATGGGTGGATTTTGGTGTGTATGTGTAGTGAGGGCCTACTATTGCACAGATCACTCTTTATGCTACTGTTTATTATGGTCAGGACAAAGTCATGCCTTGTGCACTGCACAAGAGCTGCCATATGTCAACATCTTGCTGGTGGTTCTCAGACTTTCAAACAGCAGATAAGGTGCAATGAACCTGCCATGTAAACTTTGGACAACACATTTAGCAGAACTGTAATTATTTACAAAGAGCCAGTGAACAGGATTTTCCCCCCTTTTTTCTTTTTTTGCTGAGATTATTAAAACTAATTACATTGGTTCATCTAATTCTATTTTGAACCTTCGGTGCTTTAACAGCTGGATGAAGAGTTCTTACTAAACATTATTAATCTTTCTGTAAGATATGTGTGTTTGTTCGTGAGAGGTTGTTATTGGGGGGATATTTGTGAGCACTCCTACAATGACCCACCTGTGCCTCAGCCATACCCCCTCAGACCACCCACTTAGGGGAGTGACAGGGCAGTGAGTAAGGCCTATAACCTCTCTGGGTGGGCAATAAGACCTTGAACTCAAGTAGAATATTTCAGACAACATAAGAGAAGTGATAAAGAATCTGTGTATGTGAGATCATTGAGGTTTTGCATGGATGGGTCATGTTGTACATGTGAATAATGATAATGTAGCTTAAATAGTGCTGGTTAGAAGAGTGTTTCTACTAAATGAAAACAATGTTACATTGAAATCAATCTGGTTTGCATAAAATGCCACCTACTTATGTGCCTCCAAAATAAACTGGCTAAAATTGTACCACCTGGATTTTCACTTGCACACAAAAGGGCAGAGAGAGGGGAATAACTATGGTATGAAGGACTGGCTGGAGGCGTTAAAATGCTGGTCAATGGTGATTAGAGTGCTGTTTGTTTCTGGATTTTAAGAGTTCATCCAGTGGAAACACTGGTCCTAGATCAGCTTCCATCTGATTTTGTTGGCTGTAATTGGAATGATAAGGCTTTCTGTGTACTTGTGTAAGAGGAGAACAGTCAGGGTGATGAGCAGGATGGCGAGGGGAAGAACCACTCCACGGTGGTCTAAAGAAAATGCTGAACTCCTACAGCAACAGTGCACTGACTGCTAGTGACCCTGATCACTCCAATACTGACATGAAACCGATGCTCTTGCATTCTGTGACTCTCACTTTCTCTATTTTTATGCCATCCATCCATCCATCCATCCATCCATCCTTATAATAATAATAATTTCTTCCTGCCGTTATATAACCATGGTTTTAAAGGGGTAGTTTACCCAAAAACGAAAAATGATTCAATGAAAGTGAATAAACAGGTATACTTAGTTCTGTTTTACACATATATTTACACAATTAGTACTATTGAAAACACAACTCTGATTTCAACTTTTTCAAGAAGCATTTCTTATTTTTTTTATAATCTTGAAAATGGATGTACTGCTTAATATTTTTCTGGAAATTGCAAAACTTTTTAAAGGGTTCTTTGAATAGAAAGGACAATATATTTGAAATAGAAATCTTTTGTCTTTACTGTCACTTTTGAACAATTTAAAGCATGCTTGCTTCTTATCACAAACTATTGAACAGTATTATATCCTATATACTGTTATGATGTTAATAGTTATGGAGCTTTTTGACATTTTTGAACTTGACAGCCCAGTTAAAAAAGTGGCCAGAGTATTCATCTAAATGTTTGCGTTTTGTGTTCCACAGAAGAAAGAAATTCATATGTGAGGGTGAATGATGACAGCGTTCTCATTTCTGTGTGAAGTGTGAACTATATTTATCTATCCTTCTCCCTTACCTTGCAAAAGACACAGTAGTATTTCCTGCAGTCCAGGAACATGGATTGGAAGATAACACTACTTCAAGCATACCGTTCACAGTTAAATAAACATTTAAGAGTTTATGTGTGTGGCAACATGGAGCTGAGAGGAACAAAACAAACTTTCACCAGCAATACAGCAAAATGAACACCCGCCTAATAAGACAATCAAACACTGCTACTGACCCTTGGCATGCCCAGATTTGTTGGTTCCCACCCGTGCCACCGGCAAACCCTTCTCTCTTCACTCACAGCCAATCTTTGCCTTAACTTACGAATTGTATTGTTTGGCCTTCCTTGACTATAATTGGCTGTGATGTATAGATTAACACTTGAGATATACTCAGCAGATCCCAAACATGCCACGCATGGCCCCTGGGTCAGTAACACTTTTATCGCCTCTAAATGGTAAACAGGGTTAATTTCAGCTCCAACAGAGGTCCGCTCCATGACTCCAGTCCTCCAGGACCAAACATACACAGCCAATGGAACAAATTACGCTTTTTCCTCATCTCATTTTGCTGAACTGATAAATATTTAGTCAGCTCTAAGATGATGTGACAGACTGGTAGGCCAAACAATTCACTAAACAATTGTCGAGACACGATTTGTATACTGTTCAGCTTCTTTGTGGCGAGTGTTGAAAATAATATTCCTAAACAGAGGGGCATTTGTATTTTCTTATCACTAAAGGACCACCGGATTTACTCAAAATTAAACATATAAAGTCATACAAATGTGATCTGAATTATAACAATGCTCCAGGTCAAACATGCAACCGGTACATTCCAATGCAATGTGAGGTCTTTGGGCAGAAATCCTTATATGGAATGTGTGGGAAAGGCCTCACCTGCCATTCTGCGCAGGGCGTGACTTTGAAGTCCACTGCAATTAACATAATGTCTTACTTGGAGCTGCAATGCGATGATAATTGTCTGTGCAGACTTTAAATGCATTCCATTCATAAAAAGGAGAAAAGGAAGCTTGGGAGGATGAAAGGAGGCAAACGCAGTTAGGTGTGAGGTAACTGGTTATGAGCTCACACAAAACAGTTCACTCAGAGTTCGTCCGGTCTGTCTGCAACCTAACATAAAAGGAGAAAGCCATCATTTTGCAGTGACAGTCCCACAATCTAATGTTAACAAAGATTACAAACTAGCCTACTACAAATTGTCTTTTCTGGCCTTACTGCTTCTAAACATTGAAAACGCCATGAAATTTGAGTCAAATGATCTATATCTACATCTTATCTCAACCTATATCCTTTATCAGAGTACTATGGAATGTAATTTAAAGAGTTAATACATGGAAAGCTCAAGAGTGTTTGGACATGAATCGTGGGCTGCAACCACAACAGTACACTGTCCAACTGACCATACAAATATTTGGAGTCTGCAAAGTGCTCATATTTTGCAGGCGACCCTTCCTTGAAGCAGCGTGGAAACCGCAGGTTGAGAGTGATAGAAAAAGGGCCCTTCCAAAGGAAAGACAAGTGTTGAAAGGTCTTTGCGATTTCCTCAGTGCGTAGCAGTGATTGATGATCAATCGACTGCTTTGTTGCTGCATCAAAACAGGTCGTATGAGCTCAGTAATGCAGATTCGCTGAGAACCCTGCGAACTTGGTGGGCCAAATGCATCCGATTGTAATGTCTCAGCTCATTAAACGTTTAATAAAAAACACACCTTGTGGCCTTGTTGCTTGGCACATGGAACAGCAGAGACAGATAATCGGTTTGCAAGAATCAAAGAGGTGCATGCAAATGCTACACTGATTTGAAGATTGATTAGGAACACTGGAAGGATGCGTAATATGATACACAAACAAACACACACACACACACACACACACACACACACACACACATAAACAATGATGCGAATATGAATTCCTTCTGGATTAGATATTTAGGTCTCATTAGCTGATTTTCAATATTTCCTATTCAGGCCATGCATTACAATGGAAAATTCCCATCTGTGGCAAACAACACTCAACAAGTGATGACAGCTGAATAATACAGTATGTTTCTTTTCTCTATCCATTTCACATATTGTTCTCCTGATGTGTTTGTGCTGGAGTCTTCTGATAGAATACAGCACATCCAGACTATGGGAACTTCCAGGAGCATTTCTGGACAACGCTATTACAGTATGCTGAGTTTCACTCAGGTGCTTATGACGTGATGCTGTACGGAAGAATCTATGTATAATATGCACATAAATTAAAGCTGTGGTTTAACAGGGTATACAGGTTTCCTTCTCTTCATGTTAAGTTTCTGCTTCAGGAGACAGAGAAGAACCAGAGGCAACGGCAGAATACTGTTTTGCTGGGGAAGCACAGGCCACTGTCAAGCCAGAAAACGGAGAGCCAGTGCAGCAAAGCCCTTTATCTGAGTCTATATACATCTTAAGTCAATAAAGGGTACTTTGTGTCTTTGGTGGTCCGTTGGCACTATCATCATCTGGAATGCAGCAAATGCAGTGCGGACCACAACTAGCTCAAGGCCTGGCCGTGTGTCTTTGCAATTAGCTTAAGATAAACCTGGGGTTTTGCATTTGAACTGATTTATACTGTGTTCTCTTGGATATTTACAGAATGGGCTTTCCAGCACAAAAGCAGCAGGACCTAGTGTCTGTTTATAGTTATTGGCACTGCTTAATTTATTGCCAGGCTAAAGTGGTCCCAGGATGGCGAAGGGGATGATGTTTGTTCAGAGATCGATTGTATTTTTGTGCTTAATAATACGCTTTGAGTGTGAAAGAATTTATGTGTAAGGCATTTTTAATATATGTACATGTTTCAAACAGGGGCTTGTTAAAAATTTTGATGCCAAGAACTCTCAGATATGAGGATCCCATTGCAAGAGACCCCCTACCTAAAATAAAAGGCAGCTATATATTAATTAAGACCCATATAGTATATTGTTTTTAAAATGAAATAATTGTTTTGAATAATTAAGCCAAAACATATTTTTGAAATATTTATTATTTAACTTTTATTTATTATTATTTTTTTTTCAGTTCATTTATTATTTTTATTAATTTTATACAGTTCCTTTATTTATGTGTTTATTTTTGTTTAGTGATTTTACAGTTTGACAGCCATACGAAATGCAGTTTGTAAATTATTTTTTAATTATTAAATTATCTTTTCACGTCCCTGTCATGTAGCCATTAACCGACAACAAAGAACGATATATGTGCAAATGTGTTCTTAAAATATGAAATGTTACCTTAAAATCTACTTCAAGTAAGTACTTTAGGTCAAAGGGGTTTGGATGACAAAAAAACATTTGGGAAATCCCTGTTCTAGATTAACACGTCTTACATGCATATAAACTATAGTGAGTTGAAGGACAGAAGTCATCATATGCCTGCTGTGGTTCAGCAGAACAGACTGTCCCATGGCTCTCTCTGGCTCCATGACACAGCTGAGGAATGAGAGCAGACGTGTGGTTGTTAGACAGGGTGATGACCCCACTGCTTGCAAGGGTGAAGGCCCTACTGGGAAAAGTCTGTGGCCCTGATCCCAGAAGCACATTCACATTGGCTCAAGCCACCACTCGCTGGGTGGACCTGAAAGAACACCCTGACACCCTCGTCACCCAGGACTTTCAGGCAGACCTCACTAACACCCATATGTATAATAGAAATAACAGACACATAATTAACAAATGCTTTGACTGTCAGCAACTTTTTGAAATACTCAGGATATTTCGAAATACACTTCAGAACAAGTGGAGTGAAACAACAGGAAGGGCACAAAATAAATTTTATGTGAATGCTTGACCTGCTCTGTCTGTACAACCAAATACCCGCCATGAACTGTATCAACGAATACAACACTAGCCACAATTTGTGTTTCATTCGGGGTGGCACGATGGAAAAAAATACTCTGAAGCTGTTGTTCTATGGTTTCTTTTGTATTTACCTTCCCCTTTAAGGAGAGAGAGAAAAAAATGTAATAAAAATATATGGACATAGAAAGCTGAGCTTACTACTGGAATGAGTCGTGGTAATAAGATGCATGTCAAAGGGAAGTTTTCACTTTGGTTTTTGATATAAAAGAATAGCTGGAGGGCTAAGGTGGGAAATATTATTCTGCGAGACCTCAGACACTTCCCTGGGACAATAAAACATGGTGCAGTTACAAACTTGTGACCTTTTGAACTGAGATGAAAGTGAGAGCTCAGCACGGAGCACAGTGGACCAATCTACCGCCTGCCCACTGTGTATCTGAGCCTCTCAGCACTATCTGATCTGGGCACCCGTTCTTACTGGAAAAAAGGTAGACTGAGTCAACATTGTTTCCATGTCACATTTCAGATTCCCACACACATTGTAGATCACAACCTTACAGTGCTTAAAGCTTTAGTTTATCAAAAAATGAAAATTATATCCTGTTCTTACACTCATGTGGTTCATGTGTTTCTTTTTGTAGCACAAATTAAGATACTTTTAATATTTTCTCTTCAGTTTTGTCCATCCATAGAAATTCTAGCTAATAAAAAAAGTACATTAAAAAAAATCGCAAATGTATTTCAAGTCTTCAGAAGAGACACAATTGCTTTATATAAAGAAACAGATTACACTTAGCCTTCACGTATAAATATTTTACCTTTATGGTAAACAGAGGGTCAACTACATTTGTGTAATGCACAAAAACCAATGAGATTTGAAGGACGGTTGAGGTTCCATCTTTACCATTTTTGAAAATTACTGTTCCAATAAAGTAATGTAAGGAACCAAATCCAACACCACATTGATCCGTTTACTCCCCTAGATGTTTTCCTTTCCTTTCCTTACCTTTCCTTTGACCCTTGCAACAAACCCATTTGACTTTCCGTCATCTGAAGAACACACACACAAATAATAATAGAAAAATATATACATATATTGAATGTTTCCACGTTTTTGTTCATACAAAGTTAATAGGGTATAAAACAAATTTAAACCTTATTGACTTCACAGTCTTGTATGGACCAATAATAATAATAATAATAATAATAATAATAATGATACAGGTAAAAAATCTTATCCACATGAGAAAGTAAATGAAATAATGTTTTTGAGTGTTTTAAAATATGTCGCAGTGCTAATATGCTCACCAGTATCTTATGCTCACCAAGGATACATATATATTATTACAGTAAATATTATTACAATTTAAAATAACAGTTTTCTATTTTAATGTATTTTGCTGTATTTTCAGCAGCCATTACTCCAGTATTCAGTGTCACATGAGCCTTCAGAAATCATTCTAAAATGCTGATTTGATGCTCAAGAAAAAATCTCATCATTCTCAACTAAACTTTCTATACTGCTTCATATTTTTGTGGAAACTGTGATAGACAACCATTCAAAAGTAACAGTAAAGATATGTGTAATGTTAAAATAAATAGATAAATAAATCTACAGTATTTCAAATAAATGCTATTTATTTTAACCTTCTATTCATAAACAAATCTACAAAGACCTTCAAACCTGAAATAAAAAACAGTTTTCAGTGTAATAATTTGATGATAATAATAAGAGCCTTTATTAAACATTGAGCACCAGTAATAATTCATAACAACTGAGCATCAAATAAGCATATTATGATCATGTCACAGTAAGGATTGTAGGAATGGCAGCTAAAAAATCTATTTTTCCATCACAGGAATTAATTAATATATTAAAATAGAAAACAGTTATTTAAAATTGTATAATACTATGCCACAATATTACTGTTTTTACTGTATTTTGGATCAAATTCAGCCTTGCTGAGAATAAAAGAATCCTTTGAAAAACATTTTAGATTATATTACAAACTTTTTGATCAGTAGTGTACTTTTTTTTTTTCTCTCAGATCTAAGGAGGACTCTCACATTGTTTGTGTGTCACTTTCTCATTTGTCACAAGCACACGGCGGTAGATTTTGGTCAGCACTGGTGGAGTGTCCTGCCAGTCTGGGTTTCATAAAATAGTAGAAGTCTGATAGAGATTTGAGCAGGCCGAGCCGGAACAGATGGGCCAAGCATGGGGCACTGGTGGGATCATGTTGACGGACCACCATCAATGCTGCTACACACAGCACAACATGCTCATGGCCCATTCCTGCCTTTCAGCTCATTTATAGTAAAGCCCAAGATAAAAAAATCAGAACGAAGCCCCTGCTGCAATTTGCACTGACATATGGGAGGCAAACCTATGGGTCTGCTTTGGGTAGTGCCGTTGGCCCCTACTGGAACCGTTTACAAATAATTAGCCTAAGGACAGGAAAGAAGAAAATCCATCTGTGTGCTAACCCTATGCTAACCTTTCAGGATGGGAAGCTTTGTGTGATCAGAATGAAATTTGGGAGGCCAAGCATAAAATGGACATAAATGATGTGGTTTATTTGATATTATCCAATCCGTTAGACCTCATAGCAAGCAGTGCAGGTTCCCTCTGGTCTGTGGAGGAATCAGAAAGAGATGGTCATGGATGATGAAAGGCATGTGTGAGTGTGCGTGTGATGGGGTGGTAGTGGTGTCGGGAGTGTGTGTGTGGTAAATGAATGCCTTTATGATGAAAAACCAGCATTACGCACAGGTCAGAGAACAGCTTTGGGTCACGCTTTGGAGGGTTCTCTTGGGAAGCCTGGTTTTGTTATACAGATCACTAATCTGTGTTCTTGATAGGACTGTGCTTCCTGTAAAAAAACAAATCCGACACCACACTGATCAATTTCCTTCCCCAGAGCAATGTCTACCATCTTGCACCTTAAAAGCAGTATCACTCTTTGACTTTAACATGAAAGAGGGGGAACATTGAAGAATCAAGTGTCGTGTTAAAAGCTATTGAACTAATCCAGCACATTGACTTGCTTGTGTTACTGTACTGTCTGTATGTACTGTAGCTATTATGGGACTGATGCGGTCCCCGTGGCTTCAGTTACTTGAGAATGAGGGTTTTTGTAGACAATCTCTAAGAAAGAAGGATTTCAGGGGTATTTCAGGTTCAATACAAGATAAGCTAAATCAACAGCATATGTGGCATAATGTTGATTACAGGAAAAATTATTTTTAACTCTTGATTCCTTCTCTGTAAAAAGGTTACAGTGAGGCACTTGGGCACAATTTTTGGTGTACTTAAAAACAGAAAATGAATCATAGAATTTTATAAAAGCACTTAGTGTAATTCATCTGTTAAAACTTTGAGCGGTTTAAATTGTTTTTCTAATCATTTTGAGGTTTCCATTGTTATACTGTCATGGCAATGTTGTAAAAGTTGTACATTTTGAAACTGAGTGTTTTCATTTTTTGGTGTAATCCAGAGTTTTTTTTTTTTTTAGAAGAAGAAGAAGAAGAAGAAGAAGAAAATGAGAGACAAGTCAAAATCTACATACCATTATACTATCAATTGATCTGAACTTGAATTTCACCTGGAATATTCCTTTAACAGGAAAAAACAAATTAACTCAAGAAAAACTGGGGTCAGAGACATAAAGATGGAAAGCAAGGAGAAAATTAGAGAAGAGGACAGATTACGTGGAAGATGAAGTGGTAGAAAAGCGGATGTGATTAAGTTCGGGAAAAATGAAAAGAGTGACACGAAGTGAGGCAGGTAGTCAAATTGAAACGGAGTAAAAGACGGGAACGAAGGAAACTTCATGTGGTCCAGTGGCAAAGGCCAATGATTTAGAGGTTGTTGATCCCGGGCATGCGGCCCAGCGGCTCAGCGCAACCAATGACTCACTCACTCTCTCACACTCACTGGGAGCTGGCTCTCTTTCTAAGTCACCACACTTAAAACATCCTTATGTGTTTAGAGTCATTGAAGTGGAAACCAGGGCCTGCACCCATTGCTGGAAAGAGCTACTGAATCCCTCTCACTCTCTCTCCTGCTCTCACTCTCCTCAATGTTCATAAACAGATGGCCAGACCTCATTAGCCATGTCACAACTACTAAGAACATTATGAACACATTGCAGCCTCTGTGAATATGCAAGCCTGAATATGATACGGTAGACAAAAACCATTAGTACTAAAATAAGAAAAAAAGAAGGGTAGTTTAAAAGGAAGCATTTTTAAGCTTATTTTCATGCCACAGACCCTCAAATATAATGATCCGCTTGAAAGGAATCTTAAAATATAAAGGTAGCTATATATTTTTAAATACAAATACCCATTTATACTTTATGAGAAAAGGGTATAGTTCTATGCACTATTATAAAAACAACATGTTTTCAAAATTATGTAATTTAATTTCATAGTACTGATGTACTGGAAGCTGAAATCTGGAAAATACTTTGCATAGTTCACACAAAATTTTTAATTCTGCCATCTGTCTGTCTGTCTGTCTGTCTGTCTGTCTGTCTATCTATCTATCTATCTATCTATCTATCTATCTATCTATCTATCTATCTGTCTGTCTGTCTGTCTGTCTGTCTATCTATCCACTACTACTAATCTATAATTTGGGCACAACAACATATTCACCACAACAATTAAATAAAATAAACAAACTTTGTTTATAACATTCCCGGTCAGAAATGTATTTTATCAGTCTACATGCCTTTTAATTATGATGAGTGAATTCAGAGTGAACACTTGCTGCAGTAAATTTTTTGAGTGCACGTTTGGCCTGTGTTTCTCATTGTACAGTTCTTGTGAGGATTTACCGTGATGGAGGAAAATTGTTTGCAGTTCTCCTCCCCACTATTAAACTGTGTTGTGCGCACAAAGACATATGAGTGTAGCGTAATACACATATAGGCACCACTTAAGAAGAACATTGACAAATGGCTGTCGACAGGACATTGTCACCTTTTCTCTCGCCTCTTAAGTTATTTGCTTAAGTGTGGTTTGCCACCTCTGATCTATGAGTTCAAGGTTGTTACTGGATTATGTGTGGTCAGGGACTATCCACTCCTTGGTGGGGAGTATTTTTCTTTGAGGGCCAGAGCTGAGCCTTGTTATTGCTGAATGAGACAACAGATCTAACCCAGGGACTTTCCCAAATGACAAGGCAAGAAATATCCTGCCATCTCCAACCTCAATTGATGACTATGTATTAGGTTCTGGTCAGGGCATAACTTCTCGTATAAAACCAAAAAGGATAGTGCATATTGTTGTTAACGTCCTCGGTACTAAATCAGAACATATGTGAAATTGCGGTTCGCTTGAAATTGAAACTTTAAGAGTTTTCTCATAACAAAAATGCATTGTTTGTTGAAACATGGACCTAGAAAGGGTTACAAATTACTCATAATGTCTAATAGAGTGTCTAAATATTACCAATCGTGTCATAATTTTCACAGTGTTTTTCACAACAGCAATGCTGAAAATTTGATTTGAATGCATTTTATAGCACATACATTCTCATCGATTCACAAAAAGATTGGAACAGTAACTCTCAGATTTTTGTGAATAAATGTTGCCTTCTAACATGGTAAGTAGCAATGATATCAGTGCTTTAAGAGGGCGAGAGGATGCCAGTGGAATAATATTGTAGCTTCTACACAATGGGAAGGGTTATATCCAAACAGATGTATACCCAAACCACAGCTGTATCGCACATGTCTTTATGTCACCCATCAATAGTGAGCTGGTCACAAACTGGTCTAAGTAAGCCATCCCTCAAGGACCTCAGCTTTGCCTCTGAAGCTTACTGTATGTGAATCATTGTCATATTATGCAGATCAAATTTGCTGAGCTCGCTTCTGAATGCAGAACAGGCCTGGCTGGAAATGATGGCAGGGTGTTCAGCACTCAGGGCCATTTCCATAATTACCCAACAGTCCAATCACTGTGGATTCCTGCAACTCCTGATCTCTGCTGATAATCAGCCAGTGTTCTGGTCAGTGCTGGACCCCCAAGGATGAACAGGTGCAGTAGTGCGACTGATTGCAACTGAGGTCTGTTCAGAGAGGACATTCCCCTCTGGACCTGCAATCTGAAGATCTCTCTATAGATGAGAAGAAAAGAGGACTTGTCCTGCATTTGGCTCAATCTTATCAGAAACCCTCTGAAGAGCAAGAATGCCAGACATTCTCACAACTCTGTTAACGTAAGAGTGTTGGAGACTCAGCTCAACAAACTGTCCTGCTGTAGCCCCAATCGCCAAAAGAGCACTTGCATGTTAGCATCTAATAGAAATAATTACAGTTTTTCTCAGTCGCTTTGGTGCATTTCTCGAATCATCCCTAATATTTGCAAAGAAGTATGTGCATTTCTCAAAACAATTCGTACAAACAGCACCACACAACTGATTACCTGCAAAAGCCTGTAATTTACTCAAATTCTTTAGTTTATTTCTCAAAAGTAAGTATTTCTGTCAGTCAACATATCAGTGCCATCAGAATGAAAAGTGCTTGAGTCATTGTTCGCAAATAAGATGTCAAAATGCTTAGTCATGTTGTCAATATTACAGTGCACTCTGTTAGTATTACCAGATGTAAACTTTGGCAACAATTTGTAGGAAAGATACTGTATTGAAATGCAAAAACCTGAACTTATTATGTATTCCACATATCCATTTCAAAAGTACAAATTTGCACATTACTGTATGTGGGATATTGATTGAAAGAAACTGAATAGGATTTACAGTAACTAGTAATTTTGCTAGTGGTCTGAAAAAAACACACCTTAAAATGTCATTGTGAAATAGAAAAGAAATAAGGGCACAAAGAAAAAAATACTAAATTATAAAGGCAAACACAGGAAACACCCCTTAGACAGAACTTTGCTTTTGAGTGCAGCACTGTATGAGGAATTGAACTGCACCTCCTGATATGCCAGTCTGCTGGCCCACAGATTCTCATCTACATCACAAGGAATATCTCCGTGGAATTGCGGTCAAGTGAACCATCTCACAACTTCATATAAGTGAATGAGGCTGTCTTCAACTTGACCAAAAGCAGAAGGTGTTGTTGAAATGTCACTGGCCACAGAGCTACTGTTGATTTACCAGGCAAATGGAGAGGAAATATCCATTGTCAGAATTTGTAACTCTTGTGTTGTCCGCTGTCTTTGCTTTCCAATTGAAGGTTCATGAGATGCACCTTTGAGCAATTTCAGAGAATTGGTTTATCATGAGGAAAAACTAACTAGTAAAAAAAAAAAAAAAAAAAAAAACCTTGTGAAAATACAAATTTACAAAGGCAACACAGGAAACCCACCTCAGCCATTGTATTTGCCATGACTGAAACATGATTCACAGTGGCCCTTATTTTATCTGATATGCGCCTATATCCTTGGCATCTTCTTTCTTTTCCTCTGTTTTGCCTTTGCACCCTTGCATCCTTGAGAAGAAACCCTTGAGACCCTAGAGAGACAACCAGCTCTCTATGTTTCTTGTACAGAACAACCTCCCAGACAGCAACCAATCTGGATTCAAAAGCGGCCACTCAACTGAGATTGCCCTGCTCTCAGTTACTGAAGCCCTGCGACTGGCAAGAGCAGCTTCAAAATCCTCAGTACTCATCTTGCTGGATCTGTCTGCTGCTTTTGACACAGTTAATAACCAGATTCTACTGTCCACCCTCAGAAAGATGGGCATCTCTGGAACCACACTCCTGTGGTTTAAGTCCTACCTCTCACATAGATCCTTCAGGGTCTCTTGGAGGGGTGAAGTTTCTAAGACACGACAACTTGCTACTGGGGTTCCTCAAGGCTCAGTACTTGGACCACTTCTCTTCTCCATCTACATGACGTCATTAGGATCTGTCATTCAGAAGCATGGCTTTGCCTATCACTGCTACGCTGATGCCACTCAACTCTACTTCTCATTCCAACCAGATGACCCAACGGTAGTGGCTCGCATTGCAGCCTGTCTGAGTGACATTTCTAGCTAGATGAAGACCATCACCTTCAGCTCAACTTTACTAAGACAGAGCTGCTGGTGGTTCCAGCTAACCCATCGTTAATCACAACTACTCTATACAGCTGGGTCCATCAACCATAACTCCTTCCAGGACAGCCAGAAATGTAAGAGTTGTGATGGATCATCAGTTAAGCTTCACAGACCATATTGCTACAACGACCTGGTCCTGTGGATTTGCCTTATACAACATTAGAAAGATTAGACCCTTCGTGTCAGAGCAAGCCACCCAACTTCTTGTACAAGCTCTTGTTCTCTCCAGACTGGACTATTGTAATGCTCTCCTGGCGGGATTTCCTGCATGTATTATCAAGCCTCTGCAACTGATCCAGAATGCAGCAGCAAGGGTTGTCTTCAATGAGTCAAAAAAAGCTCACGTTAATCCTCTTCTCGCTGGTGGAATGACCTCCCAATTATAAAATGTAAATGTAATTGTAAATGCATCCTTACTCCTATTCCTCCTCTCAGCTGTTGATCCTGATAATTTCCTGGATGTTCATCGAATGTCAGAATTTCTAATTCTTGTCTTGTCCTCTGTCTACATTTTTTCTAATTTGCTAAGACACACTAAATGAAACTGGGATCTGCTTGATCTTCATCACATTATTAGCACAGCAGAAGTCTTCTCTTGCAAATGTTTTACAGCTTTTCTCAGTCGCTTTGGTACATTTCTCGAATCATCCTTGAGATTTGCAAAACAATAAGTGCATTTCTCAAAACAACTCGTACAAAGTTACTCTAATTATGGTTAATCTAGTTGTCATAAAATGCCAAGCACATTTCTTGTTTTTTCTTTTTTTTTTACAAATTATTAGTAGACTTTTTGTAAATTTGGCATGAATTGTGCAAGTGAATCTTGACTAATGAAGAGAATGTAGATGATAAACCAATGATAACCCATTTCTCTGATATAGCTCAAAGGTTCATCTCATGAATCTTCAGTTGGAAAGTTTATACTGTATAGACAGAGGACAACACAAGAGTTACAAATTCTGAAAATTGACTTATTTCCATCTTTGTGCCCATATTTCTTTTTCCTTTTCTATATCACAATGACATTGTAAATGTGTGTGTTTTTTTTTTTTTGGTCTAACACTAGTAAAAATGTAACTGGGAATTCTATCCAGTCTCTTTCAAACAATATCCCACATACAGTAATGTGTACTTTTGAAATGATTATATGACATACATAAGCATATGGCATATTGTTCAATACAGTAACTGTCATCCAAAATGTTGCCATGGTTTACATCAGAACATCCCTCCAGAGTACACTGTTATCAGAGGTGGAAAGTAACGAATTACATTTACTCGCGTTACTGTAATTGAGTAGCTTTTTTGTGTACTAATACTTTTTAAAGTAATTTTTTAAATCTGTAATTTTACTTTTACTTAAGTATATTTTGTTTGAAGTATTGTACTTCGCTACATTTTAAAACACATTAATTACTGAGTAAAAAAAATAAAAAAAAAAAAAATAAATCGCTCCCTGAAAACTAAGGCATAATGGGCAGGAGGGCAAACTGGCGCTAAAATCACAAGAAAGATGCAGACGAACAAAACAGGCGTTAGTGGTGCAGACACCGCTGAAAACGAAACCCCGTCATATTCTGAAGTTGAACTCGAAGGAAATGAAGTGAACCCCTGGCCATATGTATGCTCTATTATGCAGTGTGAGCTGTACTTGCCTAGGAAGACCAAACTAGCAGCTTATAAAATCTCGACAAGACATCAACCCTTCGCAAGAAGAGGTAAGCTAAATAATTGCATCGTTGCATTGGTGGTTAAAATGAAGCTTTGACATTTTAGCAAGAGGTTTTGCACAAATTAGCTAAAAAGACCGTGGTGAGGAGTGTGCTATTTTTGTTTTAATGATGTGCGCGCGCATTTATAGTGCGTTCTTTCACTGTGTGATTCAGTCTCCTAAAATGCATTTAGAATGATCACAAAATTGAAGATATAGGGGCAGAAAATTCACATATTTATATAATTTCATATATTAAATCAAAATCACACAAAGAATGCCATCGTTCCCTCCAAAAATCATCATGAATATATACATACATATATATAACAGTTCAGTAAACAAGTTAATTAAGAGACTTGCGTTTTAGACACCATATTGCCTTTTTTTTAGCTCTATTTCTACAACAGAAAATAATTCCAAACACAGCCACCAAAGCACAGTTTTGCGTCTCTGAGCAACGTGACAGTGTTTCGTTCCTGAATGAATCAATCGTTTAAATGATTCGGTTCAATCGCAATGACTCACTTATTAACAGTGACTTGCTGACACATACTGGCCATTTTAATTTCACATTTAAAGTATCTTTTGATTTTTTTTAAATAATTAATTTCTTATCATTTCAAATGAGTATTCAACATTTTATGTCTTGTACATCAAAACATTATTCATGCATTTGTAACTGCAGGTTAAATGCATTCTTGTCCTGCACTAAACAGTGTAATACATCTAAATGCCACTTCCAATGAATCTTCTGCATTTCCTCTGCATTAAAAGATGAGTTTGTTGATACTGATTTGCCTGGTAACAGCCCAAATGTTTTATTATTCTAAATAACCGATTCCTTTAATTAAAAACAACTAGTTTGAGATTAATAGACCTATCCCAGGGGTGTCAAACTCAGTTCCTGGAGAGCCGTAGCCCTGCAGAGTTTAGTTCTAACCCTGCTCCAGCACATATATCATGTAGTTTTCAAATAAACATAAATGATTAGATTAGCTGGATCAGGTGTGTTTAATTATGGTTAAATCTAAACTGTGCAGGACTGTGGCCCACCAGGAACTGAGTTTGACACCCTTGGCCTGTCCCATTTTTGACTCCCTCCCACTGTTAAAATGTAACTAAGTAATTTTTACTCGGAGTAAAGTTTAAATGAGCTACTTTTTACTTTTACTTGAGTAGATTTTTAGACTGGTACTTTTACTTGTACTTAAGTAAAATTTCATTAATGTAATGGTACTTTTACTTGAGTAGAATATTTTTGTACTCTTTCCACCTCTGACTGTTATATTGACAACATGACTAAGCAGTTTGACTGTTTTATCCATAAACTATGACACAAGGACTTGTCATTCTGATGGCACTGACATGTTCATTGACACAGATATTTATTTTTGAGCGATGAACTATGTAATACATTTTGAGCAACATGAGATTAGCAACTGATAATGTAGGAAACCGCAGATAAATGTGCATAATCAATTGCATGAATGTACAAAAGCTATCGCAACTTGTTCAAAAGAATGAGAAACTGGTTTTATGATGTGTATAAATTACTAGATGACGTGGAGGTTGTACAAGTAGTTTTGAGAATTTCATTTCTGATTTGAGAAATGCACCAAAGTGACTGAGAAAAACTGTAGCACTTTTTCATTTGTTTCACACATTCACACCCTTTGTCAAAACAGTTACCACAGATCTTACTGAAAGACCCCAAACTCTATTATCAATTAAACTCTATTATCAATTAATTATAACTCTATTATCCCCTGTTATCAATCATGGCTTGTCCTTTAGAAAGTATGGACAAAAGGACATACACACCTTTTCTGAACCCAATCGAGGAGTTCTTCTCTGCTTGGAGGTGGAAGGTGTATGATCACTGGCCATATGAGCAGATGCCCCTCCTGGAGGCAATGAATGCTGGTTGCCTGGCTATTGGTGCAGAGGACTCCCAGGGATGGATACGCCATGCAAGGAGGTATTTCCCTCTGTGCATTGCAAGGGAAAACAATGCGATGATTATAACCTGTGGCATAATAGTCAAGAACGAATGGACTAAATGTGAAAGGAAAAAAAAATGTATATGTGTGTATAATCTATTTTTTTAAGGGATTTCCACCCATAAGTTTCCTTTGGTAGCCTTTGTTTTATTTATTTTTTTCAGTATCCATTTGAGTTTGTAAGGTTATATTTCATATTGATGGCTGTATTTTGTTGTCCATTGTGTAATGATTGATTAAAAGGAATAAATAAATTTGACCAAGTTGTGGTGTTTGGTGGAAATGTTTGCTTATTTTGCATGTTTTGTGAGTGTTAGAGCATTTTGCTAACAAAATGAGTTACTTTGGCCATTGAGCTTCAGTTTTATCCTGTGTTAACCGTTTTGAAAATGTGGTGTCACATTGGGCAAATGTTTTTAAGCAATCAAGGAAAAACTGTATATGCTTTCCAACTGAAGGCTCATGAGATGCACCTTTTGAGCAATTTCAGAGAACTGGTTTATAATTGGCATGATATACATTTCTCTTCATTAGTGAAAGTCAAGATTCACCTCCACAATTAATGGCAAATTTATAAAAAGTCTAATAGAAATGCGTAGAAAAAAAGCTTTGACAGTTTGACAACTAGATCAACCATTTGGCATTTAATGACTTATACAATGAATTAATGCCTAGATGTTTCGGGAGGTAAGACCATATAATACTATATAAAACTATATAATACATTTTGAGCAACATCACATTAGCAACTGATAATGCTGGAAACCACAGATAAATGTACATAAATTGCATGAATGTACCAAAGGCATCACAACTTGTATAAAAGAATGAGAAACTACTTTTATGGTGTGCACAAGTGACTATATGATGTGGAGGTTGAACAAGTAGTTTTGAGAATTTCATTTCTGATCTGAGAAAAGCTCCAAAGTGACTGAGGAAAAACTGTAATCAAGTAGGTGCATAAATAAACCCAGATAAATAATAATGAACTTAGATTTCGGAAGTGTTACCTTTCACTGTGAAATTGCAATGGAAGATGATTTCAATATATCAACAGACAACGTTGATTTTTTTTCACAACCATATTTATTTAAACTAGAATACACAGATCAAGTACAAAGGAGCGATGGAGGAAGCATCCGCTGCAGCAGCACGTCTTCAAGCCTCAGAGAGACAGAGATCTCTTCAAAACTGGTGGTGTTTTAGTAGCAAGTGTTGTGAGATGCCAACAGAAGTGGAGAGCATATGTTGTCACGAATGGAACAACTACAAGACGACGACGAGGACATTGACAGTATCGTATCCCACACATGCCTGACTGAAGATCCTGAGTTTTATCCGCTGTTGAGTCACAGTGTTTTGCACGTTGTGTTTTGTTTGCAACTTATAAACTGGAGGAAACGTCCAATGCCAGAGAGACCCAATGGCACGCTGTCAATAGAGTGAGTAATGTGTTGTGTTTATTATAATCGCAACGATTATAGTGTGCATTATAAACAAATTAATTAATTACAATTACTGCATTATATTTCAGACAGTGCAGATTGGTGGCATATCATGTGGTAAACAGTAAACAATGAGTGATATACACGAGCGAGAGATCACTTCCGGCGTTTGCGCAGACTATGCCAGAACGCACGCACATGCGCTTATGCAGAAGTGTGTGCCTTGTTGCAGATGCATGACAAATTAAAACAATATGTAGCTCAAAATCGGCTGAAAAAATCTAACATGTTTGAAATTCTCAGACTGGATGGAATCAAAGTCTGAAGCTAAAAAAAATCAGGAGTCTAACCGTCGTACACTATGATTTTCAATTAAATCTGTTGACTCAAATCTGCAAACTGGCTCTGACTTTCGGCAACTATTGCGTGAACTTCTCCAGACTGTAAATCGGGGTAAAAGTTGTGTAGTATATTCCATCATTTAGAGTGACATTACATGCTGCTTTGAACATCTAACAGTAAAAAAGTTGCCCAATTCAATGGAAGAAACGCGGACTTGACATTCCTGCATCCATCACGTACAAGCTGCAGAATTCAGACTTAATTGATCACAGGTTGAGAGGAGAGATGACTGACAAGATATTACTGGAGGATTTTCTGCTCCAACAGATCCTGAACTCATTGAAAAATATCCTATCTCATAAGATGTGCTTCCTTTACACAGAGCACTCGTGAATGCAAAATCTAAAGTGAAAGTGAAGAGCGAGTGCTCATTCAAAAGAGATTATAAACTCTGCATATTGAGAGCGGCTCCCTAATGTGTGAAAATTTTATGCAATGTTAGGGGCCGTTCACATATCATGCCTAAACATGTGTGTCACTTTCTCCTTTCCAAAGCGCTTAGGAGTTTGCACTCCCGTGGCATCTGTCATTGCTAAGTAACCGTGACCTGCATTCTCCATGAAGTCGCTGAAGTTTTAGAGTGAAGGGGACTGGTTGGTTCTTGTCACATGACCTGTGGTGCACTTGCAGCATTCTGAAAAATGTTGATGTTTTTATCCCGCTGCGGCGCAGACTCACCTGGAAAAAACAAGCGTATCGCACCCCTTAGAATGTTTGTGGGAGCGGGTGCAACTGGACACAAAAATCTCGGGAGCGGAACATACACATTGCAGGAGCGGGTGGTAATGGTCGGTAATTCAGCAGGAGCTGGATTAAGAAAACATCTAAGGTTACGTATGTAACTCTTGTTCCTCGAAGGAATGAGACGCTGCATCGATGACGCTTTGGGAAACACCTCCAGCGTGACGTCTCTGAATAACGTGTGTAATCAGTCCAATGGATGGGCGAGACATCATAGGCGGGTGACGTCAGAGACCAGGAAGCATAAAAGCATTAGCAGTGAAGCCGGTAACCAGCCTCAAAGGAAGAAGCAAGTGCCGGCCAGAGATGCCGGAAGTGTGGCACTGTGATGCAGCGTCTCGTTCCTTCAAGGTACCAGGGTTACATACGTAACCTTAGACGTTTCTCTTCAGGAACTCGAGCTGCATCGATGATGATTTGGGGAACGAGAATGCCCACGCCGCCAGACTTTCAAATCTCTGCCTAGTGTGGAAGAGCATATCTAAAGCAAGAGAAGGAGACAGGAGCCTGAAAGTAATCGGGCACAACCCATCTAATGGCCAACTTCAGAAGCAGTGAGTCTTGACCCCCAAGAGAGGGAAGATCAGAGGACTCAAGGCTTAGGATAGCATCCTGATCACCGCTTAGCATTCGATTCTTCTGGCCAGAGGCCTCAGCCTCATCGCACCATCGAGAGGGGCTGTCACGTAGACCTTCAGGGTGGAGTGGGTCAAGACTGCGGAGAGCCTGCAGGAACTCCAGCACTGTACCAAACCGGGCAGTTAACTGGGTCGAGCTGTTGTCTCTGCAACGAGAAGTGAAAAGCTTCCACTTCAAGGCATACAGTTTCCACATTGAGGGAGCTCTGGATTGGAAAACGGTCTCAACAACCTCGGTTGAGAGACCGGAAGCTAAGAGTTGTGCCTCCTCAGAGACCACACCGGCAGCCTCTAAGCTCCATGCGGTGGCGCACCCTCTGCCTGCGAGAGGAGATCTCTCCTGACGGGAACCTCCCATGGAGTGCCGTGAAAAAAGAGAAATCAGGCCCAAGAACCATACCCGGCCCGGCCAGAACGGGGCTACTAACAGCAGCCGGACTCCGGCCCGGCACACTCTCTCCAGAACTCCTGGGAGCAAAGCAATCGGGGAAAAACATACAGATGAAGCCTTGGCCACATCTGTACCATGGCCCCCAGTGGGGCTGGATGAGTCAGAGGAAGCCAGAAGGGACAGTCCGATGTCTCTCGAGTCGCAAACAGAAACAGAGTCTTGTCAACCTCTCCAACTCTGCTTCATCACCTCGGTCTGAAGCCGCCATTCACCAGGATGTCTCCTCCCATATTAAGATGCCCAGGAATGTGGACTGCTCTCAGCAAGAGGAGTCTGGTACGCTAGTTTGTATAAACGGCGTGAGCGCAGAACTCCTTGGTGGTTGATGTAAGAGACCACTGCTGTGTTGTCGGTGCGCAGCAACACATTGTGACCTCTTAGGTCTGGGAGAAAGTAAAGTAGTGCTCGAAGAACGGCCAGCATCCTCAGGGAGATGATATGCCATGTCGGATGGCGGCCACTCCACAGACCACGGGCAGGGTGGCAACTCACTACCGCACCCCAGCTGGTGAGGGATGCGTCCGTCGCTAGCATTACACGGTGACAAGGAGCTCCCAGCACCGGGCCCTGAGACAAGAACCAAGGTTTTCTCCACATGTGTAAGGCATGTAGGCACCGCCGCGTGACCTTTAGCATGCAAAGTGGGTTTCTCGTGAAAGTGTGGGGTGAGAGTGCAAGGCCAGAGGAAGATCCGTATTGGTAGGCTTTTGTCCCAAAAAGCAAATGATGAAGAAGAAGGATGGAGATAAGTGCATCTTTTTGATAGATCGTGACACACCAGTCCTCAGACTTGGCCTGTGCAAGCATGTTGAACTTCAGTCCCCTGACTGAGCAGTTCAAAAAGCACAGATGTAAAAAAGGACACAACACCTCATCCTTCCTCGGAACAGTACCGGCTGTAGGACCCGGACTCTGCAACCCGAGGAGGGACCACCTCGATAGCCTCTGTCCTCAGAGAGAGTCTACTTCTGTTCCATTACCAGAGCCTGCTTGGGGTCCAACAGAACTGGATTCTGTGGCCTCTCACTACAGTGTGCAGGACCCACTAAGACACATTTGGCAGTAGTTTTCATGCTGCCAAATAGCCTACTGAGGGTATCAGCATGTCAAGACTGATCTCTGGTGTCATCAGAGCAGTTAGCTTGGGGCTCTGAAGTGGCGCACCGGCAGGAGATGGCCGAACTAGCTGCTCTGGAAACCTCCCAGGAGGTCGCAAGCCTCTTAGCACCGCTATGTTTCTGGGCGATAACTTAGAGAAGAGCTCGCCAGAGACCGCTGCACCCTGGAACACCGCTAGGGTTGGCAGATCGATCTCCTGAGGGCACTGAGGAGAGATGGGCACCGTGTAATGCGGTGTACACCGCTCTTCCTCAGAGGGGCTTACCCTCTGATGTCCTGAGCCGCAGCATCAGGACTCTAGTAGCTGAAGTCTCCTAAAACGAAGGTCCTCAGACCCACATCGTTTGCTAGGAAGACTAAACCAGACCCTGCTTGGGGCAGGTCCCCATGAAGCACACTTGGCAGGGGCTCTGACACCACCATGTGACCTCCTAAGGGAACCAGTCTCGCGAGACTGGCCTCTGGTGCGCCTAGAGCTACTAGCTCGGTACCCTGAAACGGTGGACCGGCAGGGGATGACCGTACTAGCTGCTCTAGAAACCTCCGTAGAGGTAGCGAGCCTCTTAGCACCGCTACGTTTCCGGGCGGTAACTTAGAGAAGCTCTCGCCAGAGACCGCTGCTCCCTGGAACACCGCAAGGGTTGGCAGAACGATCTCCTGAGGGCACTGAGGAGAGACGGACACCGTTTAATGCGGTGTACACTGCTCTTCCCCAGAGGGAGCTGGCCCTCAAAACGTCCTAGGCCTTAGGTGTCAGGAAGTTATGACGAAGGCTATCCAGCGAAAACGACGGCCCGCAAAACCGCTTTCCACTAGAAGCCTTCGGCCTGGGAGCGCCACTCTGACTCTGGCGTCTGCGGAGACGAAAAGTGACACCCCCGGCACGAGGGGCTGGAACATGGTTGGTATTGCTCCGCCCAGCAGCCTCTGACTGCCTCAACCTCCTCAGAGGAAGAGAGGTGAACACGTGTTCTCACATAAGAAATTACATCCCAAGAGCCCCTGTACATCTAACTTCACATAGTCAAATAAATATGCCATTTTATTCCTCAGAATTAAATGTAGTCAACAACCAGACGAGTCAAAACAACTACTGGTGTAGAAGAACTCACATAAAAACGAAACAATGTAATACACGCGTTGCCTTGGCAGCATGCATGTCTTTTTTTTTTTTGCCACTCAGTCACACAAACAACATCAATTTCCTCAGAGAAAGATGAATGCTGCAGTGAGCTCTGCCACCGAGGGCGAAGAAACCGCAGCGCGGGTTTCCGAGCCTCGAGAATGAGCTCTAGATCTAGTGAACACGGGTGGAAATAGGATGAGCCATCACCAACCCTTTCGCCAGATCATGTGTGATTCCCGCTAACGCGGTCGCCGCCGTGCCTCAGCTTCAGCGCAACCGCAAGATCGCATGCACGGACACATTCCTCGGATCGTGCCCGGCGAGAGCGGAGAGAGATAAAAAACACAATCAGCCCCACAAGATCCCACTGCACGAGCTCCACTACTCATTAATGCTGCTTATTATAATATTAGGCATAATATGCTTGTGTAACTGGTCCTTGTGCAACTGGCGAGTTCATCGATGCCTTCCACATCAATCTCCTTAGAGAAAGACCGGCAGTGCGTCGCGCCCTCTCACCAGGGAGAAAGTACTCCCTCCTCAAAGAGAGCCTTCTGAGAGTGAAGCAGAACGCTCGCATCGCAGCCGTCAACTCCCTCGAGAGCTGACACTGCGCGCTTCACTCTCAAGCAGACAACACACAAGCTGCCTGTGTCCCTACCTTTTTTTTTTTTTTTGCTGGCAGGGAAAACACACAGCCTGAAAACTGCCTGCTCTCGCCCAAAACTTCTCTTAAATTGAAGCTTTGACAGATGGAGTTTATCAGTGGACAAACAACACTAAATAAGACTCACAAACAGATAGCGACTGACACACACAGAGCACTTGCTGAAAGCAGAAGGCTGGTTACCGGCTTCGCCGCTCATGCTTTTATGCTTCCTGGTCTCTGACGTCACCCGCCTATGACATCTCGCCCATCCATTGGACTGATTACACACGTTATTCAGAGACGTCACGCTGGAGGCGTTTCCTAAAGCGTCATTGACGCAGCTCGAGTTCCTGAAGAGGAACAGTCCCTGGACGGGCAAACAATGATTGGCGACTGTAGAATGCTGAATCCCGGACATTTTGGGCGATTTAAATGCTTGACACATTTTTTAGGTCCAAAAAGAATGCCTGTCTGGGAAAAAGAGGAGTAATGTATACAGAATTTTTCTTCTTTCCTTATTTGATTGGGCAGGCCAGCTTTCAATCTTATGTAGCCTCATCACTGATTTGGTGATTGTATAGTTTACACTATTTAATTATGCTGATACTATTGATCCTCATATAAAAATATGAATATACTTAGTGTTTTAAGTATTATTGTTATTAAAATTTGATTTTAATAAAAATATTTGTAATTATGTTAATTAATGTGTACAATGTAAAAAGTGTAAAAACTAGTACTCCTTTCACTTTTGAGCAAAAACAGAAATGTTGAAAAGTACAAGAAGCCACACACGTACAAAGAGAGCAGCAGTACTTCCCAAAGGTAGACACTAGAGCTCTTAAACATGGGAAGTCTTCTGCATTTCATTTAAATATCATTAATATTTTTCTTGTAGTACGTGTGGCATTATGGAAAGCATAATGATGACTTTGGATGAAGCTCATTAAAAGTGGACTTTCCAGCAACTACGGTCAGTAATAACGCAGACCACAGTGCCACACACAAAGACAAGTCAATGTGAAACTCATGTCAGTGAAATAACATATAATGCAACATAAAAGACGCATAAAAATATACATTTTATCAGTATTTTACAGTCAATAAAATGGTAACAGGTTTGACTAAATGAATACATATGAACAGTATGCACTCATTATAATGTGTATTGAACGCGATGCAACATTATTTCCCGTTAACATTACACTTACAGCGTACTCTTCTTTACTTATATGATGACGCGCGTTCCCGGACTGGATGGACGTCATCGTGCGCGTTCCCTTTCTCGCGCGCTGGTTAAAAAGAAGGTAGAATGAGCAAAGGGAAACATGTGAGTGCACTGAAGAGCATGCAACAGACAACTTAGTGCAACTTTTGATCACACGCATCAACCTTTGTGCACCAACAGGATTTAACTTTTGGGAAAGGAGACATTCGATTTCTGTATACCTGACCACTTTTTTTTCTTATTTTCTTATTATTATTTCTAATATTATTATTATTATTTCTTATTAAAATACAGTATCATGTTTTTTTCCACTTTAACAACGTCATAACCAGTACTTGTCTTAATGTATTATTGCAATTAATTTTTAAATACCTCTGCTATTATTTAATTTGTACTTTTAATTAAAATTAGTTATTCTATAACAACTTTCTGGACGCGCGTGGGGACTGTCATACAGCAGTCCTGATTTCTGAGCAATCGCTTGGTCCGCTTTTGGTTTAATCCCTCTGAAAATGAAGCATTTGAAATTTGTGCTCTTGTTGGCCATCGCGACCAATTTTTGGGAATGTGGTGATGCGAAATTCGGCGAGAAAGGAGAAATAAGTCCAAGGAGGAGGAGATGTTACGATGGAAGTCTGCCGAAACGCCTGAAGAAGAAGGAGAGAAACCTGTCACTGGATGGAAGCGGCGGAGAGGAGGTTTGTCACAGGCTCTATCCTCGCGTGTCCTGCTGTCCGTCCAGGAGAGCTCCGTATCAGTTACTCCATCGGAGAGATGCTCGGGTATGTTCCTGCAGCCGCAAACTGACCTAGTGATTATCATGCGTGTTTTGTTATGGCAACGGGTCCATGCATTGATTTTGAGATGGAACATTAGTATGTAGAGGGATAATGGTTGATCTTGTAATGATATGGATTGGCTATAAGCAGTACGCGCACTGTGTGTATTGAATGTGTAAAACAGCAAAGACGCGGAGCAGTGTAATATGGTATTAAAAGTTTAACTTGTTTTAACTTGACACGGCGTTGTAAAAAAAAACGTGGCACTGACACTGATAAACACAGTGAGATCGTTCAGAATGGCTAAAGAAGTCCGTCTTGCGCATGTTAACATAGAAAAACAATTAAAAACAGCTCAGACTTGGGTAAAGGACGCGTGGAGTGTAGTTCACTCGCGAGCACGAGGCGTATGAATGAAATCGCGTAATTTTCATGCTCTCCTGCAGCAATATTGTGTTTCCGAAATCTGAATCGCCCTTAAAAGCTTTATTCCACCACTTAAATGCTTGTATGTATAGATAAGACATTTTGCGCAACTTTTTACGCTGAGGTTTTAATGACAGCATGTGCTTCTCGTAGTAATTTACATAAAACAGATGGTAAACAAATGTCTCTCGATCGGCAATGAATCGTACCTTTCTGAGGCTTTCTATAGACGTGAGAAGATTCGTCTCAATAGTTTTATCAATGAACACATTCTGTGCCGAGAAATCGCTCTTTTCTCATGTAAACAACCTCCGCAGCTCGGCATACGCGGCTGGGTGGCATCGCACGTCGGTTTGTGACAAAAAGCCATATTGCATCATTTAATTTGCTCAAGTCATGCAAATAAGAGCGAGGCTGAATGGAACAAAAAAAGAGTCGACATCTCCTCCTCCCCACTACACTGCCCACACACAGAGTCTTTTTGCTTATGGCAAAAGAATAACAACAACACCATTGTGTTTGTTAGTTTCACTAATGGGTGAAGCTGGAGAACATCATTCTCCCCCAGTCCTTGGCTCTGTCCAAGTGTTAGTTAATGCTTTTGAGTGAGTATTTGTCCTGCTCCCCACCCCAAACTTACTTACACCAATTCCCAGAGGACCAAAATGGTTTCACTAAAGCTGTTTAATAAAAGCTCACAGGTTTTGTGGGGAAGTTAGCTCAGTTGTGGTTTCATTTGGGGAGGGCTGAACTGTGAATTCTGTGAATCATGTCAGGTGATTCATTCGTTAAATCATCTGTTTGTTGAATCTTATGGTTGCGTTAACTTTGATCATCAGCTGCCTTTTTCTTGCACCTCACTGAGAACTTGTGAGCTGTACCTGCCCTCATTTTTTGTCACTAAATTACGAACCATTGTTCTCAAATAAGTTTTTGTGTTTACGTTTTTTCAGTTTAAGTGACAAATGATATTGTGTGCCATGATGCATAATCCCAACATCTGCTCAGATTTCACTATTTAAACATATAATTTTCATTATCATCTTTTTCACTATCTTTTCATGCCGAACCATGCTGTTTCAAAGCATCAATTGTAAACTCATGTATGCCACATATTTTCAGTTGCATGTTTCGACAGTAGTTATGTATGGCTTTTAAAAGGCTTTAATGTAGACCGTGGTGTGATTTAAAGCGGTTTTGAACAACTTTTGGCATTTTTTGGAAAACACACACACACAAAAAAAGAAAAAAACAAAGGTCCTCTTGTTGCTGGTGAGGGTGATGGCAACATTGGAGCCCATCCCAGCAACATATGGGTAGAATGCATGGTTGAGAGCACAAATGCTTCTCTCCATGGACCATGTGCCAGTCCATGGCTCACTAAATCAATGGGCAATTTAAAGCAAGAGAGTAGCCACTCACAGACCAGGCTAACACACCAACCAAGACCGAGAGCGAAGAGAGTTTAAAAATTCACTTTCTAAACTCTCTGGTTCATATGAAGGTGTCAATAAATTTTTCGGACACCGTTTTATCTTCCACCCACAAAGATGGTTTTGATTCACTCGAAAGAATCTGGAGAATCAAAATCAAAGAAATCTGTAAAAATGGTTTACTACGCAGTGCAGTGGGCCAGGAAGGAGGTGGGCCGTCAATACGCTGTCTGCTGGGTGTGCTGGCCTAATTGACTTGGACAGACTGCTAATTTGTTGATACCAGCACAGGAATGATGTGCCCGTCTATCTATGAATTGGTGTTTACACACGGACCTCACACAGAGAGAGGGAGGTTTACCAGACCGCTGCGGCACAGGCGCATGTCTGGGGAAGGGAGCAGATTACATTGTTGTTTTATTACAGCTAATTTGTTACATAAATAAGCCTGCTCTCTGCTTTTCGGCCTTAATCTACTGTTTACTTTTGTTTGGTGACTTAAGCAACATTTTGAGTATCCTCATTTCTGTCCGTTCACTCCAGCATGGGTTCAGATGCCATGCGAGGTGCAATTTTGGCTTAGCTGTTTGTGAGCTCTAATAAACAAATCAGGAGAAATCAAGTCCACATGGATGTGTGGCTTTGTTAAGAGAGATGTTTAGAAAGCGAATAGCATCCAATTAATGAGAAAACATTCAAAAAATGTGTGCCAAACCACCTAGTTTGACTTATTTTATAATATATACAATATACAGTTGTTATATAGAAACAGCTTTGTAGCATGAGTAAAATTTGGATTAACCATTCAATTAGAACAGTTCTAACCTTTGCTGGTTGTTTTTCTCTCCTTAGATCTTCTCAACAAATAACACAGAGTGTTCTAGACTGCTGCAGGAGATTAAGTGTGCCCATTGCTCACCACATGCCCAGATGCTCTTCCACTCGCCCAAACTTGAAAAAACACCACACAGAGAACAAGATCTACCCCGCTTATGTCACGACTACTGCCAGGAGTTCTACTACACCTGCCGGGGACACATACCAGGTATCACACAAGATCAATGCAGGAGTTTTGCATAAAGAACATTAGTAACTTCATTATGAACATTCCTCTTCGGACACATGTCAATTATTCTAAGTCCAGGTGAACAAATTACTTCAGATTAATGCATCAGATTGTAAAGTTGCATAGTGGGAGAAAACAACATATCTGTTGCAGCTCTATCATGGCAAAATTACTTTGAAACTTAGGGATTCATTCAACCTATGTTCAAGAAATGCCGTTCAGGAGCCACTTGTTTTGTTTCTTTTTTTTCGTTCTTATTTTAAATTTATTTATTTATTTAAATCTTTGCAAGATATTAGAAAAGGCCTTAAATTATTGGTTTTATAGTATATACAGTATACTATATATTATATGGCATATATACATAAAGATGTATATTTAAAATAAACAATATAACACCCTAAACAAAGCCCTAAAATCTGTAGCTGTAAATTTATGATTTTATGACTTGTTTCTTCCCTTTGGTCCTTTGGCAAGCATCTTATTTTACGTCAGAACAGCCTGCCAAGATGTGTTTGGCGTTTATGTATGTCTGTCTCTGGATATGTGTGTGTGTGTGTGTGTGTGTGTGTGTGTGTGTGCATGGTCTGACTACGGTCTAGACATGACTGACACTCAAACCTCACACAGCACACACACAGTATACAGCGGAAAATGAAGCCTGTTCAAGGCAATGCTCACATAATCAGTTTGTTGTTCTTGGTGGAAGCCTCCGTTCAAATGAAAAGACAAACATTAAAGCCTCTGAAACATAAGGGGGGGGGGGGGGCAGATGGCAGTGGGGAGGTGTCTGAAGTCCTGAAAAGCTCTAAGCCATCATGAGGTTTGTATTTTCTGCCAAACATGAATGACATCAGGAGCAAACATCCAATAGCTGCTCTATGGTGTTGCAACATTTGCTGCATGATGCAATTCATCAGATGGAATGGCATGCAAAATCTGGCCTCCAGACCATGCCTTCTTCCTATCAGTGCAGCCATAACAGATTAGATGGGGACCGATATGCAAACAGAGAGCAAACGCAAGCCACACGCACATATGCACCCGCGGAAATGTGAATAGACAAACAAAAATGAGACACTGTATACATACAGTTTACCTTTCAGTTTTCCTCTACAAAACAGATAAATAAGGGTGTGCTGTCTGTTGCGATTCTTTGTAGCGGGAGTAAGCTCATGGGAAAGAGAGAGAGAAAACATGGTAAAGACTCTGAGAACAGGAGCTGGGGCCAAAAGCCTCTACCCCACCTCTCCCCCTCCCAAATCAGCATATGTGGTGACGAATGACACATTTATTTTTCTACAAAGGTTGTGTATATGTAAAACTGCTGAAGTGTATCAAGATGTCAAGTACTTTGGGTGGCCACCCATGTTGCTTTGGAAGATAACCAGATGGAAGTATAACTATAGTGCTGAGGATTTAGAGTCTTTTTCTCTCTGTCCTGTTTTTTTTTGTAGGCTAGCACAATAAAACTAGAGAATATTGTGAAGGGGGTGAGACTGTAGTTGAGGCCACACAGTGTTTTCGCCATGTTTAGGGAAGTCATAAATTGTTCAAATTAGGCAGTCCTTTCAGTTTGTGTTTCATTTCTAGCCATATTTTTTTAACCATGTTTTTAAGACCGTGATTGCACATTGGTTTTCAACAGTAATAAAAGTCCCTTTATATTTTCATGGTGTTTACAGTCCCCTGAGATTAAGGAAAACACTTTAGTTCCAAAGTATTAATTTTACAGTTGTTGTCTGTTCAGTGTGTTGATCTTATTTGATTAGGTAAAGATTAAACATTGAATTGGTTTTGTTAAATAAGGTTCAGTTTAATAAAAAAAAGCTTAACACATCTAAAATATTCAGTAATTTTATAGCATAACTGAAAAAATAAATAAAAATAATAATAATCTAATCTAATGATAGGTTGGAATGTTAAGACTCCACATGTTGAAGATATTGCCACCGAAAAAAAAAAAAAAGAAAACACGTTTTGAGAGTGTATATTCACACCCCATATCAGCAGACACTTTTTTGATCCTCATGACCTCATTGATATAATGGAGACTTAAACAGGTTCCCACACTCTTGAAAAAAATATTACAAAAGGTGTTTTTGTGATACCGTAGAAGAACCATTTTGGGTTTCCAAAAGAACATTTTAGTGAACAGTTCTACTGTTCCAAAATAACCATTTTTTTTGTGTTAATAACATTTTAATAATCAGAAGAGCAAGGAAACACCAGTGCATTGATTTTGAAGATTCTTCAAGGAACCATAAATGTAAAAAATAACCTTTATTTTTTTGTCATAACAAAAACAAGAAAATATCAGGTTATTTTAAAATGTTGTTCTCTAAGCCTTAGATAAGTCATAGAAATGTTATGGGCTTTATAAATAATGATTTAATAGTGTATTATATACTTTTCAACAATATTTTATTTTCTCTTTATTTTGAATTATTCTTTTGAATCAGTATTGGTTGAACTTATTCATACATTATTCTGAATGATTCATTAGAAAAAAGGTCTGAATGAAAATGTTTTTCCATCGATATGAAATATGCACATGGAAAGGATATGGAAAAGTTAAAAGTGTGGGAACTGCATACACATTCTGACCTCTCAGCTACTATTGACAACAGCTCCCAGACCCTTACCGCTCACACCAGCAGGCCCAAGATAACCTGTGCGGTTTGTGTGTGGGTGGCATGGCAGTGTGAGTGGAGGTGGGTGGGGTGTGTGTTTGATCTCACTGTTGTGTTTAGATGTTTAGGGATATCCTATCACCTCTGTTGTTGGTGCTGTTGCTTCCTTCCCACACGCAGCCCCCTTCCTCATGTGGCATGGGGGGCTAACTGGAGATGAAAGGAAAGAGAGGAGTGTGTTTGTGTTTCTATCACTGCTGTATTTGCTCTACTCCTCCCCATGAGAGGGTTTAGCTAAGGTGGTAACCATATCAGTGAGGTTTTTAGGTCACAGGGGCTGCCAAACCGAGTCATGTTCTCTCTCCTTGTTGTCGTGCTGCTCATTCAGCCAAAAGGAAGTCAGTTCCTAGAAAGCGACTGTGATTTAATTGCCACACACTTAATTTTCAAAATTTTCATTGTGCATTCCTCAACTCTAGATGCCTGAATTATGGTGAGTTTACTTTGGCTTCTATTGGAGAAATAAATTAAGGGTGTTTTCCATGAAAATAAGCAAGCTAAAGTAATCTCTTAAATATAATCAATCAGTTTGGGTGTGTACTTAGCAGATTTGACCTGCATGTTTCTGCTGAAAGATAGAACAGCAAAGGAGATACAGAATGAGCGTTTGGCATTTGTGGGTTTAATTAAACTCACAAACTTTCCACATACAGACCATACATGTCTGAAGTGGTTTGTAATGTCTCACTGGGGTTCAACCATAACATTATTGTAACACCCAGAAGTGTGTATCATTGTGGCACTGTTAAATATGACAGATTTTAACAAATGGTTAAAGGTCTGGACCGATATGAATGAACATGACTTGCACTTGTCAGATATGAGAGGAAAATTTTTTTTTCTTGATTTGATACTCAGTACTTCATAAATGCAAAAAAAAAAAAAAAAAAAAAAAAAAACACGGCCACACAATAAGCCATCTGATGGCTGAGGATACTCGAGTACAGATTTGACTGTGGGGGATTCAGTTGGTTTTGGAGGTGGTTACATCATCCATGGACCCTGTGTGGTGTCTATCTCAGGCTGAGACCAGTTGTCTGTCTGTCTGTGTTTTTTAGAACTGTTCCAAGCCGACGTGGATGAGTTCTGCCAGTACTATGGAAGGAAGGACGGAGGCCTGTGCTTTCCAGATTTTCACAGAAAGCAACTGCGACGAGATTCCAACTACCTGTTAGATGAAAAAATAGAAGTGATTAACAGGTATATTTAATTCAGTTACACACACACATTTTTTTTTTCACCTAAAAATCTGTCAGTATTTTTTTACTCATGTCATTCCAAATACAAAAGATGAATTTTTGCCATATATGTGATCCTGGACCACAAAATCAGTATTAAGCAGTTTGATTAATAACATGAATTGATAAGAATTCATTTGGACAACTTTGAAGGCAATTTTCTCAGAATTTTGAATTTTTTGCTCCCTCAGGTTACAGATATTCAAATAGTTGTATCTCAGCCAATTGTTGTCTGATCCTAATAAACCATCCTTTAAAAAATGTAATTGGTTTTGTGGTCCAGGGTCACATACAGTATGGTATGGTCTGCTCAGTCATATTGCAAAAAGTCAGTATTCACAGAAATCTTGACAACTGTACTAGCTTTCCTTGGCACTTTAATTAGTGTATATAAGATGAGTAACAATGTCTGATTTCTGAACTAATTATTATTTTGAGTCAGATCTGTTCGATAAATTGGTTGATCTAAAAAAAAAAACAGTCTGAATGATTCATAAATAGTTCTAAATTGTTCTAATTGGTTCTACGGTTCAGCTCAGACTTCTGTTGCAACAGGCAATGGCAAGGAAGATTATTAGTGAATAAAGACCTAGTGTGACACAAATTGGACTGTATAACTTCAGAAGACTTGGAAGTGAACAAGTTTTATGTACTACATTTAAGGTACTTTTGCATCTTGTTTTGATACTTAAAAGTTTGTAATTGTATGGAAAAAAGGGTGAGCTATTCCCTGTGATGACATCTGCGTGTAACATCGTTCTTCATCAGGCATGATAGAAGCTTTCTTATCGTCATCCAATGTCCCATGGCCCAGAATGACTGGCCAGCTTTGACTATTAGGTCATCAGGGCAACCTTAACAAGGTCACTATAGACAAGACACGCCTGACTAACCTTCCTTGTCACAACATTCCTTCATGTACTCGTTGACTGGTCCATTGCCCCCTTTTCCAAGCCAGAGCTTTGTGTCCAGAATGAGTTTAGCCAGCTTTATGAACAAAAGAAAATGCTTATGCTCCAGGAATTCTGAGCTGTTGGTGACAGCTAGAGGGCTTTGACCATTTGTGATAGGAAGTAGTAAGGGATGTCATTTTGGGCTGGCTCTGATAGAATTTAGCCCATAGCTGAATACCCTGTTGATTGTAACCTCAAATTAGTGTTAGGAAAAGACTTAAGGATTCACTTTTCACAACTTACAATGATGGATTCATATGTGTTTTGACAAGTCGGCTGCCTCCCCCCAATTATTATCAGCACCCCGTCCCTTAAACACTGCCCTTCACCAGGCTCCCGAAAGGAATGGGTGCATGAGATAGGAGGGGTGCTAAAATAACCAGGGCTGGTGGCGTGTGATGAGGCATGCCTGAACCGAATGGAGCCTCATCCTTGTGGGTCCAGGAAGGGTGCGTAGAGGGACTCCTGTTCCGCCAGCGCCGTGAGCTGCAGGACCCGCTATCCGGACGAGAACCGCACCCGTTATACGGCTGACAGGCCAGGATGCCGGACCATTTATCCCCTGAATGCACCATGGGCCAAGGAGGATGAAGCTGCACAGAAGAAGAAGAGGGGAGTGCGTACAGCTGCCGGACTTTTACGCGGTTTGGCCATTTGTCCACAGATAAACACAGCGCCAGGTTACTGAAACCAAATATTTTTTTTAAACTCCTGCCAGGGTGATGATTTTCAAAAACTCTGGTTGCATGGTTATCGTATAGACAGTATCGTATAAACATAGTTTTTGCCATTTTATGTCAGAGCCTGTGCTGTTATCTCTGCCTACTTGAAACGTTTTCAGGCTTTTGATTGGTCAACATGGCTTTACAGTTGAGATTATATCACCACCTGTTGGTCTGGCATACTCTTGACAGTGCATCATAGCGTGCGTTTGCATTTTCATGTGGACAGAGTTTTTTTTTTTTAAACGGAAGTAGGAAAAATTCCTTAGTGCCCTAGTGACACATTTCAGTGAAGTGTGCCCTCAGCTCATTTTGTTTTAACAGTGATAAATGCCTTGCTTTGTATGACCTTCTGAGGCAAATAATGACGGGCTGTGAATCCACCTTGTGTTTTGAGCCCATAGTCATTGTAAATGATCGTCATAATTCTTCATCGGACCTCCCATTGCGAAAGGTCAGTAAAGCAGTATATCTGATCAGGCACAGTCACTGCAAGCACATCAGACTGACGTTATTCTCCTGCTCAGGCAACCGATATCAGGCATACATTTGCTGCCAGTTCACCCACTATTACTTTTATGGAAAATCCCTCCAAGACTTCTTGTTAACAGGAGCACCCACACCGCTGATGCCCTTGTTTTATTTAAGGCATACTGTGAGTTGGCGTGTCCTCACATCAAATGTGTCTTGTGGTTAATGGAACACTTGTTTCACAGCTTGAGAGCCCCCAATGTCTGACTATGTTAAATGAACTTCTCCTGTGGCGTTTTATTCAGTCTACTCCCAAACCAGTCTGTCAAGCAGAAACGATTCTGCTTTGTTCCTTACTGTAATAAACTTGTTTATAACAATTCAACTTGTACAGTTATACTGTTTACAACAAATAATAGATATTAGACAACTTAAAAGCCTGATGCGTAAACTAACCCATCTATTTTTCGAATCTTTCCAATCCTTTCCTCCAGAAAACATAAACACAACTGCTACTGCACTCAGGAGATCCTTAGTGGTCTTCGACAGCCTGTTGGCATGGTGCATTGTGGGGATGGATCACAGCGGCTTTTTATTTTGGAGAAGGAAGGCTTTGTCCGTATCCTAACACCTGACATGGAGCTCTTGAAAGAGCCTTTTCTGAACATTCATAAGCTGGTGCAAAGCAGTAGTAAGGTAAGTGATATTTAGCTCTTCCTTGTTGCAATTTTGAGATTATCGGTTGGCTAGATTGAAAATGTTTGTGGTTATTGATTTTGTTTTTCATTAAAAAGTATTATACATTAGAAACAAATATAAAATGATGTTTAAAATCATGTGCACTTCATGTGTATCAGATTAAGATTCCCTTCTCTTCAGTGATAAACTTTTTCTATTTATTTATTTATAAAAACAATTTCTTGAAAAAACATTGGCATATAATGTAAGACATTGCTGATTTCCTTCCTTATTGGTGACAGCCCGGTATTGGATACTGTTTATTCTGAGATACATGAAAAAAAGTTGACTGTAAATAAAGCTGAATTTCAGAAAATTCACCCTGTCTGTTTTGCAAATACATGCTATAAATCATATAGTAAACAATTTATTCATACATGTTTATTTTTTATTTTTATTTTTTTTACCTCATATTGACTTCTCCAATAATTTAAAATCTAAATCTAATAATTTGTTTCATTCTGATGTGTCACATTAAAGACCAAGACAAATGCCATATCAGCTGATGCAACTAAACCAAAATTGAAAGTGCACCTTTTAAAATATTATACAGTGCAATTAATTTATCAGTAGATTGTTTATTCTGAATCACATCCCAGTGGATAAATACATACCTCTAATACATTCTTTCAAGTATTTTTGTTGATCATGCAAATAATGCTGAATTTTAGCTAAAACTTTTCTGCTCCTGACATTGTTGGCATATCTGCCTCTGAAAAGGAAGTAGCTCCTATTTGATATTCATGCAGCCTGACCTCCCACCATCAGAAAAGTCTGTCTTGCATAAATCAGGAAGCCTCGCTGAAACCTGAAAGATCTGTTGTTCATCATTTTGGTTTGGCACCTTCTTAGACGAAGCCGAGGTGGGAGAAATGAAGCACCCTAACAGAATAGAATGGTTAAGGAGCACAATAACAACTTCTATGGATTTATTTCCATTTTTCCATTCCTCCCACCACAAATCAAAATCTGAATGGAGGATGATGGAGGGTATTATTATACAAATGCATTCTGTATGTGGGCTTCTATGTGTGTGGTTTGCTTGCTGTCAACCTGACTGCCAGCAGAGGAAACATTGTGTTTGATTGTTGAGGATCAGCGAGAAAGGCTGAAATGTTGCCAGCTGTAGCGTTTGCTTACATGCATGTCTGTCAGTAGTAGTTATGGCGTGTGTCACAACAGATGTTTATCAGCCCCTACAATAACCGAAGCATTCTGGAATTTGAGAACATTTTGTTTAGGAAGTGTCCGGAGATGTAGGAAGAGACCTGTTTTTTGACAGGAAGTTTATGTATATTGCATAACTCCTGTTGCTTCACTTATAAAAGGAGAAAGAGCAATTATGTAGTCAACATGCAACAGCCCCACAGGAAAGACCCCCAGTGTGCCTTATCATCATTAAACATAATTGGTTGTGGATAAAGCAATCATTATGACAATTAGAGTAAGCGCAAGCCCCGACAATCCCCAAGAGTGCTATTCTGTCAAGTTTAGCCGTTATCATTCTGAGTCGGCATTGTTTACTTGGAGCATCAACAGGACATGTGGCCTTTGTGCCCGTGGAAGGCCTGGAGACCCACTGGGACCCGACTTGGGCATGAAGTGGGGTGATAGTGTTTAATCATGACTTTGATTCTAATGTTCTGAATCCTTCAAGCCCAATCCCCTTACTGCCAGTTAAGCCAAACTGCTTGGAAACAATGCTCTGACTTTTTAAGGGAGTCTCCCAGAGCACCGTGGGTGTTCTCTGATAAAGCTGTATCTCTTCAGTCACTCACACACACACACACACATTACACACACATGTGACATAATCAACTATTCTGTGTCACTTGTGCTTCTCCAATTACTGACAGAAGTTTTGTACTGAAGTTTTGTTCTCCTCCGTCTACTGATCATCTCCCCTCACCCTCACCCTTACCAACTTTATACTTGTTTTTCTTATCACAGGTGGGTCAATGATATACTCATTTTTTTATTTTTTTGTCCAGATGTATTAATTGTATACAAAAATGTGATAAAATAAATGCATGTAATGACTTGAATACACCTCTTCTATGATGGCATGGTTTTAATTTCTGAATTATTTTGATATCTTTTTTGAAGTCAAATTGGCCTACTATATTAAACAGAAAACCTTTTAATTGGGCTTTAATGATAATTATTACATTAATGATTATTATTGCATTATTTACAAACAAAACATTTGAACAGACTTTTAAACAGACCTATAAAGAGGACAATTGCTGACACTCATGAATGTCATGTTAAATAAATTTCTTAAAATATTAAATAATTTGACCTTTTTTTGATATTCATAAATTAAAAATGAATTACATAAAAAAATACAAACTATAAAGAACTCACATACATTCAAAGTGGCTGGTCTTCAAGCGCAACCAGTCTGACTACTGTGTATTGGTTTCAACAAAGTAATAGTGCTATCAGTGGAGGTGCTTAAATGGTTAACTTCTGGTTTTCTATTTTGGGATGTCTTGTAAACTAGTTACAGTGTTCCAGATGTCGAAAAAATAAAAAGAGTCATACAGTGACAAGCAAAATCCTGAAGTGTAAGATTTCAGCGCCCTCAAGTGTTTATCTTTTAAATTATTTGTGTAAATAAATCTGATTCACTTCATGTTGACACGCTAGGGACACAAGAATGGTACTGCTTTGTTGTTGTCCTTGCTAGACGTAGTGAAGAAGACATCTGCACACAATGTGAGCATCCAATATGAGTTCCATTGTGGTGTATCAACTAACTCAAGGGGTCCAGCTGCAAAAAATATTTCTTGCCGAAGCAAATAGATCACAGCATGTTGCACACTCTGTCTCCTAGCACTCCTAGCTTTGACAAATGGATCTTTTACTCTCTCGTCCTTTGACTCTTTGAGAAACGTCCTCAGCTTAGCTGTCATCTCACATAGCTTCCTCTGAGTTCCTGGCCAAGGTATTGACTTTGCGAGGACCCCTGAGACAGGATGAGCACCTGTGATGGAGCCATTCAGAAGATTTGTGGATTGCTCCAGAGAGCTGCCGCTGTAATAAGTGAATGTTATGCTACGATTCGATCTGCTCTTTTCACCACTTGAAAGTGAACGATCCTCACTCCAGCACTGTCACAGGATTAATGTGTGTCAACAGGTGGAGGAGGGGGATTTTACATGGGTCTTGGGATTCATTGTCTTGAACTAAATAAAACTCTGAATTAGTGTGAGCATTTCAGACTGACTTTGAGGTAGGCAGGTATTGTTTTCTTTTTTGTTTTTTTTCAATCAGCTCGAGTGAAATGCCTTTTTTATGTAGGATTGTCTGAGCCAATAAGGATCAAAAGGTTCTCAGAAACAATGTGCAAGCCAGGCCATGCATCAAGCCCTGGAAGGCAAGCAGCTGCTGATGGGGTGGACGGGGATTCCTGGAGGGGGGTGGTAGTGCTCCCTGTTCCTGTCTACGAATACATCTGACCCTTATGTATTCTCACATGCATTCTTTTCGAGAAGCTGTTACAACCTAATCATCGTACTGTCAAAGCTACAGGCAATGCACAGAATGTCAACAATAACATAGCGTAGAACCTCTGACCATGACATTTTGAAGCCACATTTCCGAGCTGAACTGTTCCTATTTTCATCAGCATGCTGCAATGATGAAATGTTTAAGAAACGTTCTTGTGGCTGCTACAGTGGAACAGTATGTTACCACCATTGCAACTAAGCAGAGGCTTGTACACACAGCCCTACATATGCTATGATTAATGGAAGGGGAATATCATGAAGTTTGTCTTCTCTTTATTAAGTTTTTAGTAGCACCCAAAGGAATGGGCCTGGATAAATAAAGTTATTTTGTGCCCACTTGATGAAGGAACGATCATTAGCAAAAACTAATATTTCAGCTAATTTTGTTCTTTGGTGGTCCCTGGCCTGAGATCATACGACTGTCTGGAATTCTTAACTTGACCTGCTCCCTGTGTGTGTGTTTTGGGATTCAGGTCAGTGCATCAGGAGTCCAACATGTTGAGAGGGAGTTTCGGGAAAAGGAAGAGTGGGGGGGGGGGTGGTGTTGGCGCAGTGGATAAGACGCATGCCTTTGGTGTGAGAGACCCGTGTTCAAATCCACTGTGCGACACCAATGTGTCCCTGAGCAAGACACTTAACCTCTAGTTGCTCCAGAGGCGTGCGACCTCTGACATATATAGCAATTGTAAGTCACTTTGGATAAAAGTGTCAGCTAAATGAATAAATGTAATGTAAATGGAAGAACTTTTCTTTCGATAAATCAGAGCGTGGATAAATGATATCAACCTGCTGTTAACTCAGCCCAACCTCGTTTTGTGTTTGACTAACGTAGAACAGACATTCAAATGGTACCACAAAGTTTTTCTTGTGATTACACTCTTTGTGGTCTACTAAAGAGTCCTCCTGAGTGTTATTATTCATGTCCCTGCAGGTCCAATCCGAATTCCTCTGTAGCATTCCAGAGATGGAGCGCTAGCACTATTCGAATTAGATTACTTCAGCACAGCCCAACAGAGTTGCTCTGACCAATTTATGATCTGTATGTTTTGGCGTCTACTTTGAGCTGAACCACACCGTTAACTTGAGCAATCCACAAAAGACTTCTCTTTACTGAATTCCTGTGAGAATTCCGAAAGGAATGCCGCAGAGATGGCACAGACGGCTAATTTCATGAAAACTCTGTTTACTTATTCGACAGCCAATATCACTAAATTGTTAGTGTATGTGCTGTAATTAAACTGGTGTTATGTTTTAGCCCAATGCATTAAATCATAATCATTTTTCAGGGACTTGCCTCAAACTTGTTTGTTCATTCATTGATTAATTCATGAGTCGTGTGCTTAGCAGTCTGTTCATTCATTTCATTTGTATTACCAGAAAGAAAACAAAGTTGAAAAGATGAAAGGGAGGAAAGCCCAACATTATTACTTTCCCCAGGAAGTAAAGCAACATAGCTGCTTATTACAACGGGCTATGATGAGTGGACCACCAGAGTAGTGACAACTCATGTAGTAGCCTCCGGGATGAGAGGTTTTACCTATTACACAAGCAATTTCAGTGTTTTCTATCTTGTTGCCAAGACAGTGGGAGTGTTTTTTTTTTGTTTTTTACTGCCCATTCTTTTTCTTGCCTCTCAAATTTTGCATGGGTTTAAAAATAGAAAAGAGAGAGAGGGAAGAGAGTGGATGGGACGGGGGGCTAAAGGAATCTTGTACTTTTGTGCTCTCTATGAAGTGCGAGTAAGCTAATGAATTGTTTCAGCCACTCGGCACTGCATTCACGGATATCTCCCAAAGATTACACACACAAATCACTTACACAATGGAGGCCGCAAGGAAGGCCTGGGCATCCCAGAGGAGCCTGGCCCCAAATACAAGTGCCTATAACCAAGACGGGGTTGGTGAAAAGGTGGGTGTGTGGGGTGGGGGGGTAGGGGTTTTCATGTAGTCAAATGTTTTATAATCGTTTGTAATGCAGTAGTCAAGGAGAAGGGAGGTAAGAAAAAAAGCAAGCGGCCAAGAGGGCATGGGGTAACTGGACCCCATATGGAGAGAGACTGAGATGGAGAAAGACAGAAATAAAAAGGAGAGAGAGAGGGGGAGGGCCGGCTTTAGCTTTTTCAGCCCAGTCCGATTGAAAAAAGGGACATAATTAACTTCTGGATTCTTTGTGTACCCCATCTGACTTTCAGGGAGGAGATGAAAGGGGCTTGCTAAGCCTTGCATTCCACCCCAATTATAAGAAAAATGGAAAGCTCTACGTCTCCTACACAACCAACCAAGAGCGCTGGGCTATAGGACCACACGACCACATTCTTCGTGTAGTCGAGTACACTGTGTCCAGGTAATGAGAAACCAGTCAAAACCTGACCAAACATATGGGCTACTAACCAAAGCCGTAACCATCATAGACAATGGGGGGATGTATCCTTCCTCATATTCAGATATTGTCAAGCTGTCTGCCTTGATATTCCAAAAAGCAAAGTAAAAAAGGGGGAAAAAGGGACAAAACCCTACCCTACCCCAATGGCAATATGTGGCTACAGCCTTGGATCAAACACTTTACACATGGACGTGACAGTGATGAATGTTTTATAGAGATATGTAATCACAACATATAATTTTCACGAAGGCTGACATTCACTCTGATTGTGTTCAGTTCCCCAGCTGCAATGCAAAACACCAGTATTAACAAAATGAGCTGAAAATTACATTTTGTAATTTTCCCCTTTAAATGCCAGACTTGCCATTATCATTTGTTTGGTAGTGATAATCAGACCTAGACTCTGTTGGTTGACCCCTTTTTTTTGTTTGTTTGTTTGCATTTTCCGTGCTGATTTTTAGGGAATGGTCTCTTGTAAAAAATGTTAAACTATTAAATTAATAAATATATATTAATTCAATTTTGTATTTAAATGAATTAAGTAGTGTTTTATATTCTACGCTGGGATACCATGTGACCCTACAGGATTTATTATTATTATTATTATTTTTGTAACCCTATTGGTTTGGATAAGTTTTAGATTTAAATATGTTTTAATATTTGGTTTTAGGAAAAACCCAAACCAGGTGGACACAAGGACTACTCGGGTTTTAATGGAAGTAGCTGAGCTCCACCGAAAGCATTTGGGAGGGCAGCTCCTCTTTGGCCCTGATGGGCTTCTGCACATTTTCTTAGGTGATGGCATGATCACTTTGGACGATATGGAGGAGATGGATGGTCTGAGGTAAGTATTAAATGCATGTAGCTGTAATATATCAGGCACTATTGATGAGTCAATCTACTGTATATAATAGTGATATCTGAATTGTTTCAGATATTTTCAATAGAGTGTTCTTCTGCCGTAGTGATTTCACAGGATCTGTCCTTCGGGTGGATGTGGACACAGATTGGTGTAGTACTCCTTACTCTATACCCAGAAACAACCCCTATTTCAACAGCACAAATCAGCCCCCTGAGATCTTTGCCCACGGGCTGCATGATCCAGGGAGGTAAGGTCAAATATTTTACTGAATTTTTTAAATTTAGTAATTTGGGAGTTTGTCCTTCGTAACAGCTGGTCTATGAATTATTTCCATTATATGTTAGAATATGGATGTGGCAATTTACACCTGTACATCAGTAAGGTCAGGCAGTGATGTTTTGCGATGGGATCTGGTTTGAAGACGTCATTCCAATTCACTGGGATTTAGGTCTGGGTTTTGTGCAGGCTAGTCAAGTTCTTCTACAATGATGCAGTAAATAATTTCTTTATGGACCTCACTTTGGAAAAGGGCCCACCCAAACTGTTACCATAAGGGTGGAAGCACACAATTTCACATGAATGTAACTATATGCCGTAGTATGAGGATTTGTCTGGAATTAAGGGACATTGCCAATCTTGGCTTTTAAAAGTAGAACTGTATGCCAACCCATATACCGTATAATTAAATGAAGTGTCATATAACAAAAAGAAGTGTTTACACTGTTGCTGTCTTGCAAAATGCATTAAAATGGTACTTTGTGTTCTAGGTGTGCAGTGGATAAGCTCCGCATGGACACCAATGGGAGTCTGCTGATCCTGTGCACAGATACTGTTGGCAAAAATACGACAACAGGCAGGATCCTACATGTCATCAAAGGGAAAGACTATGGTATGTCTGTTAGAAGTGTCTGGTTTCTGAAAACATGATGGATTACTGTACAAACGGAAAAGCTTTTCAACAAGCCAAGTAGTTCCAACCAGGCAACCACTCAATAAATTCCTGTATTGTATTTCAGAAAATATTAAATTCTCCATCCATGTACTGGTTATGAAATAATGCTAAGATTTTATGCTGAGAACAGAATGTGGAATAGGGGTACTTTCTAAAAAAAATATTTAGGAATTTAAGTAGAAGCCGATGAATGCTTTATTCAAGAATACTATTACAACACTATCATTTCAAAACGTGAGAACACACTTTAAATACAAAAATACTTATTTTAATCCCTGGGGAACTGCAAGTACCTATTCAAGTATATTATTTATTGCTGTCAAAGAGCATTTATATGGCCATTTAGTACATTGTTGAAACACAAAACGACCAGCATGTCAGTCCATCTCTCAATCGTGCTAACTTCGACCCTAAATCAGTACCAGAAGTGTATTTACAGTATATATTATTTCCTATGGCTAAGTAATGGATTGGCTTTCTTGTACTCCTCCTAACACTTTGGCAGCAAACAAATATGGCTCTCTCCCAACCAATGCATTTAAACTTCAAAAATATGTCTCGCAAGTGTGCCAAATTACCCCAAACCCCAAGCCTTTTACCATGTTAAACCATCTCCATGGTGAATGACGTACTCCATTAAATGTCATTTTATTGTTTTACTGGGCTCTGAATATAAGGTTAGAATACTCACCATTCCCTAAGCTGCTGTAATCTTTGTAGCCATACAAACTTACACAAATATACATAAACACTGGATGGTAATTGTAGGATTACCTCACCCCTTCCTCTTGTGTCCTTTTCCTAATCAATTTGAGCTATAATGTGAACTTAACAGTGCTCAAACTGAACATTAATAAGGACATTTAGTGAAATGAACATAGCCCTCCATATGAAGTTTACATAGTGTTTTATACCCGTCTGGGGAATATCTAATTAAAACCAGCCTGTGTGAAGTGCTAATGGTCTCTTGACGGATTGTGGTAAACGTGAATATCCCTTACACAAACAAAGAAAACTGTTATTATGGGGATAAATCAACTTTGCAACACATGTAGGATTGTGATTGAAGACATTTAGTTTGTAAAACGTGTGAAATTGAGTTATTTAAACAATGCAGAGGATTTCTGTTAACTCAATTGAATTTTGAAGCTCGAATAACCAATAACTCATTAAAATAACCTAAAACTCATGTTGACTTGTTACCTTGGTCTGCTTTTATTGTATTTCTTGATGGTGAGTTGTTGGCTTGTCTGTCCACAGAAAATGAGCCATCTATGTTTGATTTGGGGTCAAATGAAGGTGCCGTCCCAATTGGTGGATTCATCTACAGGGGATGTCAGTCAAGAAGACTTTATGGAAGTTATGTATTTGGAGACAAAAATGGGTATGCTGTGTTATTATATGATGTGATATTATAATTAATAATTATGCAAAAGTGTGCAAACTGCTTAGTGTAACCCTTGAACATAGTAATGCTTCCAAAAAAACAGATACTGAGCTTACATTTTCATATTGCTCCTCATTGTATTTTTTGGTAAATGTTAAACTGCAAATGGAAACTGTCATCTTTCCTGTGTTATTGACTGTGCCAACACAAACACACTCCACACGCACCCCAATGAAGAAAAAGAGCTTTTTCAGGGAAAATTGATAGCAGGTTTCTTGCCAGGTCAATGGGCCGCTGGTATATGTTTTTCACACTTTATGCAGGTTTGTAATTCATCCTCACTATCAGCCTGCCTTTTTTGTCAACAGTGAGAGACAAACTGTAGAAAATGAACTGTTCCTGGAAATCCCAAGCAGTAAATTATGCCTGATGTTTTGTCATGTAATTTTGTATTTTGTAAAAATTAAGATGTTTTCTTAAGTTTGCTAGACTTTGTGCAGGGTAGATAGAGCAAGGACTAAGGATTTTTTAACCCTTGACTTTATGATTGTTACAGGAACTTCAGAATTCTGCATAGGCTTTCAGAAGACAGGTTGTGGCAAGAGAAGCCTCTTTGTCTTGGTACTGGCAGTTCCTGTAGTTCCTCACTGGTAGGCCACATCCTGGGGTTTGGCGAAGATGAATTAGGTCAGTGAGCTCTCAAAAAGCTTAATGTGTGTTCATTTCACCGCACTTTTTTGTGCTTCTTTTGCTGCGTTTCCACCGAAATTACCCGGAACATTTGTACCAGGAACTTTTTTTCCCAGGAACTTTTTTCCCCCCAGACCTGTTGCTTTCTGCGTTTCCACCGCAGTGTAAAGTACCAGGAAGATTAGGCAAATAGACTGGTAACGTAGGTCTGCGCGCGTTTCTCAATACAAAGTACGCTGATTTTGGACGTGCATTCTCGGTAGTGCGGACTTTGTGCATTGGACTCGGGAGTGTGATATCTGCGACGACGCAAGTCCAGTAAATCCGCAAACAGCAGCATATACTTGATAACTTCAGTCAGCTGACCATGGCTACTATTTTCCTCTCTGTATATTTACAATAAAACGAAATAGGATATCAAATACAACTGCCTCCTTTCGTTTTCATTTAAGCAAAATAACAGCTGCAGAAATGTACTTAGTTCAGGGATATGTGTATATATACAGCCATTACAATGAAACAAAATATTATATAGATTTGCCTTTTTTATTTTCATTTTAACATATAGATAAATTGAATACAGACCAAAGATAACCTGTTAGATTTACCCAAAACGAATTATATTTTATGTTTAACCACTAAAGAGACATCAGAGCCAGCGGCACACATCAGAAGGTCTAGCCGAGGAGAGGCTGCTTCTCGGCTGATAGATGATCACTGAGCTCCTGCTGATCGCGTGGAGTTCACCGTCTCTGAGATCGGCGAAACACATTTTTAAATAGGCGCTGTCTTTATAAATAAACCACAGATTTGAGTTTTAAACAACTACATTCTCGCCTGAAATACTTTTAAAATTACATTTCATGACACAATAAAACAGTAATATTTTGAACATGATCCGAATAAATAGTGGTTGAACTCAATCAATGCTGCGTGAACTCAACTCGCTTTGGCTACTGCAATTTTCCTCTCAGTATATTTACAATAAAACGAAATAGGATATAAAATACCACTGCCTCCTTTCGTTTTCATATAAACATAATAACAGCTGCATAAATGTACTTAGTTCAGGGATATACAGCCATTACAATGAAACGAAATATTATATAGATTTGCCTTTTTTATTTTCATTTTAACATATAGATAAATTGAAGACAGACCAAAGAAAACCTGTTAGATTTACCCCGCAGCTGAATTATATTTTATGTTTAACCACTAAAGAGACATCAGAGCCAGCGGCACATATCAGAAGGTCTAGCCGAGGTGAGGCTGCTTCTCAGACTTTCTGAGGGGCATTTTTTTACCCGGAACTTTATTGAGTTCCTGGTTCCTGCGGTGGAAACACACCGAGTACCAGCCCAAAGTCCCTAGTTCCTGGGTAAAGTTCCTGCGGTGGAAACGGGGCATGTCATAACCTTTATTTATGGTTCTATCAAGTTTTCTTTTGAAAACTACATTACCTAGACGGTACATACACTATTGTTTGAATGTTTTTTTTTTTTTAATTGAAATAAATTAATGCTTTATTAAGCAAGGATGCATTAAATTGATCAAAAGTGACGGTAAAGACATTTATACAGTTATAAAAAATTTTTTTCAAATAAATACTGTTTTGAATTCCATTCATCAAAGAGTCTTTTTACTGATCAAATAAATGGTGTGCTCATGCTTGGTATGCATAAACATTTGAAAAGTAGTGTAAGTACAGACATTTCTCAAAAAAAGAAAAGAAAACAAAGGATTTGTTTGGTTTAGACAGTCTAATGAAGCGATCGTTTTACATTAGAATGTAGTCACAGGAGAAAAAAAAATGGCTCCTGAATCCAAGAGTCATCTGAATGATACAGAACAGAAAGAAAACCAATCCTTTGTCCTACCTCCCATTTTCAAATATCTTTCCTCCAAGGAACATGCTGCTATGACACAATACTCCTTTAGTTTCCTGAAAGATTACTTCCTCTTTTTTGCTGCTAACAGACAGTACAATTGGAAATCAAAGGTCAGCACAATCTGTCAGCATATAGGGTTTTTATGCGCAGTCTCCTTCATTTCCTTAGTTTTACTTTCAACATTGATAATAACTGATTTCTGGCTTACTGGAATAGTAATAGGGGTCATGTTTATGTGTACTTGATGCCAGTCCCTCTGAGAGTGGCTTGCCAAAGTAAAGTTATGCCCACTCACTCCTGCTAGGATGTACTCTCTGCCACTATGTAATATCCCCACAGCTCAGTGCATCACAGGGAACATAAACTCTTGAATCCAAACACCAGGTCAAGTGTGACAGAGAATAAATCTTGTGCTTTGCCAAGAGTGGGCCTCTGTGAGGGAGAGATAGCATTTGTTGCTGATTTGTAATAGGGATTCAGTGGAGGCTGTACTTGAGACCCACATGGCAGTCTCCTGACACATGTTTACAATCTGTGCACAGTGCTGCAAGCTTGCTCCTCATTAAATTACTTGCATGACCATTTAATGAGGCCCTCTCGAACCCCTCTCATGCACAAGTGTCAAGTGCAACGAGTAGGAAGGAAGGAAGGTGAGAGAAGACAAATGAGACAAATGACAAAAGACCTACATGTTTTCTTTCCTCTGCAGGCGAGGTCTACATCCTCGCTTCCAGCAAAAGCACAGCGATACAGTCGCACAGCGGAAAACTCTACAAGTTGGTGGACCCTAAAAGGTGCGTTGAGCTTTGAATACACAGAGCAACATATTGTATACAACCGAGTTTATGCAACAGCCTCTCTGTTTTTCCATTTTCTTTGCTCGCATGTGAAATATGTGATGTGACTGCTGAGCAATGCTAATATTGAAACTCGCGTAATTAATTCCATTTTTATTCCGCTTTACAAAATATCCCTCGCTATTCTTCTTACGTGCTATGGTTTCAACATCTGCGTGGTTAGTTCATACCATCAGACAGAAGGTTATTTTGAAGAATGTTGAAGAACTGGATTTGTTCATGCAATGTTCATCAAATTAAATTTCATTGTGTGGACCAAACAATTTAGAGACATTTTAGAAAACATATTTCTTTTTTGGTGAATTATTCCGTTACTCATTTTCGCTCTCAGATACGCACAAGGGCTCTAGCATCCCTTTAACAATTCATCACACAAATGCTGCTCTTAGCCAACACAAACCTCGGCTATAATTGTAGAGTAAGCATACCATTTCCAAATGTTAGTGTAACGTGTTTTTTAACACCAACACAATTAAGGTGGCTCAGACACAACGCTGGTTAACTACAGTAGCAAGCCTGTGTGGTCGGTTGGGTGTTATCCTTGCTTTGACAGACAAGACTTACACCTGTCTTCAACAGAGGGAATGTTTTCCTTGAGAACCTTGAGTACGTTCATATGCTAGTGAGTCTGCGGCTGAACCAAATTTATCCAATTGACATACATGTGTGCAAGTTCATGGCGAGAGATTCAAAACATGTGAATGGAGTTGGTTAAAGGATTTATGTTAATGGGCTTTTTCAATATGGCGTAATTTAGCCCGTGTGTTGTACACCACTAAAAGCCACTTTTACGATAGATCTTGAAAATATGTTGTTCTCACCAGGCAAAGTACATATGAAAGGCATATCATCTATTAGAAATGAGCATATGAATTCCCACATAACAACTGCCAAGTGTTTGCATTTTTAATAGATCAAATATATCATTTCCAGGAAAAAGGGACATTACAATAGGCGCAGGCAGATCTGTCATGTCTCTAATTAAAACCAATTTAAATACATTTAAATAAGGCTCCTTGCCATAATATCTAGTCTAAGTTTACATAGTCATATGACTTAAAAATTGCTTAAAAAGCCTGCATATTCTGAATAATAAAAAAAAATCATTTATGCATCCTTATTTAAGTGAGGACTGAAGACTGTGAAAATGTAAACTACTACAACCATTCCAGGGAAAAGTACAAAACAAGATCAAGATGTTCAGTTATCTGGAAGTGGGAACCACTGACTGGTTGTTCCTCAAAACTTTCCATTCAAACAGGAAGTAAAAGTGCATAGAGGTGCGCCAGTCAATTATACGATAAGAGTTCTTTGTAACACGGATAGGTATAGGGGACCATGAGACGGCACATCTGAAGATGCCTTAGTAGTGGCCCTGTTTCAGTTGTGCTCCAGATAAGGCCTAGGTTCAAAGCAATATGTGTGGGGCAAATCTAACTCTGCCCACATCTTAGTGTACGTTGTACCTGCAGTGAATTATGTTGGCGAATGCATCATAAGGGCTGTGTTTCATCAGTAGGAAATGGCTATAAAAAGAATATGTATCAACACCATTTACATAAATTACAGTAACAAATGCTACAATGACCCTGTCAAATCTGATCTCAATCCAAACATTTTTCCAGTCCATAGTGAAACCTGGTGCAAATCTCCCTGGATTAATGAGCCAATATCACATTTAATAAATAAATAGAGATGGTCATTGCTGCAAAAAGTGACTGGAAAAATTTATTGAATCAATATGAAAACTATGAAAATCAGATATCAAAGAAACCAATATTTGCATGTAGGATTTCAGCAAGAAAATTGCTTGAATATTTTTGTGAGGCACTGTATACCCAGGTGACGACAGTGCCACCCAAGTCTAATGTCTATTAATTACCACAGATGTTTCCATGAGTCTCCTAAACAAGGCCCCTCAAACTTACGTTATTTATGTTTTCTGGCATTGCTGCATTTTTCCAAATAACAATTCTTTCCACTGTTGATTGGAGTTGTTTAGTCTGTAGGACCTGTGGTGTTGGATCCACTGTTTTATATATCATGTCACATTTTGTGATCTAATTACCAAATTAAAGAGGTGATATAACATTTCTGAGTGACTAGCACTGTTAAGTGGGGTGGTCCAACATTTAAATTTTTTTGTACATTTGTATTTTTTGTACATTTTTGCCTTTTAAGCTTTGCATACTTGCAAAGGATGGGGGCTTCAAAATACCTGAATTGTGTTTGGAATATTATCTGCCACCTAGCTTTTTCGGATTGTGGAACTGTGGGGTAGGGGAGAGAGTATAAAATATATCATAGAGTACCATATTATATAAAAAGTCAAATGTTTGAGATGTTACAGTAACTGCACCCATCCGAGTTTGTTTAGCAGTCTGTTAATGTAGAATAATAAATAAGCCACCCCACACTGAAAAGTACAGGTACCAATGTCCAATGTCCACAAGAGAGAGACTCTAGGGTTGTTTATTGGCTAGTGGCAATAACTGAGAATATGCCAGTAGGTGAACTATTTATAATTTGTTTTTTTTTCTGTAATATTAAACACAAACTGACGCACATCCTCAGTTTTACTATTCACTGGTCCAGTGTATGCTACTGTATGTTGAAATGTAAGTCAAATTTAGTCCATAGAACAGAGTTCACCCCATGGAAGCTACCAGAAATGAGAACTTCATAGTGATACTTTTGGCAGATACAGTCTGTTCTGACAGCTGAATGACAACATCCACACATATCAGTAGAAACCAAATAATGTTTGAAGAACACATCTCAGAAACACTTTTCTCTTTGTTTTGTCACCAAAACAGATGTGGAGTTTTGGTTGAGTGTTACTTGAACGATTTCTGAAGTGATTTTTTCCACTCACAGAATTTTAGAACCACAGACCTGAAGATACTTCATAAAGAAAGCAAGTATAACTTTGGATTTTGTTGGCTGAATAGGTGTCGAACAGGTTCTTTAGATGCACTTTTCTGTAGCAATATAAATATTACAAATTCATCTAGGCTTAAGTGTGTGTGTGTCAATAACAGGATATACAAACATTTTTAAAAAGTGTTCTCCAGCTCTCCATCTTTTACAAGTCTTCTTTATTTCTTGGTCTGTCCTAAATCTCTCCTGCTCACAACCGTGTTACTCCCCTTGAAAAAAGACCCTTAGGTTGGTACTAAATGGCCTACAGCTACAATGCACATTACATTTTTTATACAATGTAACCACAAAGAGTTGCTAATAAAAGAGAGAGATAACAAAAAAGGACAGAGGAGTCACACAGAGTGACTTGACGAAGGCTTTTTTATACTGTCTTCGTTGAACACCCCTCAGCCCTTCACTCCTCTACCCATGTGCTTGCTTTCATCAAATAACTCAACAAGTTATCAAAGCCAACAAGTTAAGCCAAAAGATATTAAACTGTCTCCTGAAGAAAAGCTCAGAGCTACTGGAGTCATTACCCATTTCGCAGAAAACACCACAGATTTCAACAGAGATGGACCACCCATCCTTCACCATGTTGTACAAGTTCCCCACCCAATTTATGAAATATTTTGGCTTTGAGAGTTAGTTCACCCAAAAATGAAAATAAGGCTGCGTTTTACTCACCCCTGAGCAATCCTAGGTGTATATGACTTTCTTCTTTCAGACGAATCCAGTCGGAGTTATATATATATATTTTTAAATTATCTTTCAAGCTGTTTCATGGCACTCAACAAGTGTTGCATTCCTTCAGTCCAAAAGACGTGAAATAAAAAGCACCCTTCCATAAAAATAAAGTGTCTCAGTCGGCTCTGGGGGGTTAACAAAGGCCTCCTGTAGTGAATCTATGCATTTTTGTAAGAGAAAAATCCATATTCAAAACGTAAAAATCACTCGAATCTAGCTTGCTCTCATTGTTCAGGCTATAAAAGAAGTCTCAGAAGTGACGCAAGCGGAAAAGCAGCAGAGAAATCAAAACCAAACAACGGTCACTAATTAGATGTTAGAGCGCAAGCTAGATTTAAGTGATTATTAAATTTGAATATGGATATTTTTCTTACAAAAACGCATTGATTCACTACAGTGGGACTTTGTTTACTGCATAGCGAGACCTTCAGACTGACTCTTGAAGGTCTGGAATCTAAGGGAGTTTTCATTGGCCAAGTCCCTTGAGGCCCTTTGACCGACATGTCAAACAACCAGTCATAGTTAGTTTCATTCAACATCACATTTCGGGGCGAGGAAATGTCACCACAATGTAAAACTCTGACATATTTGAAAGATTCTATGCCGCGAACTTTAAATATTTGACATACTTTTGAATATCCAGTGTTTAGTTGATCCTGATAAGCAATCGTTGTCACTCCTTTCTGAGGGGGTTTGGCGCCACAGCATTTTTGTTTCCAGGCGGAACGTTAAAGAACCCGTCACAAATATCTCCTGGAAAACCTGTAGAATACTTCTACACTGAAGTATTTCCACTTTTGTGTCCCATATGCATCAGACGTTTAGCCAACAGTCTGTGGGCATGACGTCTGAGACTAACACCCTGGAGCCGTGTGAGCCACTTTTTTTTATGGAAGGGCATTTTTTATTTCACGTATTTTGGACTGAAGGAATGCAACACCCATTGAGTGCCATGAAACAAATTAAAAGACAATTTGTCTGAAATAAGAAAGTTATATACACCCAGGAGGCCTCGGGGTGAGTAAAAAGCCTAATTAAATTTTTTGGGTGAATTAACCCTTTAATAATTACGTTTTCAACTACAGTAGTAATAACTGTCTAGTACTGTTAGGTTTAAAACATCTAAATCGATTCCACAGAATCACATGCATTTACAGCACTAAAAACATCCAGTGTAGATGATTTCTGCCTAGATAGATAATGTAGAACGGGGACTGGGCATATTGTGCCAAACAATCACAAAAAAGAGAAGTTGGGCAGCTGATGCATTCAACCTCCCATTCAAGCAACACGCCTGTCTTAAACTAATAAGCTGGGGCGTTCTTTTAATTAATCTGTCTGTGTTTTATGCAAGTGGCCTCACAGAGCTGATACATTCCCACAGTGCCTGTTGACCCAGCTGTCTTTGTCAAGTGCCATGGCCGCAGGTGTTGTTTTCACGGCCACCCTGCCAGTAATACAAACTGTTTAGTAGCGCCACTGACCCCGACATCATTAACAGTGTTAGCCCAATCCTCTGGGGAGTGCCTCTTTCTTTCTGTTCCCTCCCTCTCTTTCTTTTTCAGTATCCATCTCTATTTCTTTCTCTCCCTCATCTTTTCTGTCTGTCTCTGTTTTTTTTCACAACGTAACAGCCCATCACAACACACACACACACAAAAGTGTGGATAAGAGACAATGGAGACCTGATATGGGTGCTGATTGTTGTTGAGGGGAGCATGGGAACTGCACCCCCACTAGACCCCCCAGCACATCCGGCCACAATTCCCTTGTTACCACCCTATTCCTGCCATCAGTCACTTAAGCTGTCAGTGGTACTCAGGGATCCAACATCCCACTCTCTCACATAGACACTCCTAATGCTGGTACATCCAAACACAAGCAAATCAACATCAATGACTGGCCACAACTTAAATACACAGACCAAATGAGGATAATTAACAAAACACAGGTGAACTGCCTAAAGTAATAAAGTGAAGACAAAAACTAAATTTAATTACTCTAATACTGATTTCTCTCTAGAACTAACATCAAATGTGCAAAAGTTAGTCAGAAATATACATTTACACAAAATCTGACCACCAAACACAACTTTCAGACGCCATGTTTATTTTTTAGCTTAACTATCACAGAATGATACGCACAGGATTATGCGATATCAAAGGCAGCAAAGGAAACATCTATAATGCCATCAAAAATCGATCAACTAGGCTTCTCATGAGACAGGAAGTGAAGCTAACTTTGGATTCGGATGTGCCTTGATGCCTTCCTACCCTGCATCCTACAAAGGCAGCATTTTAGATTTTCCGGACACAGCATAGGTCAAATTAATAAAACTAAACAGGAGAAGAGGAAATGAAAGAAGCATAAGTCTATAATTATGACAGGTGGAAGGAAGAAACAAGGCTGTCAATCACAATTTAATTGATTTCAGCCAATGTGTCAAAGCAATCAGAAAAAAAACTGTTGCTGCTGGTCTGCTGAAACTAAAATATATATTATACAACTATAGATATATAATATTTATTTCATCCATATTTTATATCACAATAGTCACAATGAAATGAAAGTAGTCACAGATCTTTTCTTCTGCATTATATGACATACATCAGACTTGAGACTTGGTTCTGTCCATCAAAAAAAGTTGTCGATTGTAAGTAAGAGGAAGGGTCTAAGCAGACTTAAGTGATAGGAAAAGTCTAATAGAACTAACTACAAGGAATTACAAGTCAATAAAATACATATGCAAAAATTAATTGTTCATATTCAAAGCAATGAAATGCATTTAGGAAATTAGAAGGTAACTGGACACAGTTAAATTTGCCTTTGGACCAATATATTGTTAATGAGATGGTGTGAAATGGCAACTGAAATGATGCTATGTGTCAGTAATGTGTTAGCATTTAGCAAACTGGGGTGAAGTATTTAAAATCTTAAGCTCTCAGTCCAAACCATTAAAGGTGGAGGGAGTCATTTCTGAACCGAATGCTGTGTGATGTTGCCCACACTATGTACACTCTTCATAAAAGCTTAAAATGGCTTACTTGCTTACTTATAGTCTCTGCACATAAATCGCAAGTATTTTAACATAGGAACAATGACACACTTCAGCTTTAAATGCTCAGATTCCACCTCCATTCTTTCCACAACCCTCATCGTTAAGCACAGAATCATTGGTCACCTAACTTTCCCATACGCCACCTCTAGTGAGATACACAGGAAGTGAACTCACCAAGAGCTCTCCAGGCTGTTTCCCATACAGTTACTGCTTCACTGGAGTCCAATTACAGTATGTTTGTGTGTGTGCTGGCCTGCTGGGTATGTCAACAGCCCTACTGCTCACTAATAGAGAGCCATTAAAGAGACTTGCCTGGCTCATTAAGCAGTGTGTTTAGCTGAGTGAGGCATAAGAATGTTTGTAGAGCTGAACTTCAGAACAGGTTCATCATAAACCACTTAGTTTGACACTGAGGTTTTGCATTTGAAATCCATTACGCACAAAAACATTATTGTTTCCATATATTGCCACACTGGGCTCCGGTTTAGATGTGTTATTGTAGGTATTAACACAATTCCCACACACTTGAATATAGGTGTAATGCATTATAAAGATGTAGGTGAGAATTAAGTAATTCACAAACATGAACTAATCACATTAATAATTCTGTCTTTGTCTATTCATATAAAGTAGCATCCTTTTCACAGTCACAGATCTTTTGCAATAGAAGAACTGCCAGATTAATCTTCAATTAATCTGTTGCTTTAAACCCTGTAAATAATAATCTGTGGTATAGTTGTGGTAAAACATAACATAAACACAAATTTCAGGGTACATATAAATTTTTTCAGTGACTTTTTTAATGACTATCTTAAATATTTACGTGTACAGTTAACCTGATTGTCTAAGTAATTGTCATTGGTTTATTTTGTGTAAAGTGTCTGTAAACAACAGTACATAAAAAGATCAACATATGATTGCATCCCACAAACAAGTGACTGTAAACATAAAATACAGTATTTTTACTGTTATAAAATTAGAGGTAACTGTTTAGAAAGCCTCTATTTGAGACAACCAAACATTCAAGAATATAGATGTATTTGTGTAGGGATGCACCAAGGTTCAAATTCTGCTTGGTACTAATAAGAGGATAATAATTTTGATCTGATAAATGGCTGATATTAATATTGAAATGAAAAAAAAAAAAAACTCAAATCAGTCATTTTAAATGCTACAAGTAATTAGGCATCACATATAATGTAATTAATGCACTTACAGTTAAAAAAATGTTATTTGCTTGCAGTTTTAATTTTAAACAGTGCATCTTTATCTTTGCAAAAAAAAAAAAAAAAGTAAGTCTCCACTCCAATGCTGCATCTCATTTTGGATGCTGCATCCTCCGGAGGTCGTATATATCATCCATATATGTCATCAAGGCAGTCTCATTTAAGAAAAGTGACCGTTAGATTGCGAAGAAAGAAATTAAGGTATTAAACGCCTCACAAGGAATAACAGTCATACAACAAATTATTGTATGATTATTGATATACAGTTACTTTTTTTTTAAATAAGACATCCTTGATGACTTCAAATGGTGACCTCCAAAAGGACAGAGCCTCTTAAATGAGATACAGCTCATATCGCAAAAGTTAGCGTGCGTGACCATCCCATGATAGAATGGCTCTTTGTCTCTAAACAAGTTTTCCAAATATAATTTTGTTTATGAAATACTTGCCTGATTAATACACTATTGCATGTTTGGCAAGTGTTTAGTTTGTGATCTGGAATGGAAAATATGTCTGAGTGTAGGGTGAGAAAAGCAAACCTTTAGTTGAACAATGCTCTGTGACTCATGCAGGCTACAAGTCCCTAAGGAGTGCAGACGGCCAGTAGAGAATCCAGAGATGCTAAGCACCACTTGCTCTCGTGAATGCAAGAATGGCCACTGTACACCAACTGGCAAGTGCTGCTGCAGTTCTGGCTGGGAGGGCCCCTTCTGCTTACGAGGTACAGAGCTAATCAGAGAACCTTATCTGTCTTTGATTTCAAAGTTGTGCAAACTTCCAAACTTTTTCAATGGCTTTTCAACTTTTCTCTCTTTGTCATTTGCAGCTAAATGTGAACCGGCCTGTCGCAACGGCGGGGTCTGTGTGGAACCCAACAAGTGTCTCTGCAAGGAAGGATTCTCTGGCAGCCAGTGTGAGAAAGGAGATCGAGGGACACAAGGGGATGGTGAGAAATACAGCATCCTGGAGCACATCATTAACATGACGTCTTACCTGCTGGACCTCACCAGTTATATTGTATAAAAAGCAGGGCAGGATGATAACGCGCTCTTCACTGGTTGGCAGACTAAACGTAATGGAGGCCTTCAGGACACCATCCCCAATCTCCAACTGCCCCTCATCTGATCCTCCTCTCCCACCACTGTTTCATGAGCCACAGGCTTTGATCTCCATGCTCCCCTACACTACCTGCACTCCCACCCCTTTGCACAAACACACAGAAAACAATAATAGGGTGACCAATGGAACCTCAACAGGCATAGCTGAAGGGGTCGCATGTTGGAGGTCCCATGCAGGGCTCCACGGTTTTTACTGCTGGTATTGTGTGTAAATTCTGGTCCACTTTAAAGTCAAGTGTCCCTGCAGGTGGACTCAGAAAGCACTGGAAACCTCACATGAGACCAACTCATGTTCGGTGTAATCTCAACATGGGCACCGGTTTGTACTACAGGACTAATTGGGATTTTAGGGAGTCAAGAATTACAGCACTCATTTAGTTAAGTCAGATGGACAGTCTACCAAACTGAACTGCACAATAAAGAAAATCACTGCCATGGATTCACAGGTTGTTTGAAGAATGGAGAGGAAGTAGCTGTCAGTACAGCTGCAAAACCATACAGTAGACTTAGTCTTATTCAGCGGGTCTTTGTATAACTGGAGAATCATTATGATGGGACTTAATGCCAGTTAACATTCAGTTTAGAAACGGATCTGCTTAGATGTCATCCATGATCATTGAGGATCCTGCAAGTCAAGCTGAATATTGATTGTATCCCATTGATGTTTCATTTAGATGAAAACATCAAGTGAAATGTAAATCTATAAGAAAGTTTGGACAGTCACTTTGATTTTTAATTTAATACATTAGTTGGAGATGACTGGTTTGCGTAGAAACTACCCTGAAGAGGTAACTGCTCTGGTTAAAGTTGCAGTATCAGCTATATCATTTTCCTACAGTTGTTCATGACCATGCACGCTGCTTTCATTGCAAATTGTATATCTTATCATATTTTAAAATGTTCATATATCTTTTGTTTCTGTGTGATATCAAGTACAGAAGCTTATATATATATATATATATATATATATATATATATATATATATAATATATATATATATATATGGAAAACCCTAGCAAATAATGGTCTTTTCACAGATTCGATGACTGTCACAATGGAAAGCTTCATGTAATGTTCTCCATATTTTTATTGTTTCTAAACACCAAACCATATTCCGTTTTGTCATATACAAAAGGGATCAAGACTGGTGACTGGTGTAAGTTTCATATAGTACTGTACTGAGATATGTAACACTTAGATTTCCTATTGTATTAATAGAGGAGGATTCCTTTATTTTTTTAATGAATAATATATGGGAGAGGAGCAGTTTTGCATTAAGCCTGTAAATTAATTTGATATATTGTACTAAATACTTACACAGTTCTATTGACAAGACAACATCGTTCTCTTACTATAAGAGAGCTTTGACAGAAAAAAAATAGAACTTTCCTTCTGACTATGTAATGTTTATGTAATACAAGGCTCAAGCTATAATTTTAGAGGCAGTTTTTTTTTTTATATCCCTGCTCATGAATGACTAGAATAGGATGTTAAATATGGTCTATGATCTCATCAAAACCCCATACTATCCCTCCTAAAACTGATGCTTTATAGAGCAAACTGTTGTTGGTTGAACACTATCCAGTAGATGAGTTAGCAAAATGCACTATAACTCCAAATAGAAATGTTCCCATACTTCATACTTTTTTGTTACATTTTTCTAATATGATTTAAACTAGTCTAAAATGGGATCACAATGGGGCTTTTGGGTTTAGAAATTTGTAATCAGTGAGGTCATAAATATTACACAGCTTTCACTGAGCCGGTTTTCTTGTCATTGAAAGGTTAAAGTCCCCTCTGAGATGGTCAGGTATATTTGATGCTTTTAGTATAATCATTTATTCCTCCCAAAGACAAGTATATCAACAACAACCCCCACGTGTTTATGACTTTCCAGTGCATTTTAGCATTCTTTGTTACATTACATGTAAAGAATCCATGCTGTAAATCTACTCTATAATTTTAGCACTTAATGTGAAACCTGCATTGGAGCTGCTGGGAGGGTGTCATGTGAATAGAGTAACCCAGATTATTTTATTATTTAAGTAGTTACGCCTTAAAGTTATTTAAGTTGTCTACAATGTTTTTACTGTTTTATGTGAAGAAATCATTTATTGTAAATAACTAGGTTTATCTCGGGTTCTTCTCAGAAATATCAATATGTTTATTAAAGTGTATAGCATGTTTGAGAACTTAATGTACGACTCTACTTTTTTAAATGATCTGATATGTGATGTAACTCACCATGGGTGTTTTTCATAAATGTTTTACTACATGAATCTATAGTATATGAGTTTATAGTGTCTATATAGTTTCACAAGCATGCATATTCGTTTTCTCCTGCTAAACTAAGGAAAAGGGAGAAGAGTTTGCAGTAAAGTGTTTTACATTAAATTCATTAAGTGCTGGGAAGTGTCTAATTTCTTGTGCGTCACCATCCAAATTTAAATTTTATTTTGCAATAAAGGTAGAATGGAGAGCAAAGTGCACTGAGAGGTTGCCAAAGAGGTCACTTATAAGTCACTTCACTGCAGTCCACTCAGATGAAAGTACCATATTTAAATAAGGATGTTACATGGTATGCCCACAAAAACTTTCACTTCGAAAATGCCTGTTCGGTGCCATCCTCTGCAAATCTTTACTGGAAACTTAACAAACAGAGTGGTGTAGGTTGATAACGTTATTAAATTCCATCTCCAGACATCAGTCAGGTTGAGTGGTCATTATAATAATGAATGAGGACCACCCACATTACCGTAGTCACCCCAATGTATTTAGAGTAACGCAATACTAAGTTGTCTGTGTGTCGTTCGGAGCCAGTCATAATTGTGTCGGGGGAACAGGGCTGATAGGCGTGTATTTGAGTTTATATACTATCTGTGGCATGAATCATTACTTTTCATTTGGAATGGTTTTCTGTCTCTTCCCCAAATGTCCTTTGCCTGGCTATATTTCATAAACAGTGTAATCCAGCACTCCGCATAAACATGACGAGTCTGTATACTAAATATTTGTGAAACTGATGCTTGGAAAACTCACTTATTATATCATATACACAGAATAAAGACTTATCGGCAGATAATGGGTTTAGGTAAAAGAAAAACAAGAGATAGGGACATACTACTTTATATATAAACAGTGTATGTTGATGTATGTATCTCAATGAACTTCCACGAACACCGTACTTAATCTATTAAACAGAACACACATCTACTTTTATCACACCCATACTTTAGCAGAGTATTCAGTTACCTTATATATTTATGTGACCGAGTCAGTGAGGACTACTGCTGAAGTGTGTGTGGTCATGACTGAGGAAGTCTGAGTCCCTCAGAGCCTCACTGATGAAGCTATGCATCATAACACATGCTCAAAATTAGAGCAAATATGCAATGGTAGTCTTCTTTAAACCACTTCCTCAGTTCCTGGATGTAATAACACCTATAATTACATTTATAATTACACTGTTGACCGATCCCTTACACCTTAACGGACCCTTAAACCTACCCATACCACCAAACTTGTCCCATACCTTTTCCATTTCCCACCTCAAAAGTAGCAAAAGTGTTTTGCAATACAATATAAACACTAAGTACATTGTACTTATTTTTGATGCAAGTACATAGTAGTTAAGGCCACTTAATATAGAAGTGGGTCCGAAATTTCAGTAGACAAAAACTCCATTAAACCAAATCAAAATCTTGAGTTGTGATAACTACATGATCTCGGACTTTCATACAGTTTCATTGTAAAGAGTATCCTCATTTAATTTGGTGTAACCTGACTTAGGTCACTATTTTCAAACATTGATAAAAATCAAACCTCATGGCCCCTGAGCAAATTGATTAATCAAACAGAGCTGGATACAAATTCACACAATGAGGACAGGAACAGGAAAGACCAAATAAAGGCAAGGAAGGCACATGGGGAGCGAAACACAGACCAGAATCTGACATATCTCCCCCTTTCTGGAAGGCTGGTGGGCGCTCTGGAGGCCTCTAAGAGCAGGGTTACTGGACGGAGGGACTCCATGGTTGATCTGGCAGCTCTGTATCATGGCAAATCACCCCCCCCCCCCCCCAAAAAAAAGCTTATGGGCTCTCAGGGCCAAAACCAGGGACATGGGCCCTCCCTGGGCTCAACTGGGGCCTCCATGGGCTAGACTCGGGAGTTGGGGCCCTCCATGGGCTAGACTCGGGGGCTGGAGCCGACACTGGAGCGAGCTCTGGGGCTGGAGCCGACAGTTCCTCCCTTGTCAATCTTCTCCTTTGGGCTGAGGAGAGGGAGATGACTGTGGGCTCAACTGGGCAACGCCCGGCACTTCTGGGCTGAGGACAGGGATGGTGCTGGGAGGAGATGGGTGGTCGTAATATTTGGCTTGGTATGTGGAGGGTCCTGGTGAGGGGTGAGGCTAAGTGGTTTTTGGGATAGACTGAATGATCGCGCAAAACTTTTTCTACCTCCAGATTAACTCTAATTTAAATAAAGGACATCAACCAGCTTGATCTGGGGAAAACTATGTGGGAAGATCGCAGCCGATTATGTCATCATCCAGTCCCAACTGAAAACAGACATCGAAAGCATCGGGAGTCAAATAGCTCACCTGGTTAGAAAGTTCTAGGAACTCCTCTAAATACCTCAAATTTCCAACCACCCTGCCGCAGACACCAAAGCCTGTCTTCAGCCATAGTCATCTTGTTAGGTCCTTTCACAGTCACTTAGGGAAGGAACAATGAGATGCAGGAGACCATTTTAGAACTCGACTTGTAAGGGGGATACAAATCACTGGAACTTGAGGATGACATTTAACAGTGGATGGGAAACAAGGGGCAGAACACACTATAAATAAACAGACACCAATGGGACACAGCTGGGAGAAAATTAACTAATTAATCAAACACAGCTGGATATGAATTCACACAATGAGGACATGGACAGGAAATGCCAAATAAGGGCAAGGAAGGCACATGGGGAGCGAAACACACACAAAACAAGGACCATAGTCTGACTATTGCTGTGTCTGAAATCGCTCACTCATTCACTCATTCACTAATCCCTATATAGTGTATGGCAGTTGAGTTCACTATATCAGGAAGGAGTGAACAAATAAATAAGTGAATGGATTCGGACAGTGATGTATAGCCTACACTGCGCGTGAGACTTGGAGCTGTTGCAAAAACATTGTCATATGTACTTTTATATTACATGTACCTAATTTTAGAAAATAATACTAATAGCAATAATACTCAAAATTACTTTATATTGCAGTTGTACATACCTCCCGCGTCAGCTTTGTGGTTTCATCGATGGTACATAATTATTATTTTTTTTGTAATGCTTTTATGTTCATATTCATTAAATGCTATTAAAATAACGTACTGAGAACACAAATAAACACACATAAACACGTTCATAATTATGTATTTATTATTTTTAGTATCTTGACACTCGCTCAAGCAGCGTTTTGAGCTCAGATAAGATGGTTGTAGAGCATCCTCAGGCGACTGTTAATTTTACATCAGAATCCACTACCTGTTATTAACGAAAAAATTTAAATTATCCACCAAATAGCTAGCCTCGCGAATGTACATATGCAGCAAGTTGAACGAGAAGAGCAGAGTTGGGAGAGCGAAAAGGTTGTGGGATTTATAGGGATATGCTAAATAGGGATGCCAGGGACCGGTATGTGGACAAAATCGGCACTATTAACGGTTTGGATCCATATGAAATTCCCAACAAATAGTGGAGTACCGACGGAGACTTGCTGCCGCACTTTTGCATTACAGATATCTTCGGCTACCTTGTTTGTTTTGTGAGCGCCTACACTTCAGAATAGTTCCGAAGCTACAAGTCATGTACAGTTCACAAATGGATGGGTTCAGGAGCTGCAAATCATAGAATCGGAACAGCGGCAAACAGTATACAGTAATCCGGTAAGCTACGCTCTACCTAGCTGCTAGTTTAGTAACCGTTAGTGCTAACAACCATTCACACATGGACTTTTAACAATGTGTTTCAAAAGTGTAGTTAGTAGCTGTCAACCCTCCCGTTTTTTTCCGGGGTTCTCACGTTTTTGAGCTCTTTTCCCGCTGTCTTCCCGTTTTAGTATTTTCCTGTAAAATATCCCGTTAGCCCTTCAATTGGACCTGTCAAGTCTCTGTGTTGTTGTCCTGTTGCTACTCCTTGCCCTTCTAGCAAAACAGATGTTTTCAAAGCATCGTTTTGCTTACTTGAAAGCAACCTTAGCGTGATGTTGGGCTTTCTAAGATAGCGTGGTTGTTGTGAGAGCACGATTTCACGCCAATCTGTAACTAAAGTCACGCTAGACCTAGCTTCACAAATCGCTTAACGTTAGTTAATGCAGCAGTTTTGTAGTACGAATTTTTGCTGTCAGCAGAGGGATAGCAACAAAAAGATGAATGTTGAAATTTCCCGTATTTTGGATGAGTAACCCGAGAAATTTCCCTTATTTTCAATGTTGACTTAAGCTATATAAATTAATATTCAGATGTTATGGTCTCCGTGGTCGTGCCTCCAAGCAGGAAAGCGTTGTAAAGTTAATCCATTGTAATTTTATTTTCCCCATGGCGATTATGTGTTGCGCTATTACACCCCACAATACAGCAACGGTTTACCATGGTTGAAATAGATTTTTCATTAATCAAATTAAGACACACGAATGAGAGGGAGTATGTCTAAACACTGCGCAGTAGTCCGAGTAGCAGTAAAGGAGGCTATCAACGTGGCGGACACGCCAAGTAATGACGTCACGACACCCAAGCCCTATTATCATAATTTTTGTAAGTTAACAATGATGCCACCTCAGTAAATTTGTCAAATATTAAATATTAAGTTATTGCCTACATAACATATTTTTATATAAATAATGTAGGAAAAAACATTTAAAAAAACAGGTATTATAAATATGTAAACTTCATCTCACATTCAAACTCGCTCGCTCCCGCTCTCGCTTCCAGCTCGACGCTACTCCGCACTGGATTGTGGGAAATAGTGCTTCAGCGAGTATACATCGGTTGTACACTCGAAATCAGAATGAATTATGGGTAAAAAGTAGTGGACAAATGTAGGGAATGAAGTAGTTCACTCAGAATTCGGACAGCACTACAAAATGGCTGACACCCCATATAGTGCACTATATAGTGGATAGGGAGCGGTTTCGGACACAGAATATGTGTACTGTGTATATACATAGCACATATTTCTAAAATATTTACATGTATATATTCACATAACTGATATTATAAATAAAAATATATATTTAATATATAAACATAATATATATATATATATATTTTTTCTTTTTTTAATAAACATGCATTTTTGTGTATTTATATATAGATAATAAATATACACAGTACACACACATATACTATGTAAATAAAAACTTTTGTTTTGGATGCGATTAATCATGATGAATCATGATTATTGCCCAGCACTAATACATATTTACACACACACATACACACACACACACACACACACACATATATATAGGGCTAACCCCTACATGTCAACAGCTCCATGCTATCTTCCAGGCTTTAATTCTAGTAGAACTAATCTCTCTTTGTGAAGCACTCTAGCATATTGCATATGACAGATTAGCTTAAAAGAGAAACTCTCTCCAAGGCCTTGAATCTTCACTTCTGACACGCATCCATGAAATGATGCAATTATGGTTCCTACTGGGGCTCAATCTGTCATGTAAACACACACCCAGCCCCATCCAAGGGCAAGGATTGGAGATTGGCAGGAGGAGACAGGTAAATGTCAGGATGAGAGAATGATAAAAGGGGGATGGGCGTAGAGGACTTCAGTTTGCATGCCAATCTGGTGTTTACATGTGGTATTTTAGCTGCAGGATGTGAATGCAAACATGGGTGAATGTGTGTGGCACTACACTCATTTGGTTGTGCAATGAGACACTTGTCTTTTTTGTCCATCTTCCTGTACTACGATCCTTAAGGGGACTTAGTAAACAATTGTTATCAACAGAATGGGACCACCTAGGTAAAAGTTTCCATGTTGAGGCATTTTTTCAAACTGTGGCCGCAATTTTACCCAAACATGTTAAAACAAGCTATGCAAATGTTTTATGATGGTACTTGCATAGCGTATTGTTATATGAACCTGTGCAAACGATTCATTCATCTTGGGAAACTCAATGTTTCTGTGCTTCAGATCTATAAGGCTCATTGAGTTTATACAGGCTACATCAAAAGCCACAGTCCAGCTTTCTGCATAATAATCAAAGGAGATGAATGGGTTTTCACTTAAAGATGTGCACTCAAGACCTTGCAAGGTCATCTGTAAAAGTGGATAAGGAAAATATCCTCACCTTTACAAGTTCTGGCTCCAGTAAAGTGATGAAACATTCATGTAATAAATAAATAATAATAATTAATAAAAAAAAGTAAAAAAAAAAATGTTCATACAATGGAAGTCAATGGGGTTCAAAACAAAACTTTAGCACACTGACTTTCACTGTATGGAAAGAAAATAAAATACTAATACAGTACTTTTTTTTTTTTTTCCCCTAAGTGCATTCCAATCATATATTTTATCAAGTAATTTATTCCTATGATGTCAAAGCTGAGTTTTCAGCAACCATTACTCTAATTTTCAGTGTCACATGATCCTTCAGAAATCATTTTAATAATTTGTGGCTCAAGAAACATTTCTTATCATTATCAGTGTTCAAAAGAGCTGTGTTGCTTCATATTTTTGTGGAAACTGTAATGTGATTGAATAGAAAATTTAAAAGAAAAGCATTTTATATATATATATAAAATGTTAACTTTTATGTGTTAATAGTGTTAATTGCTTTATAAAAAAAAAATCTATATTGTACCAGATTAAGAACTCTTTGACTTGTCCCCCTCCTCAAAATAGAAAACCCACTTAAAAAAAAAAATCTGTTTTATTTCTCGCAATAGAACTTAAAGGGATGGTTCACTTTCAAATTAAATTTTGACAAGTTTTAGCTTACCTCAAGGGCATCCAAGATGTAGGTGTCTTTGTTTCCGTAGTATTTCCCATTTTGATATTTTTAGGTCAAACCGTTCTTGTCTGTGACTCATATAATGGAGGTCTATGGTCACCACCTCAAAGAGCATGCACAGAGGAGTCCAAAGTAAACAATTCCTCATCGTAAGTACACAATGATGACCTAAGACACGAAACGAGTGGTTTGTGTAAGAAAACGAACATTATTTATATAGTTTTTACCTCTTGTACACAACCACGTCCAAGCGATTTGAGGGCGCGAGTGCTTCCTGATGTGACGTGTGCGCGTGCTCTGGCTTAGTCTGCGCAAGTGCGGAAACTGCCGGAAGTGATCTCTCGCGCGTGTACTTCACTCATTGTTTACACTTAGTGTCTATGGTTTACACAGAGATTTCGGAAGTGTTACCTTTCACTGTGAAGATCTAAACATAATTAGACGTACAGGCAATTGCAGTGGAAGAGGATTTCAATATATCAACAGACAACGTTTAATTTTTTTCACAACCATATTTATTTGAACCAGAATACACAGATCAAGTACTCAGGAACGATCTGCTGCAGCAGCTTGTCTTCAAGCCTCAGAGAGACAGAGATCTCTTCAAAATTGGTGTTGTTTTAGTAGCAAGTGTTGTGAGATGCCAACAGAAGTGGAGAGCATATGTTGTCACGAATGGAACATAGCAATGCCACATCTACAAGACGACGACGAGGACATTAACAGTATCGCATCACACACTGCCTGACTGAAGATCCTGAGTTTTCTCCGCTTTTGAGACGCAGCGTTTTGCACGTTGTGTTTAGTTTGCCACGTATAAACTGGAGGCGACGTCCAATGACAGAGGGACCCAGTGGCACGCTGTCAATAGAGTGAGTAATGTGTTGTATTTTTATTATAATCGCAACGATTATAGGGTGCATTATAAACAAATTAATTAATTACAATTACTGCATTATATTTCAGACAGTGCAGATTGGTGGCGTATCGTGTGGTAAACAGTAAACAATGAATGTCGTTCACTCGCGCCCTCAGATCAGTTGGATGTGGTTGTGTACAAGAGATAAAAACGATATAAGTACTGTTTGTTTTCTTACACAAACCGCTCGTTTCGTGTCTTATTTCATCAATGTGTACTTACGATGGGGTATTGTTTAATTTGGACTCCTCTGTGCATGCTCTTTGAGGTGGTGACCATAGACCTCCATTATATGAGTCACAGACAAGAACGGTTTGACCTAAAAATATCAAAATGGGAAATACTGCGGAAACAAAGAAACCTACATCTTGGATGTCCTTGAGGTAAGCTAAAACATACCAAAATTTAATTTGAAAGTGAACTATCACTTTAATCAGCACAGTATGTGCTTATGACTCAAGCACGCTGTGTTTACAATGGCTCTTTTGTGTATCAGTTGGTTAATGAGGCCAGGCATAGCTGGATCATGATGTGTGTGATGATTTCTTGTGTTGCTGTTGTCTGTGTAAGTTGCCTTACAGTCTGTCAACTCCCTGAGAATCTGGAGTTTACAAGCTGCATTGTGAATCTGAAGGGATAACAGTCAAAAGTGACAGCCCACACACGCTCCTGATAAACATGTGCTTGTGCATGCAGAGAAATACACAAACACACACATCTTTAATGGGAAACATCCTAATCGGACCGTAGTCTTGTCCACCCTGAACCAGATGTGCATGCTGAAAATAAATTAATCATCCTAATGTAACCTGCATCATTTAATATCATACGGATCCAGTGTTTCTTGTATATTGATATTGTTATCTGTATCTGTGGTTTGTGGTGGGAGACAATGTACTCTGGGTTTATTATGTTTCAAGCCTTTCAACAAGTTAGACAACCAAAAATATGTAGGCCTAAATTTTATATTTATGTATCTAAATTGCATATGCAATTTCCATCCAACTGGATTACAGCGTTTTAACATAAATCTGATTTTATGGCTATTTTAAGTAAATGTATTATTGTTATTATTATTATTATTATTATTATTATTATTATTATTATTATTACTTCTTATAAGTGGTCTTTGACCTTTTTAAGTAAAGTAGTATTGGAAAAATGGCAAGATATGAGACTTATAACTCTTTATAACTATGAGAAGTATAATCCAATGTAAAAGTTGATGCAACATGTTCATTGTGTTATAAATCATTATACTCTTAAAAGCTATAACCACAAATAAGTAAATATATTAAAACTGTTCTTATGAATATTCATGTGATGATAAAACATATTATAAGATTTTTTATATTATGCATTTATTATAATGCCTTAAGAATACCCTTATAATGTATTATAAATACAGGCTTCATAGAAAGTGTTACCGGTCTTTCTTTTTAGTGAATTGACCAAATAGTTTCTGAGCTACAGTATGAGACACTTAAGAACATAGAAAACAAAGAGCACTGGATGAAATCTCTATTTCCATTTTGTTGATTTATTTTACATTTTTGTGTTTTTAAATCTTTAAAATATTTGCAGACACCTCCATTCAGCTGAGGTGTAATTATTGCTTTCATTGATTTTTTGTTTTACCCCAATGTCTCTGTATTTTGACAAGTCTTCGATGATCATGCTGAATTTCTGACACTGTCAGAAAATTATTGTAGGCTATATTTGGTTGCAAGACTGTTACAGTGGCCATCTTTGAACCTTTCACACTATATGACATTGGACCACCGATTAGGAGTCACGATTGTTTCACAATTGCTAATCTTTTGTCAACAACAGCCGAAAATCGATCAGTGTGTCCCGGCCTTAACATCATTTCATTGCGCCCTTAGGGGGGTAAATTAAAAAAAAGATTTATGGAATACTAATGAGCACAGAATTAATTTCAGTGAGAGAAAACCAATCCGATTACTCTTCACAAAAATACAATATATTAAATTACTGCCAAACTACTGAATGCACCTTTAATGTTATATTTAGTGATATTTATTTTGTTTTATTTCTGTATTTATAGTTTATTTCTCATCAGAATTTTTGAGGAGGCATTGCCTCTTGCCTCATTGAACAAACCCCAATCAGGCTCATTCTTATCCATAAAACTCATTCTTGCTTGCCATGCTATTTTATCAAATAACTGGGAAAAAAAGTGATCTCCAGTGCCAAAATATGCATTTATCTTAGAATAAATTCCTTTTCAGAACCGGTTTATTCAAAAAGTTTCTTTGCACTGAGACACATATTTTGATATTTAGAAGATAAATATAAGATGCGTAAGAACATAATAAATCACCGCTGCCACAGGTGTCATGTATATAGAATGAATCGGCAGACAACAAAGGGCCTTCTTGATTTTGAGTTGTTTCCTCTATAACCCACCCAAAAGCTCATCATTTTGGTCCCCCACCCCTGTTGTGTCAAACGTGTCACAAAGTTACGCATCGATCATGCCTCGTCAGCCCCTCTGCAGGTGTCTTGTCACACCCTCTGAACCCTGTGGCTTGGCCTATGACCTCCAACACCTGGAAGAAGCCCAGTTCCTTACAACCTTTGACCCTGCTGTGTTCATCACTGCCTGACACCTGTTAAATACATCAGAGAGCTCTGCTATTCACATGAGAAACATTCAACAAAAGGTCAACAGATTGTGAGGCAAAGAAACTTTGGTTCATTTCTTAAATGTCACAACTTTGAAGTAAGATGTCATATTCAGTATATCCAAATGACGTATATCAAGTCTAATATGGAGTGTAATGACATGCCAGAATAAACTGCTACAGATCAAAGCTTCATCTTTGAACAGATAATCATCACACTCAGGACAAATAATTTTCTTTTCTTTTTCAAGGCAGACATAAGGTGGCAGTCCTTTCATATCACTTAGGTTCCTCATATTCAGTTCATTGCAAGTTTATTTGTTGAGTGCTTTTCATGATACATTTCGTACAAGAGATGCATGTTTCTATATTAAGTTACAATTAAAAGTTTTCAGAGGAAAGTAATGGCAGAAATTTCAATTTCGAGGATAATACAAATCATGCAGTTATTTAATGATATGTATTCAAGCACAAACGTTAAACACCATTAAGGCAATGATTGTATGTTGCCATAAAAAGGATTAAAATGTGAGGAAAATTTAAAATTTGGCTGTTCTGTATATTTTTTTAAAGTTGGCTTCATCTAAGGTCCTCGTAGGGGTTGTTGCCATCTACTCTCAGGTCATTGGGTTTTCTGATGTCTTCATAAGATGCTGGATCCAAACTGGAGCTTGCATAGTCTCTAGTTCCCACAGGATGTGCATTCAGAAAATCTAATCGAGAAAAATTAGCGTAGATGCTGTTCATAAAATTTCAAGCAAAGAACAATCATACATTTGATCAGATTTACGTACAAGGTTATGAGATGCATTATGTAAATGCTTGGCTAAAGAGATGTGTCTTTAATCTAGATTTAAACTGGGAGAGTGTGTTGGAGCCCCGAACAAATGTGAAAATGCATTACCTCCTTTAGTGGACTTTGCTATCATAGGCACTACCAAATGTCCAGAGTTTTGCAACCTTAAATTGCATGATGGGTTGTAGCCAGAGTACGATTTACACAATGGTCTTCAGGAGGGTATTAAATATAAGAAATAATTGAAGACGGGCCGTTTAATTACACTGAACAAAATTATAGACGCAACACTTTTGTTTTTGCTCCCATTTTTCATGAGCTGAATTGAAAGATCTAAGTGCACAAAGGCCTACTTCTCTCAATTATTGTTCACAAATCTGTCTAAATCTGTGTTAGTAAGCACTTATCCTTTGCCAAGATAATCCATCCACCTCACATGTAAAGCATATCAAGAAGCTGATTAGACAGGATGATTATCGCACAGGTGTGCCTTAGGCTGGCCTCTCCGAGCTTGCCGTCCACCTGGGATCCCGGCCAATAGAACCGGCTTCTCTGAAGGGTCTTTGCTACACCAAAGTGGCCGGTCCCCACTGAACTGTGAACTAGATGTAGAACCTGACACTGCAAGGAATGGGTCGCTAGCAGTTGCAGTAAGGAAGCTTTGCCGTCGGATGTCTGCCATTGGCGGTGAAGCAGACCATCACAGAGGGTAAGGGTGGCCCACTGGGAGTAATAGGCTTTCACTTTCAGTCGAAGTGCCATTATCTCCTGCCGCTCTGTAAAAATAAAATTTTGACAATTCTGGCAGTCGACCACATCCGCGTTTCCATGATGCAGTCCGGCTCGGTGCTGTACTTCATAATCATAGTCTTGGAGAATCTCCAACCAACTTGCCACCTGACCCTCAGGGTTTTGGAAATTAAACAGCCAGGTGATGTATGCATGGTCTGACCATACTACAGTCTCTCTCCGTACTAAATGGCACTTTTTGGGAACCCAGCTCTGTGGATAGCAGCAAAAATCATCTGGAGATGCTGTAGTGCCTCTTCAATGTCTGGTTCATGCACCAACAGGTCATCCAGATACACCACGCAGCAATGGCAGTAGATACCTGCCAGGACTTGCTCCATCAACCAGGAGAAGGTGGCTGGAGCATTGAAAAGAGGCCAAATGGCATTCACAGAACTGCCATAGCCCCTGGCCAATGGTGAAAGCAGTCTTCTGTTTTGCCAGTGCTAACTGGTGTGGTCGCAAGTGGATGAGAGAAGCCGTGCCAGCATCAATGACGTGCTGTACTAGCCCCGTTCATCCACAATCTTCAACTCGTGCGGCAAAGATGTCCTGGTTGCTGTTAAACATGTCCAGCAACTGTTGACACTGTTTGGGGTAAGTCCTTCATTACTCCGTTGCCACAGATCCTGAATGGCCTGTACAGTCTCTTTTGATGGAGAGGGTACTGGCGGGGTGAACTGGGCCGACATGGTGCTGACATCCCTGATATTTCCTTTCAATGTGAATGCTGGACTATCCTGCACATCTGCTTGCCCCCTTACTGGGCCCAAGGGCACATCAGCCACCCTTTAGCCTTTCTTTAAGGGAATGACTTCCTGACAAATTTGAAGGTAAGCCCTGGCCACGTTTATACAGTCCCCACTCAACATCAAAAAGTCTAGTCCCATAATAGTAGCATCTTCTATGTCCGCCAACCTAAACTCAAGGATGAAAACACTTGTGCCCACAAAAAAGTTGACCCCGTTTCGATTAGTGCTCTGCTGGCATGCCCCTTTAGATCACAGTACAAGTACAAACCCTGTTTGTGACCTACTAATGAACATTTCACATGAACGGGGTGTAGACTGTGGTTGAAGCGGCAATTCCTCCACCCGACCGCTCACTCCTAATTTTCCGTAACTGCAGACTTTTGGGCCAAGGTTACAGGGGTGGGACAATCACGGGCCACAATCTCCACCTCCCCGCAATAATAGCATGGGTCCCATTTGATGCACCTTCGCCGGTTCAGAGGCCACTCCCTGCCCTTTTCTTGTTGCATAAGATCACCCATATGACCTATCCCTTCAGAATCATCAACATTAGCATGTTCGGTTTGTCGTACTCGGGCTGGAGGGTGATAAAAGGGGGCTACTGCTTGGGCTGTCAGGAATACAGTCTCCACTCACTCTGCCTCTGCCAATAATTGAGTCAGGGATTGGGGGGCAGATGATTGAACATGCTGTCTCAGCTTCTCTGGAAGCAGGGATTGCAGGAATGTATGGAGCGCCAGCTCATCCTGTGCAGCTGCAGCGCAATGTGGGTATCCTCACGCACATAGAAGCTGAACTCCTCTCATTAAAAATATCTTTGTCGGTGCAAAAAAGAAAACACATAACAGCAGTTTCCCATTTATTAAAAAGTCTGTATGCTACAATATTTAGCAAACTGCATTTATGACAAATAACTGCACAGATGCAGATTTTATAACAATCTATTGATTTTCCTCTGTTTGTTGATGCGGTCTGGGGATGGAAAAAAATGCACTGAAAGACGGGGTGTATCAAATTCTCGATCAAATTCTGCCACCGTTTTCATATGTTATTTAAAGGGGACTGAGCTGGCAATCTTAAAGTAGTCATTTTAAAAGTGGCCTTGCAGCACCAATGCTTTTGCTTATGTGACATTGCATAAATACTCTTTAAATCCTTAGGACCAGCTTGCAATTTTCAAAAACAACTCAGAAAGGTAAAGTTAGAAATTCAGATTGTTTTGATAGTTTTGAATTGTTTGTTTTGATATATATATATATATATATATATATATATATATATATATATATATATATATATATATATATATATATATATATATATATATATATATATATCCAGTGAGATTAATTTAGTTATGTCTTAACTGTCCCACTACTTCTTGGTGTCACTATAAACGCAAAAAATATTTTTACAGAAAATATTGTTGTCATTTGTACAGTGACTTCCACAAGTAACCTTCTGAAATCTCAGATCCATTTAAAATGATGTGATGTTATTTTATGTGTACAAATAGTTCATATGAATAGAATCATCTGGTGGGGTGGGGTGGGGTGGGGGGTTGGCATCAAATCAATCTTAGAGCCACACGCTGTGACATCCAAGAGCTTAGCATCGCCTTTGCATGATAGCACACTCACTCAAGTACCAGGATTATGTTTAATTGTGTTATCACAATGAACAGGCTTTGAGGTTTGGCAGGAAGTCAAAGGCAGATAATGCTTACTGGTCTTTCTACCCACCCAGTGATGTGCAGAGGTGCACTTGATAAATATAAGAAGCTTTAACACAGTGAAATGCATTGCAAAACTGCTGCTCCTCTGCACCCATTGTGTCATTGTGAAGACTAAAAAAGGTACTGTGGTTGAAGTACCACACATATTTTTATTCTGTGCCACATGAGACTGATTTGAGTTTTGCCTTAAGGGTGAGTCATCAAGTGCAGTTATCTCATAATAAGCGTGGTGCTCTACCAGTTTGCATGTCTGTGAAAAAAAAAGTGCAACTCACTCAAGGTTCATATTTGTTGGAAATATATTACCCCCTTGCAGGCTAAACAACAGTAATTTGTACAAAAAGTATTTTTGTTGTTTGCGTGTATTCAGGTGCCAGCAAATGACAATGTCTTCTGCTTTGCATGATCTGTGTGTTTTGAACATTGTTCTGTTGTTGTCTAACTGACTTCTTCATTTGGTTCAAAAAAGAAGAAAGAAATGTGAAATGCATTATTTTTTCCTTAAAACTAAACATGCCTCTTTTTTAACTTATTAAAATTTAGTTGATAGGGACATTGTACATTAATGAAACATTCCTGTAAATGCACCAGAATTAGCCAAAGGCTTTTTTACATCTGTAGTCCCTGGACAAGAAGTCACACAACTTAATTTTGTATTCAGCAAATGTTTGTTTACATTTGATTATTTGTACCAGCTATACCAGTGATTTTGAACCTTTTACTGACACCTATATGTTATGTTGGGAATCAGTAAAATAAAGAAGCAGAAAACAATAGTAGTCTACTGAATCACACTAGGTCTTTACTTCACTTTCTTCTTCCACATTGCTATCCTACAATAGAACATGTATGAACAACAGTGCCATCTAGGGGAGGACTTAAAAGAAGCATAATTATTCAGACGCAACATCTTCCCCTCTACAGAAAGAATATAGCAGGCTTTAAATAACAGAAATATGTATAAGCCAGGAATAAACAGGTACTGTGAAACACAATTAAATATTTTAACTTTTTATCTTCTTGACTCAATTATTTTAACATTTCAACCTCTCTTCATTTTCTTACTCATGTAAAACATAGTCCTTAGACCTTATTCTAGTACACCTAAATGGCACACTCGGAAGGTTAACAATTGGTGATGCAGATTGTTACTTTTCATAAGTGTCAGCATCTCTCGGGTCTGGCACTCCAGCAAGACGTGAAGCATTCCATATTTTACCGTCACAACAGATCTTGGTTGTGTGAACTTTTGGTCACCTTTCCTTACTTTCCAGGGTTTCTTAATCCGCACCAGGTCTCCAGGTTGGAGTGTATAGGATTTTGCGTTTCTCCTGGCATCAGTGTACTGTTTGACTTTGTCATGTTTCCTTTTCACACGTTGTCGTAGCGTGTTTTTGTCTATATCTTTTACAGGGTAGTCCATGATTTGTAGATTTGTCCTCATGTATCGACCATGGAGCAACTCTGAGGGTGTAACGCCAGTGGTAGCATTAGGGGTACTTCTGTAGTTCATCAGGAATGTTTGAGTGAATGATTTCCAAGGCTCCCCCTGAATTGAAACAGTTTGCAAACAGTCTTTTAGGACCCTGTTAAACATCTCAACCTCTCCATTTGCACGTGGATGATACACAGCAGATCTGAAATGATGTATATCTCTATCCCTAAGAAACTCAGAAAACTCAGAGAAAAATAAACTGAGGTCCATTATCTGAGACGAGTTCTTTTGGATTCCCTTCACGGGCGAAAACTTAAGTCAGGAACTGTACGACAGCAGCTGTGTCAACTCTGGGTGAGAAAGCAACCTCCGGCTATTTACTGAAGTAATCAACCAGCGTTATGGCATATCTGCAGTTTGCTGGTGTAGTATCAAATGGACCTACAATATCAATGGAAACCTTCTCCCATGCAGCTGATGGCAACTCGACAGGTTTGAGCGGTGAATCATATGTAACAGCCGATTTATCATTCTGTTTGCATGTGGAACAGTCCCGTATCAGAGCTTCAGCCTGGCTATCCATTTTCGGCCACCAGTACAGGGTCCTAAGCCACTAGTTGGTACGAACCATGCCTTGATGCAATTCATGCGCAAGGTCTATGAGTTTTCTCTGTAGTGACTTAGGTACCAAAAGACGATGTGTACCTCTGACTATGCATCCCTCCACTACAGCAAGCTCATGACGGATCGGAAAGTAGAGTTGTACTTGCAGGTCAACATCCTTCTTGGACTTTGGCCAGCCAGTCTGCTGATATGTACGCAGTTTAGTCAACACTGGGCAGTCGTTGCATGCAATCTGGAAATCACCCTTGGAGATTGCACTAGAAGCAAATGAGATCAAAGCAACAAATTCAATTGTTTCAGCATTGTTATGATCAGTGTTAGGGAGTGGCATTCTTGACAAGCAATCAGCAACACTGTTCAGGGGGCCAGGTCTGTACTCAACGTCGTAATTAAACTCAAGTAAACGTGCAGACCATCTGGCAACACATAAGCCAGCTCGACTATTACCTTTACTGCTGAGTAGAGTAGTAAGAGCTTGATGGTCGGTACGTAACATGAATATCCTTCCCCACAGCCACGTACGCAATTTTTCCGCAGACCAGACGCTGGCAAGAGCCTCCTTTTCCACGATGGAGTATTTTCGTTCTGCGTCAGATAAGGAGCGCGAAGCAAAAGCAATGGTTCTCTCTATTCCCTGGTCATCAAGCTGAGTCAAGACAGCACCTACACCATAATCTGAAGCATCACAGGAAATATTGTGTTGTGATTGGGGTTGAAGAGGGAAAGTGCAGGACTGTTCACTATAGCCTTTTTGACCTAATCAAAGCTTTCTTGTGCTGCAACCGTCCACTGAAATTCACAATCTTTGTGAAGTAAGGCTCTCATCTGTTCAACCAGAGTAGCATAGGCAGGACCAAACTTGCTGTACCAGGCGGTGAGGCCCAAAAACGACCGTAGTGTAGCTGCATCTGTAGGGCGCGGTGCATTTGTAATTGCAGTGGTGTAGGAGTCATCAGGGTGCAGGCCAGCAGCTGAGAGTCTGTAACCAAAGAAGCTTAGTGAAGTTAAATTAAACTTGCATTTGTCCAGATTTAGTTTCAGGCCAGCTTCACTGATCCTATGCAGAACAGCGTGGAGGTTTGCATTGTGAATGGCTTCAGACGCACCATGGAAAATTACATCGTCCAAGTAACACTGTACACCTTCAAGGCCTTTTAAGATCATTGTCATCATACGCTGAAAAGCAGAGGGTGCTGAACACAGGCCATAGGGAACTCTACAAAACTGGTATAGGCCTTCGTGAGTGATGAAGGCAGTGAGTCCTCTACTCTCCTCATGCAGCTTTAACTGGTAAAATGCATTCTTGAGATCGAGAGAAGAGAACATTACTGATCCATGTAGTGCAGACAGTATGTCTTCGATCAATGGTAAGGGATGGCTATCTGGTACTATAGCCTTATTGGGCTCCCTTAAGTCAACACACATACGATTTGTGTCATTCTTTCGCTTTGTGATGACAATGGGTGACACCCACTCGGATGCGTCGACTTTTTCAATGATTACATTCTCTTCCAGTGTTTTCAGTTCCTCTGACACTGCTGCTCGTACTGATAGTGGTAAGTGACGTACTTTTTGTTGTACAGACTTAACTTCTGAGCAAGACTGTGCAGAGAGTATGGGTGTGGCTACAGTAAAAGTGCCCATTGGAGCTCCATCATCTGTATTACAGTCATTCACACTGAGGACCGTCACTTCAGGAAGGCTTACTTCATTAACTGACCTCGGTGATGACTTGCACACTTTTGAGAAATGTCTGATTTTCCCGCACGTTCTACATTTGCAGTCTTTAGCTGGGCAGGACTTGTCATTTGCAAGGTGATTCACAGAACCACAGCGGTAACATTGCTGTTGACCCTTTATGCGTCTATCCTCTCTCAATTTACCCTTTTGTTTACTTTTCTGCATCCGCATGTTAGTTTGTTTTTGAATTGCTGATACTTATTCGATTCCCCTTCAGCAATGACTTTGGCATCTGCAACGGCTGCTTCAATTTGTCTTGCAATAATAAGCATCTTTTCAAGGGTTAAATCTGGTTCTAATAACAGTCTTTCACGAATTCGGGGCATGCACGTTTTTTCCACAATCTGATCTCGGACCATTTCATGCTCCAAATCGCCAAAAGCACATGTTTTTACCAGTTCACGAAGCGCAGCAACGTAGTGATCTGTAGACAGTGTTGGGGAGTAACTAGTTACATGTAACGGCGTTACGTAATTTAATTACAAAATTATAGTAACTGTAATTAGTTACAGTTACTAAGAAAAAATGAGTAATTAAATTACAGTTACTTATGAAATTTTTTACGATTACAAAGGGGATTACATTTGAATATTTACACACATCCACATACAGATTTAACTGATTTCTTTCCCAAATTGCACTAACTATTCTGAGACATACCGCCCTAATAATTTCCGGGATGCGGAAACACAGTCTGGTTCGTAGAATCCAGTCATAAAAACGGAATGCCTAACGCGGACGGAATATGCCACATTTTGGATGACTAAATCAAAAGTAGGTCAGTACACTTGAATCAAAACATGACATGGACTAGTGTCTGTGAATATAAAGCCCCAAAAATGCAATAGCCTATATGACTTGCACATTCTGCGTGTCTGTGGAAATCAGGCGCGGACTGGACACCGGGAGAACCAGGACAATTCCCGGTGGCCTGGCAGCCGATTTTGCCCCACTATTTAATATCATTATTGTATAATTGCCTGCCGAATGTACTAAAGCGATCATTTGCGAATCCGCCATTTGATAATTAAATCTCTAATAAATCATGAAGTGTTTTCATGAAGGCCTACTGAAGCTCGCAATGTTTTCAACCTCTACCATCTCAATATAGGAGTACACGAGCACATAAACATAATTTCTAGAACTGCTTTGTGTCACTTCATGTGCAATTTACTTATTTTGAGAAAACTATCATCATATACAAAGACAGCAGTTTCAAAAAAACACCAATGTTTCAGGAGTTTATTACACAGAATACATCACATGCTTATTAGATAACTGTATTTAAGTTGATGTATATGCTTTTATTTATTATTCTTTAAATTTCACAAATTTAGAAAAGTAATCAAAAAGTACTCAAAAGTAATTAGTTACATTACTTTAATAAAGTAATTGAAAAAGTTACACTACTATTACATTTTAAACAGGGTAACTTGTAATCTGTAACCTATTACATTTCCAAAGTAACCTTCCCAACACTGTCTGTAGACTCACCCACGGCTTGAGCGCGTTGCCTGAAGCGATATCTCTCGGAAACAACATTCAGTTTAGGGGAGAAGAACTGTTTCAATGCTTGTAAAGATCCATTATATGTATCAGCGGTAAGAGGCAAAGTATTGTAAATTCGCTGCCCTTCTGTTCCCAAACAGTGTATTAGTAATGCTCTCTTCCTCTCGGCGGAAAACTCCTCGCCACCGATAGCAAGCAGGTAGTTTTGAAACAACTTTTCCCATGCATCAAAGTGAATTTTCGGTTCACCTGGGCATCCCAGAAATGCTACTGGAGGTTGCAGAGAGAGCAGAGACATCCTGGCATCCTCGCCGCCAATTGTTATGTTGGGAATCAGTAAAATAAAGAAACAGAAAACAAGTAGTAGTCTACTGAACCACACTAGGTCTTTACTTCACTTTCCCTTTCAGTCGGTCACGTTCGACGTTATGAATGGGATCTCGCCCGAGAGCCCAATCACCTTCGAGTGGTACAAAACGAGCCAATGGTACACAAAGTACCTTGGTCTGTGGAATTTGCATCGTGAGCTCCGCCCCGCAGAGCGGGTATATAAGGAGCAACACGAGCAACTCACATTCAAGCTTTCGCTTCGGAGCCGAGCACATCGTGTGCTGCTTTCACTGGAGTGCTACAAGCAAGAGCTGGTGTTGGTGTGACGGCGCGATTCAGCGGTTCCTGCGACAGCTCCCGCGTTCCCCTTAGCGCTTCAACACCTCTGAAAGAGCAAATTTCTTTCACAAGAGAGATACGGGCCGATTTGCGTCTTTTTAAAGATGTCATTTCTCCAGTGTGTTTCTGGGTGCGGTCGATACATTGCTCCTCGTGACGGCCACGATCGTTGTGTCACGTGTCTGGGCTTCCAGCACGCTGAGACTGCGTTCATGGATGGCTCATGTTCTCATTGCGGGGACATGACCATCTCGCCGTTGAGATCGAGTCTCGATTACCTTAAAGGGTATAGAGTCCCCTCTGCCACACCCCATTCTAGCTCTTCTTCTCATAAGAGGGCTACTTCGGCTGGTGGCCAGGGTGATCTGAGGGTTACTGTGTGGGCTTCCCCGATGAGCCAACCTCCTCGGGCCACACCCCCCTCACATACGTCGCAGCTGGTCGAGTTTCCGGATGAGTTTGCTGGACCCTCTCAGGGGTCCTCTCATTCGGGCTCGCAAAGAGGACCGTATGTCGATCCCCGCATCCACAGAGCGCCTCCACTTGGCGTGGCGGTCCCAAGTTGCCCTCCAAGGCCTGTAAGTTCTCATCCACGCTTGTGGCCAAGGCTTACAGAGCTGCGGGCCAGGCTGCTTCTGCCCTGCATGCCATGGCCTCACTTCAGGTCTATCAGGCCAAGCTGCTCCGGCAGCTGCACGAGGGCAGTGCTGACCCAGGGGTTTTGCAAGAGGCGCGCACTGCTACCGACCTCGCTCTCCGGGCGACGAAGGTCACTGTGCGCTCTTTGGGTCAGGTGATGTCCACTTTGGTGGTCCAGGAGCGCCACCTATGGCTGAACCTGGCAGACATGAGGGAGTCTGATCGGGCTCAGCTCCTCAACTCCCGGGTCTCCCAGGATGGCCTCTTCGGCGACGCGGTAGAGAGCTTTGCCCAGCAGTTCTCTGCCGCCCAGAAGCAGTCTGAGGCCAGGGGAGAATCCTTTGTTCTCATTTTCTTTTTGTTCCGCCACTGGCCCTCCCGGCTGGTGGTACCCAAACCTTCAATAAAAGAGCTGTTTCCTCTACCTCCGGGTCCCAAAAGGCCACGAACGAAAGTTGGCGACGTGCTTCCTCGCCGCTCTCTTTCTCCTCTCCCCTTGCCAGTTTCCATGCAAAGCCGGCTCAAGAACGCTTCGCCTTCTCATGCCCTCTTTGCTACTTGGAGTCAGATGAGTGCCCGCACTCCACCCCCGCTAAGGGACGCTATGCCTCCCATGCCGGGGCTGTCTGCTCCACCACGCTGCCCCACTGTGGGTACGCCTGTAGTCCCCTTGACCCCGCTGGTTCGGTTCCTGGGAGCCTGGCTAGAGCTCCCTAGGCCTTCCCGCTGGCTCATCTGGACGCTCAGGCTCGGCTACGCGATTCAGTTTGCCCGGCGTCCCCCCAGGTTTCGAGGTGTCCATGCGACGATGTTGGGCAAAGATGCCCCTGTCATGCGCGTGGAGGTCGTGACCCTGCTGGCAAATGGCGCGATGAGCCGGTCCCTCCAGCCAACATGAAGTCCGGCTTTTACAGCCCTAACTTCATAGTACCCAAGAAGACAGGTGGGTTATGGCAAATCCTGGACTTGCGTGCCTTGAACCGAGCTCTGCACAGACTCCCGTTCAAGATGCTAACGCGCAAACGCATTTTCGAATGCATTCGTCTGATGGATTGGTTTGCAGCGATCGACCTGAAGGATGCGTACTTTCATGTCTCCATTCTTCCTTGACACAGACCGTTTCTTCGGTTTGCTTTCGAGGGGCAGGCATATCAGTACAAGGTTCTCCCATTCGGGTTGGCCCTGTCTCCCCGCGTCTTTACGAAGGTCTCGGAGGGAGCCCTGGCTCCTCTCAGAGAACAAGGTGTCCGTATCCTCAACTACCTCGACGACTGGCTGATCCTAGCTCCCTCTCGAGAGTGGTTGTGTGAGCACAGGGATCTGGTGGTCAGACACCTTGCCCGACTGGGTCTTCAGGTCAACTGGGAAAAGAGCAAGCTCTCTCCTGTGCAGAGGATCTCTTTTATCGGTATGGAAATAGACTCGGTCGCCATGTTCGCGCGGCTTACGAATGAGCGCGCGCAGTCACTGCTAAATTGCCTGAGACAATTCGAGGGCAAGAGAGCGGTTCCACTGAAACTGTTTCAGAGGCTCCTGGGGCATATGCCGTCCGCGGCGGCAGTCATACCGCTCGGGCTACTCCATATGAGACTACTTCAGCACTGGCTTCACGACCGAGTCCCGGAATGGGCATGGCAACAGGGCACGCTCCGAGTGACCATACCTCCGGCCTGCCGCCGATACTTCACCCCATGGTTGGACTCCTCGTTTCTACGGGCCGGCGTGCCCCTAGAACCGGTGTCCAGACATGTTGTTGTGTCAACAGATGCCTCTGCCATGGGCTGGGGTGCCATGTGCAACGGGCATGCTGCGTCGGGCTCCTGGACAGGACCCCGACTTCAGTGGCATGTCAATTGCCTCAAGTTGCTAGCAGTACGGCTTGCTCTGCACCGCTTCAGGGCCCTGCTGAAGGACAAGCACGTTCTGGTCCATAGGGACAACACTGCGACCGTAGCGTACATCAACCGTCAGGGTGGTCTACGCTCCCGCCGCATGTCGCAACTCGCTCGCCATCTCCTCTTGTGTAGTCACAAGCATCTGAGGTCGCTTCGTGCCATTCACATTCTGGGCAGTCTCAAACGTGCAGCCGACGAGCTCTCACGGCAGCAGTCTCGCCCCGGGGATTGGAGACTCCACCCCCAGTCGGTTCAGCTGATTTGGGAACAATTCGGAGACGCTCAGGTTGACCTGTTTGCCTCTCCAGAAAATTCCCACTGCCAGTTGTTTTTCTCCCTGACCGAGGGCACTCTCGGCACGGACGCCCTGGCACAGCTTGCCGCTGGGCCTGCGCAAGTATGCAAAGATTTGAATGCTTGCGTTGCTCCTTATATACCGGCTCTGCGGGGCGGAGCTCGCGATGCAAATCCCGCAGACCAAGGTACTTTGTGTACTAATGGCTCATTTTGTACCACTCGAAGGTAATTGGGCTCTTGGGCAAGATCCCATTCGTAACATCTCTGTTCCCTCCTTCAGGGAACGAGGGTTACATACGTAACCAAGACGTTCTTCTTCCACATTTCTATCCTACAATAGAACAATTATGAACAACAGTGTCATCTAGGGGAGGACTTAAATGTAGCATAATTATTCAGACTCAACACTATAGTTGTGGAAGTAGTGCATAAAGCGTATTCACTGCTGCCACTTCACACAAAAAAGCAGTTTATTTATCAGGGTTGTGCACCATTCAGAATTAATAGAATCATTCTTTTTACATTCCAATTCAATTCCTGAATTTGAAATGAGGAATTAAACCTTTTCTTTTTACTTGAAAATCAAATGATGGTGCTGAGATGTTGGCTTAACAAGTTTGGAAGATAGAGTATGTTTGAAATACCAGCTATAAAATATATATATTTAATTTGGTTATACAGTATTTATATTTAATAATATATTTCACTTCCTCTACTAGAATGCATTAACTACTGTTAAACGTCTTTGAATTAAAGTTCAGTAAATACCCGTTCCTCTCATTCCTGATTTCAAATTCACTTTTGTATTCACACCTTTGTATTGGGTGTGGACAATATAATTTACATTAAATGCAATCCAATTCTCAACTTTATTTATTTATTTAGGGAAGTCATTAAGAACAGGTTCAACTTGTTATTTTATACTTTTGTTTTGTTCCTCTTTTCAGTCTCACAGTACAGATAAACATATGATGCGTGTTCAGTCTAAATTTTTCTTTTTTTTCTTTTTCCTTTTTTTTTTTGGTTGTTTGTGCTGTGGCTGGATACTAAAATCCATTGCTAAAGGACTGCAGTGAACTCTCTTCTTGCAGTGACTGTGCTGGACAGTGCCAATTTGCTGTTTGTGGTGTTTGCAATTCACCATTGTTGGTCGTTTTATTTTTCGAATGAAGTGCAATACAAATACAAAGAAGTGACATTGTAGTGATATTTTATATGATAATATGATATGTATTTATTAATATGTGCAGACATTATATGTTTTGTAAATGCCGAACTTAACAGACTTCCTGTCTTCATTTCCCCAACTACCCACACAGTCACATCCCACCAGACATTTCATCTGCACACAGGTGACATGGCCTGTTTACACTTGCACACAAACTTGGTTGAAGCAGTCTTGTTGGGATCAGTAAAGAGGGAGTGGGACAGATACATTCATTCAATGACACAGGAAGAATTAAGAATAAAAGTTAAATTTGGGAACGACTGCCAAAATGTACACTTTTATTGGCTGTTTGCAGCTCTGCATATCCTAAAGTATCACAACCTTAGGAATTTGTAACTGAAGATAAATTTTTTATAAGGTCCCTAATCATTTTAGTCTGCAAAAATACTATTAAAATCAAAGTAATGATTTTTGTGTATGTATGTGTGTGTGTGTGTGTGTGTGTGTGTGTGTGTGTGTGTGTGTGTGTGTGTGTGTGTGTGTGTGTGTGTGTGCCAACCTTTATGATGTGACGTGTTTGTGTTTTAAGTATTGAAAATATAACAGCTCACTTTCAAAATCAGCTATATCAGGATCAGTTGGGCTGAGGTCTACAGATAAAATACAAATGAACTATTTTTGTGTATTATTATCTACATGAACACAACGGGCAGTTACCGTTGTTTCTGCGATCATGGATACATGCTGGACACTAATGGCAAGTCCTGCATCAACACAAAAGGCATCAAATTTTCTTTAGTTAACCAATTGGTTGCCTCATTTGTGGTGGTAGGGAAATATAACCCCAGTTAATGCTGTATACATTTCTCAAGTGTCCTATTTTTGTAATTTTTAATTATAAAATTTGAGTGCATTAACAGTATGTGTTGCTTTTTCCAGGTTTCCGTGTTTTTTTTTTTTTCTCTCCAGAAAAATTGGACTGCACATCCCTTCGCTGCCAGTTTAGTTGCTGTATTGAAAGAGATGGTGAAATGGGCTGTCTGTGTCCTCCAGGGCTCCATTTGGCTCAAGGTCCCACCTTCCATTGTGTTAAACTTTGTTTGAACCTTCATTACAGACATAATTGTTTAGCTTTTGCAATATGAATTGGACCTATGTAAATTAATTAAACATGTAACGATTAAACCTATGGTCTATGAGTCCTACAAAGACCATGATTGATAAATATAGTAAACTTTAAAGCATAAATGGCAAAAATGTGCCATTTTACTTTGGGGGAAAATTTCTAAATGCACATTGTTGCTAAGTAAGGGATGGTGTAGGAAACAGCCTCCTCTGAACTGTCAGAATTGTTGGAGAGAGGTGAAGCAGCCAATGCCAAAAGATATCACTTTGGCATCCACTGAGAACAGGTGTGGAGACTGCTTCCCATGCCGTATACAGCGCATTTTAGCAACCCCCACATAGCAAGCTAATGGCTCTTACCTACAAGCCAGAAAGTCTATCATTAGCAAATCCTCAGCCTAAATGTTCATGATGCTTTCCTCCTGCCCAGGACATTTATTTAGAAGTCCTCATCTAAAAAGAATTTTAGAATATAAGGCAGGTCAGTGTTCATTCAGCAAATTAAGCTGGACTTGTTAAAGACTTTTAAGCATTTTCTATCACTTTGAGTCACTTTAAGCATACTGTGCTTTGCTCTTTTCAGTACAGAAATTACTAGCCACAGTGTTTACGACCCTGTTGAAGACAGTCTAATGTAAAGGTCACAATTAACATTAAGCATGAGCATCACAGACTTCCAGGGAGCCTTTAATTTACTTGCTTAAAGAGCATAAATATCTTCTGAGCTTTTAACTTTGTTGTTAACAGAGGTGCACATTTCAGAGGTTAAAGCAGTCACTTGTTCTGTCCTGGCTTTTATCCCATTGTAAGTGTTACAGGGATTGTATTTGTTTAGAGTCACTTGGGATTCCTTAGCAAACGTTTTTGATTTTGTGAGTTGTTTAATCATATGGATACTTTTCACTTTTCCAGTTTTTTTCATCATAGTTGGGTTAGGGTTGGGTGAACGGAAACTACAACATATCTAATTTCTGCACAAAAATTTGCTCAAATAGCAAAATAAAAAAATCCATAATAACATTTCTATATAAGAAGAAAAATATGTTAGAAACATACATCAAATTTAAAAAACAATGCGTCATCACAGTCTGTGAAAAGGGTTTATTGTTGTATGAGAATTCATATTATATCTATGATAGAACTGAACCAAAGTGGCATTCAACTGAAATGCTAATCTTATCTTTTGATGGTTTCTTATTGTATTAATTTAGTCTTTTCTACACATAAATGAGTGTGATGGTCTGTGTGTGTGTGTGTGTGTGTGTGTGTGTGTGTGTGTGTGCGTGTAGGCGTGTGTGTGTGTGTGTGTGTGTGTGTGTGTGTGTGTGTGTTACAAATACCACATTAATTTTAAGGGGATGGGTATAATTATTTAACACTCAAAACAGCTTCACACTGTAGTGTAAACTTGTTAAATAAAATACTGACCTCTGGTGGAAAGGTTTTTCTAGACCTTAACTAAGGTCGTATTCTTTTAGATCTTCAGTATGTTCACTCAGGTTCTCTGAATTCTATATTCAAGAGTACATAGTGTGGAAAGGCTGACGAACATAATTAAGGGAAAGTAGAATCATAAAATGTGAGTGCACTGTATCTCAGGTTGAGCTCTTGCTGGTACTGCGGGGTGCATTGGAAACCCTGGAACTTCTTACGGGACAGCTGAGAACAAAGGAATGAAATGGAGGACCATATAGCTTCATATAATAACTAAGACCACAATGCTTTGAGAGGGGAAAAATTTCACAAACTCAGCAAAAGAAACGTGATAAAACCTACTCCTTTTCATTCGAAGCTGTCAGAAAGCATCTATACAAAGGACACAAACAGAAACATTTCAGATAAAAGGTTCCAGGCCCCTTTTTATGAAGCAGACCTCACACCAAGTTGTATGTAATGCCTACCAGAAACTGGTTTATTTACCGAAAAATAAGATTTAACGCCAAGCTTGGCATTACAAATAAAAAGCAAACAAGTGGAAGAAACTAAGAGAGGAGAGGAGGGAGTGAGAGTGAACCTGGGGAGAAAAGGAAATCCACACAGCAGTGGAAAGTTTCTCTCTGTCTTTCTATAGTTATTTTTCTCATTTCTGTTTATGTGACACTCTGAAGGCCTTCGCAGGCAGTCTGAAAGGGTTGGACGCTTGTGCTAATGTAGCACTGCTGCTGCTGTTGGTGCTAAGTTAAGTGAAAACAATTAATATGTTAATCTAATTTGGACATCTGCAGCTACAACAACACATTTGGACCATCTATTTAGGAATTCAGCCCTCAGTTCGGCTTTCATTATTAAAAAAAAAACAGTATTACCATTTTCCATGCAGCTGAGCTGAGTGATGACTGGAAGGGCTGCAAAGAGCCAATGACAATACAGAGCTGAGGGGAGGTGGAGGGTGGAGGGATGATAGTGTACCCTGCCACCCACGTTGCTGAAAAGAGCGCATGCTCAAAACTCTGTCCCATTCACTTAGGGTGATCTCAAACAGGGTTTTTCATCCGCAAGTCTTTCCACGATTATTGCAACACTACAAGTCTCCCGGAGGCAACCGTGCTCCGGCATGCACCCACTCTGTGAGACGTAACACGCTGTTTCCGAGAGCTTTGCCCGATGATTGAAGCGGCCACCTGCCCGGTTATAGAAGAAAGTGCTACAGGTCTTAAGCATATACTGTAAGTCCTGAAAGTAAGTCCTGTTGTGGCACTAAGGCATCTAAAAAGGGTGTTTAACCTTAGAATGCTTGACCCAAAAACATGAATGCATAAAGAGGGTCTAAATGACTAATTGGATTCAATGGTTTTATTCAAACTAAAATTTGTTGTAATATTTATTTTTGGTTTAAAAATGATAATTTCATTATGCACAAATGTTCAGTTGTTCATGCGCAATAGACAATAATAAAACAATTGTTTTTATGTTTGTTGAAGTGCCTTAGTTGTTTTGTAAAACACTGTTCTACTAGCATGTTATAGCCACAACTAAAATTCCTTAAAATTTTGAACGATTAAGATTATCAAAGATTCGTATGAGTCAGTTGAAATGCCACATTGTGTAATGTATATATATATATATATATATATATATATATATATATATATATATATATATATATATATATATATATATATATATATATACATACATACATACATACATACATACAAACCCGATTCCAAAAAAGTTGGGACACTGTACAAATAGTGAGTAAAAAATAGAATTGGAATAATTTACAATCTCATAAACTTATATTTTATTCACAATAGAATATAGATAACATCAAATGTTGAAAGTGAGACATTTTGAAATGTCATGCCAAATATTGGCTCATTTTGGATTTCATGAGAGCTACACATTCCAAAAAAAGGTGGGACAGGAAGCAATAAGAGGCCGGAAAAGTTGTACATATGTACATATAAGGAACAGCCGGAGGACCAATTTGCAACTTATTAGGTCAATTTGCAACATGATTGGGTATAAAAAGAGCCTCTCAGAGTGGCAGTGTCTCTCAGAAGTCAAGATCGGCAGAGGATCACCAATTCACCCAATGCTGCGGTGAAAAATAGTGGAGCAATATCAGAAAGGAGTTTCTCAGAGAAAAATTGAAGTTATCATCATCTACAGTGCATAATATTATCCAAAGATTCAGAGAATCTGGAACAATCTCTGTGCGTAAGGGTCAAGGCTGGAAAACCATACTGGATGCCCGTGATCTTCGGGCCCTTAGATGGCACTGCATCACATACAGGAATGCTACTGTAATGGAAATCACAACATTGGCTCAGGAATACTTCCAGAAAATATTGTCAGTGAACACAATCCACCGTGCCATTCGCCGTTGCCACATGAAACTCTATAGGTCAAAAAAGAAACCATATCTAAAAATGATCCAGAAGTGCAGGTGTTTTCTCTGGGCCAAGGCTCATTTAAAATGGACTGTGGCAAAGTGGAAAACTGTTCTGTTGTCAGACGAATCAAAATTTGAAGTTCTTTTTGGAAAACTTGGACGCCATGTGATCGGGACTAAAGAGGACAAGAAAACCCAAGTTGTTATCAGTGCTCAGTTTAGAAGCATGTATCTCTGATGGTATGGGGTTGCATGTGTGACTGTGGAATGGGCAGCTTACACATCTGGAAAGGCACCATCATTGCTGAAAGGTATATCTAAGTTCTAGAACAACATATGCTCCCATACAGACGTCGTCTCTTTCAGGGAAGACCTTGCATTTTCCAACATGACAATGCCAGACCACATACTGCATCAATTACAACATTATGGCTGCGTGGAAGAAGGATCCAGGTACTGAAATAGGCAGCCTGCAGTCCAGATCTTTCACCCATAGAAAACATTTGGCGCATCATAAAGAGGAAGATGTGACAAAGAAGACCTAAGACAGTTGAGTAGGTAGAAGCCTGTATTAGACAAGAATGGGACAACATTCCTGTTCCTAAACTTGGGCAACTTGTCTCCTAAGTCCTCAGACGTTTACAGACTGTTATAAAAAGAAGAGAGGATGCCACACAGTGGCAAACATGCCCTTGCCCCAACTTTTTTGAGATGCTTAGGCTTGCATACAAGACTAATGTAAAATACATGGTATATCGAGGTATTTACTGTTCAATTTTTCCTCACATCTTTGGCATCAAAGGTATATCTCAGTGCCTAAATAATATGGATTTATCCCTATAATGGGTCAGTTCTGAACTGCAGTTCTTGTATAGAAATTGTAGACCTCATACTGGAAATTTCATATGATCTTCTAGAAAACAACAACAACAACAACAACAACAAAAACTGTTCTGTTATAATGTGGGTGACACAGGAACAAGAGAAGTTTAGCTTTCAGAATAGTTGTCTCAATTTATGTTAAAGATTCTTTAACCGCAAGGATAATCCTGAATGAGCAGGAAAGATTTTGAAACTAATCTAGAATGGTATGCTTCTCTGATGTTGAATTCACTTTTATGTTCCAGAATGTAAAGTGGTGAAGAATGAGGTCAGGAGAAGAGTTATAAAACTTCATGAAACCTATGAGTATTTACACCTGGTCACTTCATGCTTTACTTAATAGATTGCTATTTGGTCATGAAAACACAATAAATGCCCTCTAAGACACATTTGAGATGGAGATCCTGAGGAGGTTGTTTGATACACATACTAGAGACAACTGGGCCATTTACAAATCTGGTTGTTGAAGCTATAAACCTCTGAAATGGACCTAGACCAGTTCCACAATCCACAGTTTTTGTTGGGATCAAAGATCAGACACATTCTGGCAGTGATTGAAATGGGATATTTGAGCATACCCATAATTAAAGTGTAACAGTGGGAGCGTTGTATATTATGACAGAGCAGCTGTGGCGTGATTCTAGATGGTTAGCTAAGTGTCTTGCAGTGTGTGCTTTCTCTGTTAGACTGTTTAACTTGCGGGAAAGGTAAAGCCCCATGAAACACACTGCAGGTACAAACAGGTATAGCAGTTCATAAACACATTTGGAATATGGAATGTTAGCAGTCTGTCAGAGGTGCAGCACCCTGTGGTGGAATCACTTGCTTCTTACTAGCACCTGTCAAGATCTGTCACTCAGTTAGACGGAAACACAATGGCAGAGTATTGATGTAATAAATAAACAAACAAACAAACAAATGTATTAAATTTATATATATATACACAGGTGCTGGTCATATAATTAGAATATCATCAAAAAGTTGATTTATTTCATTAATTCCATTCAAAAAGTGAAACATGTTTATTATATTCATTCATTACACACAGACTGATATATTTCAAATGTTTATTTATTTAATTTTGATGATTATAACTGACAACTAAGGAAAATCCCAAAATCAGTATCTTTTGAATATAATATTTGAATATAAGAAAATTTGAATATAACTTAAGACCAATACAAAGAAAGGATTTTTAGAAATCTTGGCCAACTGAAGTATGAACATGAAAAGTATGAGCATGTACAGCACTCAATATTTAGTTTTACTGCAGCAATGCGGCGTGGCATGGAGTCGATCAGTCTGTGGCACTGCTCAGGTGTTATGAGAGCCCAGGTTGCTCTGATAGTGGCCTTCAGCTCTTCTGCATTGTTGGGTCTGGCATATCGCATCTTCCTCTTTATAATACCCCATAGATTTTCTATGAGGTTAAGGTCAGGCAAGTTTGCTGGCCAACTAGGAACAGGGATACCATGGTCCTTAAACCAGGTACTGGAAGCTTTGGCACTGTGTGCTGGGGCCAAGTCCTGTTGGCAAATGAAATCTGCATCTCCATAAAGTTGGTCAGCAGCAGAATGCATGAAGTGCTCTAAAACTTCCTGGTATACGGCTGCGTTGACCTTGGTCCTCAGAAAGCACAGTGGACCAACACCAGCAGATGACATGGCACCGCAAACCATCACTGACTGTGGAAACTTTACACTGGACCTCAAGAAACGTGGATTGTGCATCTCTCCTCTCTTCCTCCAGACTCTGGGACCCTGATATCCAAAGGAAATGCAAAATTTTCTTTCATCAGAGCACATAACTTTGGACCACTCAGCAGCAGTCCAGTCCTTTTTTAACCGAGGAGCTTCTGACGGTGTCTGTTGTTCAAGAGTGGCTTGACACAAGGAATGTGACAGCTGAAACCCATTTCTTGCATAAGTCTGTGCGTAGTGGTTCTTGAAGCACTGACTCCAGCTGCAGTCAACTCTTTTAATCTCCCCCACATTTTTTAATGGGTTTTGTTTCACAATCCTCTCCAGTGTGGGGTTATCCCTATTGCTTGTACACTTTTTTCGACCACATCTGTTCCTTTCCTTCGCCTCTCTATTAATGTGCTTGGACACAGAGCTCTGTGAACAGCCAGCCTCTTTTGCAATGACCTTTTGTGTCTTGCCCTCCTTGTGCAAGGTGTCAATGGTCGTCTTTTGGACATCTGTCAAGTCAGCAGTCTTCCCGGTGATTGTGTAGCCTACAGAACTAGACTGAAATGAGAGACCATTTAAAGGCTTTGCAGGTGTTTTGAGTTAATTAGCTGATGAGAGTGTGGCACCAGGTGTCTTCAATATTGAAACTGTTCACAATATTAAAATTTTCTGAGATACTTTGGGATTTTCCTTAGTTGTCAGTTATAAACATCAAAATTAAAAGAAATAAACATTTGAAATATATCAGTCTGTGTGTAATGAATAAATATAAAATACAAGTTTCACTTTTTGAATGGAATTAGTGAAATAAATCAACTTGTTGATGATATTCTAATTTTATGACCAGCACCTGTGTGTGTGTGTGTATATATATATATATATATATATATATATATACACTCACCTAAAGGATTATTAGGAACACCTGTTCAATTTCTCATTAATGCAATTATCTAATCAACCAATCACATGGCAGTTGCTTCAATGCATTTAGGGGTGTGGTCCTGGTCAAGACAATCTCCTGAACTCCAAACTGAATGTCAGAATGGGAAAGAAAGGTGATTTAAGCAATTTTGAGCGTGGCATGGTTGTTTGTGCCAGACGGGCCGGTCTGAGTATTTTACAATCTGCTCAGTTACTGGGATTTTCACGCACAACCATTTCTAGGGTTTACAAAGAATGGTGTGAAAAGGGAAAAACATCCAGTATGTGGCAGTCCTGTGGGCGAAAATGCCTTGTTGATGCTAGAGGTCAGAAGGGAATGGGCTGACTGATTCAAGCTGATAGAAGAGCAACTTTGCCTGAAATAGCCACTCGTTACAACCGAGGTATGCAGCAAAGCATTTCTGTAGCCACAACACGCACAACCTTGAGGCGGATGGGCTACAAAAGCAGAAGACCCCATCGGGTACCACTCATCTCCACAACAAATAGGAATAAGAGGCTACAATTTGCACAAGCTCACCAAAATTGGACAGTTGAAGACTGAAAAAAATGTTGCCTGGTCTGATGAGTCTCGTTTTCTGTTGAGACATTCCAATGGTAGGGTCAGAATTTAGCGTAAACAGAATGAGAACATGGATCCATCATGCCTTGTTACCACTGTGCAGGCTGGTGGTGGTGGTGTAATGGTGTGGGGGATGTTTTCTTGGCACACTTTAGTCCCTTTAGTGCCAATTGGGCATCGTTTAAATGCCACGGCCTACCTGAGCATTGTTTCTGACCATGTCCATCCCTTTATGACTACCATGTACCCATCCTCTGATGGCTACTTCCAGCAGGTTAATGCACCATGTCACAAAGCTCGAATCATTTCAAATTGGTTTCTTGAACATGACAATGAGTTCACTGTATTAAATGGCCCCCACAGTCACCAGATCTCAACCCAATAGAGCATCTTTGGGATGTGGTGGAACAGGAGCTTCATGCCCTGGATGTGCATCCCACAAATCTCCATCAACTGCAAGATGCTATCCTATCAATATGGGCCAACATTTCTAAAGAATGCTTTCAGCACCTTGTTGAATCAACGCCACATAGAATTAAGGCAGTTCTGAAGGGGGTCAAACACAGTATTATTATGGTGTTCCTAATAATCATTTAGGTGAGATATATAGATATATATATATATCTTTTTCTTTTTTTTTAGGGGATTACTATAACTAAAAAAAAAAATCACACTTGGACATACATTATTGAAAAACATCACATATCCATTTACAGTTAATCAGGCCAGAGAAATTAAATGATAGAAACAGTCCATAACACAAGATACCAATACATTTTTGTAATAAAAACCATTTTATGTTAGTTTTTTAAAACTGTTTTTCAGCGAATAGTCTGCAACAAGGCTTTTGTTAGGAAATATCAACCTCTTGTGGTCAATGAGTTACATGACATTTATGTTAAATAAGAGCATTACACGCACGAAATTGCTTTCCATACACATCCAACATATAAAGGACAGTGTGCATTTTACTATAAAATATAAAAAGATATATATATATATATAAAAAAACATATAATTTCACCATTCTTTCTCCTCGTCCAGTCCTATGCAACGCATGCTGGGATGGATCTAGAAATCCACAGCCCAAAGTTATCAAGACATTTCATTAAGTTACTAACAGAGGCAAGCGAACGAACGAACAAGCAAACAATTAAATAATAGTTTCATTTACAATATTAGGTTGATATAATGACCAACAAAGTGCCAAAGTGTCAAAGTCATCAAAATAACGTCTGCAACTTAAAATTTGAATTTTTGTTAAATAAATGCAACCGTTCGCACACACACACACACACACACACACACACACACACACACACACACACACACATACAGTTAAGCTGAAAATTAGAGAACAATCTATAAACACTTAATTTTTTTCAACAACAAAACAACAACAACAACAAAAACTTTATTTTGTGGAAAACACAGTGATAAAAATAAGAGAACACTAGCCACTGGAGCACGAAAGAAGGACTTCAGCACATCTGCTTTTCTCTGGTTTCTCAGACTGCGCTGCTGTGATCCTGTCCACTCTTCTTCCAGTCTCTTCCATAGTGTGGGAACTGTAGTTTATATGAGATAATTGACCAGTTCGTTTAACTGCCGTCATCCAATAAGAATTCAGGAATTGCGTAGAAGGGGAGGAGATCCTGCAGCTGAGCTGACGCAGTGTAGACGTGATGGCTCTCAAAAGGGAACAAAGAGTTTTTAAGATGTAACTGTAAATGACATGAAATTCGCATTATAACCAGTAGATGGCAGCAGAGGATGACTCTGATGTTTTGTTCCATCCGTTGCTTTATCACTGTCAGTCACAGATCTAGTACCTGCATCATCTTACTGTCGCTACGGGTCAGTGTTGCCAAGTCCCCGGTTTTCCCGCTGAATAGAGCTACTGTAACACTGTTACCGGGAGATGTTTTTCATGTCCGTGGGTCGAAGCGACCGCAATAACGTGATATATAACCCTGGAATGCAACTTTTATACATTATATATATTTTACCTGCGGAAGGCGTTTTTACCGGCGGATCCACTGAAAAATCATTGAACTAGTTTTGAGAAGAAATTGGGCGGGTTTTGCTGTGAAAACCTGGCAACACTGCAACAGATCTTCAATTAAAGTACACTCAAAACAAAAAATAACAGGGATAGGATGAATGAAACTAGTGAGATGTTGTCTTGTTGTTCCAATAAAACTATTACATATTTTCAATTGTCCTGTAAATTTACCCTACTGTACGTTAGATTTAACATTCATGATCACAATCCTAGCCCTAAATTAGGCTACTTAAGTCTATTTAGATCACCAGAGTACTTTAATTTCCATATTACTATTTCAACATTTAATATTAACAGACCACATTTGTAAAAATGATGTTTGCCTTAAAACTTTCTATAAGGAGAGAAAAAGACATTGTTTATCAAACAATTTTATTGAATCTTCCAGTACAGACTTGATATTCATGGAATAAAACTGCTTTCTGATAGTACAAGTAAGCAAGAACAGCACAAAAAAGGGACAGAGACAAAAAGCCGCTTAGAAAAGTGCAGATATGAAGGAACAACATCATATATTTTCTTAAAAAAAATACAAAAAATGTTAACATTTTGACAGTGGATGGGAATTCACTATGAAGAAAAAAAAACACGGAGAGCAAACTAATTAAAAATAACCTACTTTTTACAAAAAATTAAAACAATAAAAAATCAATTTAGATTTTAGTGCCATTTAGAACTTAGTCAGCAAAAAGCTAATTATTTAACTCAAAAAATGCTGAAAATGCATAGGCATCATATATATTTCTTTCTCTTGCTTTTTAAAAGGTGTTTTGTAAAAAAAAAAAGATAATTCATGGCATTTTAGAAAGAAAAGAAAAAACTGGCAAAGGAAGACGTTCCTCCTTACAGCACAGTGGTGGAGTGCACAATATATGGACAAAGTAAACGAAGCCTGCCTCCGCTCTCATAGACATCAAAGACTGACAATCCTGGGGATCAAACCACACTTGAAAAAAAACAGACTGCACAGCACTTTCTCTACTAATAAGTACATTTACACACCCGATTTCGAAATCAGTCGAACGCAACTGCAATAGAAGTAGCGCAACATACGCATGAGTTTGCTCATGCATCCCTACCCACTACTAACATGCTCTAGCTCCCCATATGTTATCCCATTCAAAAGCTTTATGTTCAAATATATGTTTTCTTCATTCTACAACAGACATTTTTGTCCATTTTTGCTACATTCTTGTTGGCTGTGAGACATTTTGCATTAATAACCTCATTATCCTTCTTTACAGCATCATGCCATTCAGTTTATTTAAAGCATTATATTTCTGCACGAGTTTTCATACTTTTTTGCCTTCCAGAAGTGTTCACCATACACTACACTCTACAACCCTGTACTAGTCTCTAAACTACGATGCAGACCTTTTTTTGCCAATGGAATACTGATTTGTAAACTGCAAAAAGGAGAAGAAATGCAAAAGAAAAAGAAGGAAAACAAACAAATTGGCTTAAAAACCCACAAACAAGACCAAAGGAGGATACTTGTCACAAGTATGATGGCCTCATCATTTAACATGCTTGGTCACACAAAGTTGTCAAGTATCTTCCAGATTCTCACGGCTGAAAACTAAGGACCCTTCAGCCAAAATTTATGCCCCCAAACAAACTGCCTTCAAGTAGAATACAAAACCCACCCTCTACCCCTCCCTTCAACCAATCAGCTTCTGCATGGGAACCCAGACATCTGCAGTAGCCTTATGGTCAGCTCTGTCTAGGACACGGAGGAAATGGGGTTGTGAGGAGAGCCCATCTGGGTTAGGACTTTATCCAGCCACTGCAGGGGCCCGTGAAGATGAATCTCAATCCAGCATGGGGTGCTTGTCACATCCTGTCGATGATACTCTGCACCCCAACCCTGGAACACAAGTACAAACATGTCAGCTGTATTTCTCCTGAAACTAAATAAAGGGAAGATTAACTCAAAAACAGGAATTCTCATTGAATTCTTACATTTACTCACCCACACAGGGTTCCAAACTTGTATGCACTTCTCTCAGCTTTTTTTTTTCATCTTTTTTTCATGCAATAAAAGTCATATTTCTGAAGGATCATGTTAGACTTAATACTTTAATAATGTCTTTGTAGGAATATATTACATCTTAAAATGTATTACAAATAAAACAGTTCTCTAAAATTGTAATAATATTTCTCAATATTACTCTTTTTACTGGATTTTGATCAAGTAAATGCAGCCTTGGTGAGCACACGAGACTTATTTCAAAAATAAAGTCTTAATTATTCAAAATTTTGGGCTGGTGTTTCACAGAAACAACTTATTTACTGTTTCACAGAAGAAGAAAAGTCATACAGGTTTGGAATCACAAAGAATTTAAAGGGGACATCGGATACCGATTTTTTTTCACAAGTTGATATGATTCTTTAGGGTCTTCATGAAATGTCTGCAGCTATTTCTGTTAAAATTCCTCAGTGATCGTGTAAAACTTTTTAGTGTAGTGTAGTCAGGTAGATAAAGATAGTGACCGTTTCGGTGCATGTCTCTTTAAATGATAATGAGCTACTGCTCACCCCACCCCTCTATTTCATTTTTTTGTGTATTTGGTGGTGCTTTACCATCAAAAACAAAACCAATCCGCTGCGTCCTCAGTGGTCTGATGTCAGGAGAAAATAAAGACTTGTGTTCACTTTTACAACCAACTACAAAACACTTGCATTGCATACGAGACCTTGTCGCTACAGCTGCACAAGTGTGGAGAAAATGGCTGAGGGTGAAAATATGCTAATATGGGACCGTCCATCAGTATTTGTGGGTTTAAAAAGGACTAAATGGTGGGGTGTTGTGTCCACATTGCTAATACACATTTACATGCAACCATGTAAAAGTGAATTTTGCATCCGATGTTCCCTTTAAATTTTTGGATCAGCGATGATTTCTTCATTTATATAGTCTAGCTTACCTTTACAAAGCTCATGCGGATGGTGCACATCTTGGTGAGTTCATAGACGGCTTCAAAACCGTGATTGACGGACTGTGCCAAGAGCTCGGCAAACTCCTGGTTGTTGAAGATCTTTAGGCTGCAGCGACTGGGGATCTTGCATACGGTGGTGGGGTGGAAACCATGGTGATAGTTGCAGTTGCGGCTCTGGACAAAGATACTGCTGTCACTCAAACATTCAGCGTATACCTCCCCTCCCACATAGTACAAATGGACTCCTGCAAAATATATGAAAAGGTGATTGTGAGATTATATTATATCAATATTTCGCTTATTAACAGCATTTCTGAGACAGGCCATGTCATATTTTAGTGCTATATAATAGTGCAATTCAACACACTATAGGCAGATACTGTAGAATAGTTGTTTTATGTAGAGCTCATTTCAGTGACAAGTCAAACCTTTTCCGATGTGGCGTCGAGTGTTCTCAATGGTCGAGTTGCGGTTGACATTCGACAGGAGACCAAGGCAGAAACGGTTCCGGTTGTTGGAGGGGTCGGTAAAGCCATCCACCAGTACACTGGTTGAGGAGGCCTGGAAAGCCTCTCCCACACGATTATTCAGCTCATAGTACACAATGGAGCACCAGTGTTTGGGTTCCGCATATGCCACAGGCTGAACATCTGCACAGATGGTTATGAACTCATTGAACACAAGCACACAAACCCTTACTCTATTAAAGCAAAGTAGTATAGTATTGTTCACAAATTAAAATATAAATAACCTTTAAGATCACCAAGGCTGCATTTATTTGATCAAAAATCCAGTGAAAACAGTAGTACTGTATTTTGAAATATTATTATTATTATTATTATTATTTTAAATGTAATTTATTCCTGTAATTTTCATCTGAATTTTCAGCAGCCAATACTCCAGTCTTAAGTGTAACATGATCATTCAGAAATCATTTGCATATTTGATGCTCAAGAAACATTTATAAAACAGCTTAATATTAATGTGCTGCTTAATATTATTGTGGGGGGGGGGGGGGGGAATCAAGTTCAAAAGAACAGCAGGTTACACTTTACATTAAGGCTTCATTAGTTAATGTTAGTTAATGAATTAACTAACATGAACAAACCACGAACAGTACATTAATTACAGTTTTCATCTTTGATAATGTTAGTTAATGACAGGTGTGTTTTGTCTACTCTTTTCCCATTACCCTATCACAATAGAAGTGAGCAATCCACAGGATGCAGCTTGAGTGTGCATCCCAAAATTCTTATGAAAATTATGATACTACAACCTCCACAAATATTTCAACAGCTCGCCTTCTCTCTGCACACCCCCCTCACCTCCTGAGCATCACTACATACAAACTGTTAATTTAATCTTGCATAAGGAAGTAATTGGGATCATTGATTCTGAAGCGCAGGTGCTGTTTTCATGCCATAAACACAAATGTGTGTGTTAAACACTGTGTTAAGACTTTTCTTTTTTTTTTTTTGCATAATAAATAAAAAAGGGAAAGCAAAACCTATAATCAGGCATTCAGGAAAGTAATGTATACAGTGTTCATTCAAGTTTTTACTATCACTGACTAACTGTAAATAATGAGCCACAGCCAATTCTAACTCACACAGCCCAACAGTGCTGCAATAACTAATGGATAATAGAAACAACAGCAAATGTCATTATCCATTAGTCTGGTCTCTGCGCTGACTATGAACAAAATTGACAAAATAATAGTAGAGGGTGCATATCCCTAGTTGTACTAAACATGAGAATGCTCTATATTATATACTAATGCATAAAATTGTACTTTTATCAAAGCAGTAACTGTAAAATTATAGTACCAAATTTAATTGGATAATAATTGGAATAAACTCCTGAGAAAACTAGGTTGCTGCTGGAAGAGGTGCTAGTGAGGCCAGCAGGGGGTGCTCACCCTGTGGTCTGTGTGGGTCCTAGCGCCCGAGTGTAGTGATGGGGACACTATACTGTCAACAAGCACCGTCCTTCGGATGAGACGTTAAACCGAGGTTCTGACTCTCTGTGGTCATTAAAAATCCCAGGATGTCTTTCGAAAAGAGAAGAGGTGTGACCTCGGCATCCTGGCTAAATTCACCCATTGGCCTCTGATCATCATGGCCTCCTAACAATCCCCATATCTGCTGGTAAATGGACTGCATTTATATAGCGCTTTCAACAGACCACATGGCCATCCAAAGCGCTTTACAATTTGCCTCACATTCACCCATTCATACACCGACTGCGGTGTCAGCCATTCAAGGTGCCATCCAGCTAGTCGGGAGCAGCTGGGGTTAGGTGTCTTGCTCAAGGACACCTCGACACTTGGTCAGGTGGAGCCAGGGATTGAACCAACAACCTTCTGGTTTGTAGACAACCTACATAAACCACTGAGCCACTGCCGTCCCAATCTGCTGATTGGCTTCATCACTCTGTCTCCTCTCCACCAGTAAGCTGGTGTGTTCTGGCACACTATGGCTGCCGTCGCATCATCCAGGTGGATGCTGCACACTGCTGGTGGATGAGGAGATATCCCCTGACAATGTAAAGCGCTTTGAGTGCCTAGAAAGTGCTATATAAATGTAATGAATGATATATATAGTATATAATGACTGTTTAATAACAATAGCATGCAGTAAGAGCAGTTTTGATGTGTATACTGTAGCCTAACACTATCCCATGTTTTGAAATTAACTCACTGTAAATTTTCTAATGGTTTTTAAGTATGTTATAATGTTATAATGTTTTACTTCGTCGTTACATCTCCATTTAAAAACCAAAATGTTACAATTACAGTCAGTTTGTAACCCGTCCCTTTGCGCCACCTGGCGGTAGTTTCACAAATAACTTTAACATGCGACTTTCCGTTAACACCGTGGCCCTGATTAGGCATTTGCCATTTTGATTGTCCACCTACTGTATGCAATTTTGTTCATAATCACGTGACGAGATTTAAAGAACAAAAAGTCAGAATGTCTGTGACTCTGTGTGTGCGTGTGAGATTATGTTTGTGTTTGGACTTCCTGCACCTGCAGTGTGGGCTGGCAGCTGCTGATAGCTATAAGCAGCCCATGTCATGCTTTAAGAAATGGGTGATATCTTTGCTGGAGTGGCTGAAGCTCAGTGTGATGTCTCATTTTGGTGTGGTTTTTATAATTTGAAAAGAGTGTACCTGGTTGGTTGCTGAGCTCCACTGGCAGGTTTTGAGCCAGCAGGTTAGTGTCCATTGGCTGCGGACATCCCTTTGTCATTGGCTCCTCTGGGGGCATATATGCAGGTGGAGGGGTTTCTTTTGAAGCAATGACCAAAAAAAATAAATAAATAAATAAATAACACAAGAGATGTAGATAAATAAAAAAATCTATATTGTCCCACAGAATACATACAGCTCTCAATACATACAATATAAATATAACACAGCAAGTTTTGTTTTTTAAATTCGCATAAAAAAAAAAAAAAAAAAAAAAAAAAAAAATATATATATATATATATATATATATATATATATATATATATATATATATATATATATATATATATATATCCAAAAGAGGAAAAACGGGAGGGATTTATCTCAGCAGTCAGAAGTGATAAATTTGCAGTCAATTACTTAAGGACTTTCCACACTGAGGCGAAAAAGAGAGGCGAATCAGATGAACAGTGATTTCACACAGAGCGCAAAACGATTGTTCGCCTTCTGCTAATTCACGCCTGCACACTACCGTATTTTTCGGACTATAAGTCGCACCTAAGTATAAGTCACACCAGTCCAAAAATACGTCATGACGAGGAAAAAAACATATTATAAGTCGCACTGGACTATAAGTCACATTTATTTAGAACCAAGAACCAAGAGAAAACATTACCATACAGGAGCACTGAGCAGCTCGCGGCTGTAGACAGTAATGTTTTCTCTTGGTTCATTTCTCTTGGTTCATGTCAAATTAATTTTGATAAATAAGTCACACCTGACTATCAGTCACAGGACCAGCCAAACTATTAAAAAAAGTGTGACTTATAGTCCAGAAAATATTTTTTAATTTTTTCAACAATGTATGTTTTTTATGGCAACAACATCTCGACATCCATATTTTTTGTAAGTTGGTTGAAAGTCCTCTACTTCTGTGTTTTAATGCTCATGATCAATACAGTCTTCTAAAACTTAAGCACCACCGTGTCGACCATTTGGGTAACAGCAGTTGATTTGGCCACGTAATGTAATGCTCAAATCTTACTAGATGGCCCGTGTTTTCAGTTTGTGAAAATGAAAAGATTTGTCGGACTGGTTCAAAAAAAAATAAAAATGTTGACGGCCTATGTGAAAGCATTCATAGTAATCTGTTTTATTCCAATGTGTCTAGTGTTGTCAAAAGACCCGGTACTTCGGTACCAACTCGGTACTAAAAAAATGAAAATGTGACGGTACCAGGTTTCTTTAAGTACCGGTAGTACCGAGGACCCGGTCAACCCGCATACAGCGCTAGGATTTCCGCGAAGCAGAAAACGCGGACGGAATCTCAAAATACAGTCATGAAAATTAAACTTACATTTTAATATGGAGAGTCATGGAATTTGTCAAAGTTAGCATAAATTTATCAAATCAAATCTCCATATGGACCAGTATCTGTAAATGTTAAGCCGCAAAAGTTGGTTAAAATCTGAATCCTGCATGTTCTGCGCGTCTACAACCCTCTACATTGCGAGTAAATCACTCACATATGCGACTAAATTTTACTCTGGGCGACTAAATTATGTCTATTGTTAGTCATTGGCTCATAAATTCTAGATTTTACTCGCCAGTGTGTGTGTTCAAGGCTATTATACGATTAACACATGTTCACTCGCTGAACACTGACTGAGCGCTTCAGAGTTCTCTCTCCATCAAGCGATCTGTACTTTTTCGATTCATCTCAATGGACGGCCAGCGCACCTGTATTTGATGCTCTGTAAACTCTGTGTGAAGGCGCACGACTCACCGTCACTTTGCTGATAGCGCTGTATCTCACACATGCAAAGAGAGAGCGAGAGTCTTACCACGCTGAATCGAAACGCTACATGTAAACTATATTATTTGTTGTCTTCTCCTATCAAAATAATGGAGATAATTTAGAATTATTCAGCTATTTGGAACAAGCAGTAAGCCGGTTTCTCCGGTAGTGGGCGGAGCTAATGCGCAAAGGGCAATTTCATTGACCATCCCTGTTTTGATTTCAGCAAATCCGTTCGACCGAATGCAGACAACGTGATTAATATTCATGAACCCAGCAGCTCATCAATCCATAGTGCATTGTATATTGTTAGTATGGTAGTAGAATTAGTATTAGTATTATCTTTTAATAATAATTAATATGATCTATTACTATTTTTTTTTTACAGAAGCCCTCAATGACCAAAATATCTTAAACATCACCACCATTACGTTCAGTTAAAATGACAAATATGCATTCATACATGGTTATCAAGTTTTAGTTATAATCACTAAAGTTCTATCATTAAAAAGAGCTTAATACCATAATATAATGCTTGACTGACTGATTAAGAAGCTAAGATTTAAGAAGCTGTGCCATTTTACAAAGATAAGCTGATTGGAATCATATGTGTGTGTGTAAAATAGTATATCAGTCTGGCCACTGGCGATAATATTGCCAAGGTGTGCAAAATAAAAGTTCATTTTTACATAAAGGCATTGTGCAAGAAATATTACTATTATTTAGTAAAATGTATGTGATACTGCTACTACTGTTGAAAAAATTAATAAAACTTTATTTTTTAATTAATTAAATCACACAATATTTCTTCCATGTTTTAATTTTAATAGCAAATCCCCTTTATTTACCAAAAAATAAAATGTGTTTAAATTTCAGTAATTAAAAGACAAATTAAATTTGGGTGAAACTTGTTTACTGTTTTTCATAATTATATTACTTGTAGAAAAACTTTAAACACAATTGTAAATAAGTATAAAGAATGGCATTGGTTTTATTTTTAGTGATAAAAAGTGTGTAATTAGCATATTTTTGTGTTTTGCTTTGGTACCGAAATTGGTACCGAGAACCGTGGATTTTCACTGGTATCGGTACCGAATACTGAAATTTTGGTACCGTGACAACACTAAATGTGTCATTGCGTCCAATATTCGTTTTGCTTTTTTGTGCTCAGTGTGGACCTGTAGAAACACCATGGCAGTAGTGTTGTTGACTAGTTTTGTCTTTTAAATTCCATGTTAATAATAAAGTTTTATAAATACATGAAAAAAAAAATCTAACTTTAAAATACTTCTGCTAATACAGTCTTTTACCATAAAAATTAATTTTCCCTTCTTAAAAGGCACAATTACAAAGTAATTCGATAAGCAAACAATAAGTTTGCTCAAAAAATAATTAATGCATCTGATATTACTTGTAGTACCTTAAAGTATAATATCAGTACCATATCATACATGAATATAGTAATCACATAAGTAATTTGGTACAACTGTACCAAAACACAAGAGAATTAATATTTATATTTGAAATGTACTTTCCTTCTAATCAAACGCATGACATTACACCATGCTCCATGTTTTTGTCTTAAAACATGAACAACTGAAATCTCATAAATACTTAAACTACCATTTTCTTTCAAAGAAAGAATGATCTTTGGAAAATCATATGACACCGAAGACTGCTGAAAATTCAGTTTTGCATCATAAGAATAAATTATATTTTTAAAATATTAAGAAATACAATAAAAAGTTGTAATAGTAAAACTGTAAAACATATTTCACAATATTACTTTGTTGTGTTTTTGATCAAATAAACACAGATTTTTTTTTTGTTTGAATAAAACACTTCTTAAAAAAATTCTTAGTAATTTTGATTGTTATGGTAAAGACACTAAGAAATAAATTACATAAGTGCAGTTCACCTGGCATCTGAAAAGGGCTGCCTGGGTCTGAGCTGGACGGTGAATGGGGGAAGGTGGCTGTACTGCCTGTGCCACTGTTGGGCGAGTTGGGGTAGCTGTTGGTGGGGGAGTTGGGTGTGAAGGGAAGGGCGTTCGCTGGCTGCTGTTGAAAGGAGTCAGGGAAGGTGGCGTTCTGAGGCATATGGGGTTCTGTCTGATGGAGTGGGTTATGGAAGCGTGGCAGCATAGAGAGTTTAGGATTGAACTCGCTGTTTCGTGGCACCAGCACAGGTGGCAGCACTGTAGGAAGAGAAGAGAAATATGGCAATCAGAATGGAGTAGCTGACAAATAGACTGACTTTTGATATGAATTCATGTATGGCTATTCACAACCTGTAAGCACCAGATCAGAGCATATCTGACTAAATACAGTACAACATAATCACCGATAATAAGAACAACCTACAAGACCTATACTAAAAAAAATAAATAAATAAAAAATCTAAGCAAGCAGCATATCTGCACTAGTATCCAAATTTTCTTTTATTTTTTTATGGACATGACATAAAGGCACAAGAATGAACAGAATCCTGAAATTTCCAGCCAAAATAAACCTTATAGCTTTTAACATTAATCATTATTGTAGGCTTACCGTAGTGATTTGGAGGATTTTTTTAATGTACTGGCTAAATAACTAAATTCTAAAATAAAAATAAAAAAAAGTGCATAATGAGAAAAGTATAAGAAACAATAAAATGACTATTCTGTCATCATTTTTTTCACCCTCATGTTGTCATAAACCTCTATGACTTTTCTTTGTCTGTGGAACGGAACTGTTTGCTTCCATACAATGAAAATCAGTGGGGTCCAAAACAAGCATCATTGTATGGACAGAAAACACTGAGATGTTTTTCAAAATATCGTCTACGATTCACAGAAGAAGAAAAAAATGAGTAAAGATTTGGAATAACATGAGGGTGAGTAAATGATAACAGAATATTCATGTTGTGGTGTACTATCCCTTCAATGATTTTTAATTACCTTTAGTGTTGTTTTCCTGCCCACCATTTTCAGTATTTTTGTAAAATATACAAATTAGCCATCTCATCCAAGAGTCATATTCACAGTTGTCACGCCTGTACTCTACTACTAGAAATAGAAGAGCAATAAAATGTGGCAACTGGTCTTTCCGCCTCTGTTGTCCACATACTTTATATTCATACGCCGGCAGCCATATCACCCTGGAGCCCAAGACCGGTTTCCCACTGAAGCTAAGCAGGGCTGAGCCTGGTCAGTACCTGGATGGGAGACCTCCTGAGAAAACTAGGTTGCTGCTGGAAGAGGTGCTAGTGAGGCCAGCAGGGGGTGCTCACCCTGTGGTCTGTGTGGGTCCTAGCGCCCCAGTGTAGTGATGGGGACACTATACTGTCAACAAGCACCGTCCTTCGGATGAGACGTTAAACCGAGGTCCTGACTCTCTGTGGTCATTAAAAATCCCAGGATGTCTTTCGAAAAGAGTAGAGGTGTGACCTCGGCATCCTGGCTAAATTTGCCCATTGGCCTCTGACCATCATGGCCTCCAAACAATCCCCATATCCGCTGATTGGCTTCATCACTCTGTCTCCTCTCCACCAGTAAGCTGGTGTGTGGTGGGCGTTCTGGCGCACTATGGCTGCCGTCGCATCATCCAGGTGGATGCTGCACACTGGTGGTGGATGAGGAGATACCCCCTGACAATGTAAGCGCTTTGAGTGCCTAGAAAAGCGCTATATAAATGTAATGAATTATTATTATTATTATTATACAGGCTAAACGTTTAAGACTAAGACGTTTGCACTGAGATAGGGAAAATGCATTTCAGTGATATAACACAGAGTATTCTTAAACAATGGGTGTGGACAGCATGCTGCCGTTCTGGAGAGGAGGGGAAAGACAGGTGTCCAGACATTCACAGGCCTACACTACACAAGCGTGTGCAAGGCGGGCAACCAGTCTTTCCTGCTATTGTCTGTGTGGGTGACAGGAGTTCCGGTAAATCTCTTCCTCTATACAGCCACATGTTTCATCCTGCACACACACATACACACAAATGTGTACACAGACCCTGAACAAAGCCCTCATTCTGCCCCCGCCTGGAATTTCCTGCTCCTGCTCTCATAATGCGCACACACACACACACACACACACACACACACATAATGTGGACAGCTGTTTCTGTGTTGTCAGCTGACCCTCATCTTTTGCTTAGCCAACAAGAAGGGGGCTGTGCGTTTGAAGTCCATTCTTACACCATAAGCAGAGGTAAAGAAAATGTTCGCTTCCCATTAAGACACACGCAAACACATAGAGCACAGAAGGTTTTTAGACTCCACAGTTTTCTCTCAAGTGGTATCAGGATCAAACAAACTATAATAGCACCTGGCAAAGGCCGGAGAGAGATATGGAAGGGGAAGGACAGAAAAAGAAAGAAACCATCTGCAGGAACCATGGGAAAGGAAAACTCAGGAACATGCGAGGAAGAAGGTACATGTGGGCTATATAATCCATATGGGATTCACTGACAATGTGATTTTGCTCACTTGTTTGCTCTACTAGACGATGGTATTCCATTTATTATGAGAACGTGCTGTCATCTTGAGCTCTTTAAGTTGAGTGGATGCTGAAAGGTTGTCATTTTTGTCGTTCATCAGCTGGGAAGACAATAAATGCTCCAAAAATGATTCCAAAGTTATTGTTGCTCTGTTTTTTATAGATAGATAATTATTCAAACTTTATAGCTAGCCTATATTGTTATCGTCTTTGATGTGAATGGGCCTTAAGACATGTGTCGTAGTAAATGAGTGTTTTTAAAAGAAGATGAACAAATGTCTTAAGGGTTTGGAACGACATGAAGGTGCGTAATCAATGACAGAATTTTTGGGTGAACTATTCCTTTAATTATTGGAATGGTTCAGTGACTCAACATAAAAAAAGACTTGCCACCACATACTGTCATAAAGATGAAACCTAATGAAAGTGTCAGTAAATGAATCTGAACAGATTCAAAAGATCAAATGAATCCCAACCACTAGTCCAAATAAATTAGCTTCTATTACGTAGTGCTCATGAACAACCGGCTCAAATATATTTAGTCACTCACCTGGACTGTCCACCCTCTTGTAGTGATAGGGATTGATGCACACATCTTTCTGCTTAGATCCAAAGGGAAACTCACAACACTCCAGGGCCTTGAGCTCATGGTGTGACTGCAGGTCAGGCCAACGCCATACGCGGCAGTAGATGACGTGAGGCAGCCCTTTCCGGTGTGACACCTGGAGCCTTCCGTCCAGCGAGCGGGGGATAGTGACACAGTTGCTTGGCTGACCGGGGGAGCTGAGTGCCCTCTCCAGCTCCTCCATAGCACCCTTCTTCTTCTTCAGCTTCTTGACCAGAGCATCCACAGCCTTCTCTGCCCACTTCTCTTCTTCATCGCCTTGCTTCCAGCCCAGCAGTCGTTTGACTGCCGGGCTGGTGAAGGAGAAGAGAGACGTGACGTTCATAGTGGCGCCACGTGCGCCACAGCCAACACTGTCACAGTTAGTCCACAGGATTCAGCCACACAGAAACAAGGAATCTCTGCTCTACCTCCTCCAAGAGAATCAAAATCTCAACCGCAGCGACACATCAACAGGGGTAATTGCTGAAAGTTGTGTAGTTCCAGATCTAGGTCAGATTGTCAGGTGCACCTGTAAAGAGATTAACAATTCAATCAGACATTCAAGAGACTCCAGCACTGACACTGAAGACTGGAATACAGTACACAACTTTTGCCCAGGTTTTTGGCATGATTTGCAGTCTGCACAAGTCAGATCCAGACAGATATACACAGAAAATTGTGTAGTGTATGATGTGCACATGTGTACAAAATTGTTTTAGCTTCAGACTAGTTTTTCACACAGTACCAAAAAAGTTAACTTCTTATGTTCTCTGTACCAATTAAGGTACCACAACTATACTAACTATTACATTTTTATGTTTTATTTTATACCAATTTAATATAAATATTCAATTGATATTTTATTTACCTTTTTTAAAATATAAATTAAACATTTGTACTGTATGTAGCCTTCAAATTGCATTCTCTTCTGCATTTAAATCTTTATTACAAGCAATCCCGCGGGTCTTAAACAAATGCCGCGTTTCCACCGCAGGAACTTTACCCAGGAACTAGGGCCTTTGGCCTGGCACTCGGTGTGTTTCCACCGCAGGAACCAGGAACTAAATAAAGTTCCGGGTAAAAAATGCCCCTCAGAAAGTCCCTGCTGGCGAGGTAGTACTTTTTCAAAGTTCCGGAACTTTTGGGGGCGGGACTTGGCCACTAAACATCCTGATTGGTTGAGTTCACGCAGCATTTCAGGCGAGAATGTAGTTGTTTAAAACTCAAATCTGTGGTTTATTTAAAAAGACAGCGCCTATTTAAAAATGTTTTTCGCTGATGTCGGAGATGGTCAGCTCCACGCGATCAGCAGGAGCTCAGTGATCATCTATCCGCCGATAGCAGCCTTATCTCGGCTAGACCTTCTGATGTGTGCCGCTGGCTCTTTAGTGGTTAAACATAAGATATTATTCATTTTGGGTAAATCTAACAGGTTATCTTTGGTCTGTATTCAATTTATCTATATGTTTTAAATTGAAAATAAAAAAGGCAAATTTATATAATATTTTGTTTAATTGTAATGGCTGTATAATCACATATCCCTGAACTAAGTACATTTCTGCAGCTGTTATTATGTTTAAATGAAAACGAAAGGAGGCAGTGGTATTTGATATCCTATTTTGTTTTATTGTAAATGTACAGTGAGGAAAATAGCAGTAGCCAAGGCGAGCTGACTGAAGTTATCAAGTAACTTACGCTGCTGTTTGCAGAATTACCGGATTTGCATCGCCACGGACATCACACTCCCGAGTCGAATGCGCAAAGTCTGAACTACCGAGGATGCACGTCCAAAATCAGCATACTATAGTATTGAGAAACGCGCGCAGACCTACATCACCAGTCTATTTGCCTAATCTTCCCTGTACTGTACACCGTGGTGGAAATGCATAAAGCAACAGGTCTGGGGGGAAAAAAGTTCCTGGTACAAATGTTCCTGGTAATTTCGGTGGAAACGCGGGATTAGTTTTTCTACCTCCTCAAGTACATCTATTATGAAGCCTTGTTCATCTAAAAGTGCACTTTTTCTTGTTTTAAACCTAGCTAAAAAGCCACATCTTGTTTATGAAACGCAGTAGATACTTTAATTATATAAATGTATTGTTAAATTACTACATTTCTGTGTCAATTCATGTTCATTTTTACCACAAATAATGCGATGTCACTTTAATTCAGCACGTGCAAACTCAGTGCATAAATGAACGCTGCTCCTGGAACGCACTGATGGACCACAACCGTGTGCAGTGTGAACGCTCTAATCTGTTAACATGGGTGCATAAAAAATGCAACACATACGCACTGAAGACAGAGTATGTGTGAAACAGGCGTTACAGGCAACAGAACAAGAGGCAGGTCTATTGCACTTACAACTGCAAGACTTAATGCACATATCTATTTCGACACATCAGATTTTTTTTTTTCGTTTGGGTGGTTATCACTAGGCCAAACACTGCAATTTCAGATTCAGTCGTCCTATCAAAACTGTAAAATTATGAATGTGTTATATAGAGAAAACAGTGCTACCATTATAATCAATGAAGTCTGCTCACTGACTGAGTGAAAACTCCAGTTGTAATAAAAAAAAGAATCTGTCCATACTGCACAATTTACATCTTGTTTATACTTTTGTTGGTTATAGTGAAACAATTTGCGAGTAGAGCTCACGCCGAACAAACTGTGGTGTACTGAGGAGATTCTGACTTACAAGCTTCTGATTGGCCACTGCATTCACACACTCAACTAAAATGTCTCTGATTGGCTACAAAAAAGACACTGCAAAACACATTGTAACTAGAAACCTTTGACACTCATCACAGAGTGCTCAAATACGGGAGCATTTGAAAGCAGCTGCCTATCAGGTACTGCATCGACCGGGTACTCTCTGGTATTACCAGGACTGCAGAAAGGCTGGTATCGTTGTGGCTTTACTGACTGAAGTACGGGTACTTTTGACAACACTACTTCAGACTATGGCTGTGTCCAAGAGCTAAAAAATTCCGCCTTCACAACGGCAGTAGGAAAGCAACAAGGCATATCCAAGCCCAATGGCTGTGTCATATCCTGTCTAATAAGATCCCTTCATCAAATTCATTTTTGAAGGCACTACAAATGCAGCCTATGATACCCAATTTACTTGCATTTGATAATTGAATAAAAAATAAAATGGTGTCTGAAAGTTGAGGTTGGTAGTAATTTTATGTGTAAATGTACACAACATTTGATTTTATCTCTAGCAATAAATTAGTATTAAATATTCGCTCAGTTATCACTGGTCTTTATATTTTGTTGTAGATGATTTTACTGTTACGCAGCATTAGAAGCCTTTCTGAAATCAGTTTAGTGAGGTTTCCTCATGCTTCAATGCTTTAATGCCACCGATCCAGAACAAATGACGCAATACATCTTCTACCCTGAAATCACTGTGATGATGACATCATTCTGTTACGGGTTCTCAGAATTAGGGCTGGACGATTGTTGAACGGCGTTCACCTCTGTGTTTTGCTTTTATGCCACTTACTGGAGAGCAGAGTCATGTGGCTACACACGCGGTAGTATGCTTTTAAGGGGAAAGTATTGACAGGATTAAAAAACCGAAATAACCAACATGGGAAAATTAAGTCGGTTAGAGGTTCTGAATAGGGATGGGCGTTTCCCACAAATATCACATTCGAATATTTGAGCTCACAAAAAACTAATATTCGAATATCCGTTTATTTAAATTAAGTTTAATGAGACAGACGTTATTTTTCAGCAACATTTATTGTTTCCGTCATTTTGAACAAGCTTACAATAAGCTTGAACATTACACATCGTGTTTTGTAGCTGAAAACCTTTAACAATGTGAGCAAACAAACAAAAGTACAGATTAAAAGCAAAAAAAAAAGTAAACAAAGAAAAAAAAAAGTGAACAAAGAAAAAACGTAAAGCAGCCTGCAGCAATTAGGCTATTGTAGAACGTAGCCTACACTTAACTTTTAAACTTTTAAACTGTCAGCAAATCTGTCAGGAAAGTCGGCTCCTTCTGTTAACAATAAGGTCGGCCACGGAGAAAACGCGCTCTGACGGCACAGATATTGTCAAAACGAATACGTTTTGTGAAGCGCTTCATGTTTTCGTTTCACCACTGAATGGGATCCTCATCTGGTGGAATACATGGCTCCAGCAAGAACTGTTCCCACTCGTCTCGGCTAGACTCTCTGTAATCATCGCTGAAGAACTGGATCAGCCTTTTCCGACGAGTGGGCATTGCATCCTCTTCATCGTGGCGGCTGCATCCACTCCACTCGCATCAAGGGAAATGTTCTGATAATGTTCAAAAAAGTTTTTTTCTTACTTCTCTCGCGAGAAGAGAAGTTTTAACTGCATTCTCCAAGTTAGCGGTGTTTATTCATTGCTTGAGAGATGCCGCAACAATGTTCTTGAATTAGGTCACTTTCTGTGGTTCTCCATGCCATATTTGAAGTAGTGTAGAAGACCGAAGTTCTTAGGGGCCGTTCACATATCGTGTCTTTTTTGTGCTCAAGTTTGTTATTTCCAATGTAGGTGCGCAGTATGCGCGCTCATAAGGGAAGCGACGCGGTCGCGATGCGCACGCGGTGCGACGCACCCATTTTTTTCAGGCGCGTCCACACCGCATCGAGTTAAAAACATCTCAACTTTTCAGAGAGCCGCAAGCGCACCGCGGGTAATGTGACAAGAACTAACCAATCAGCTCCATCCTTTCCTGTAACAACGTTGAAAAATCTCAGCCAAGATGAAGGAACAGCTGATCATAGCTGTATATGGATTGCCATTTTGAAATAAATTTAGTAGCAGAGCTACTGAAAGAGATTTTTTGTGCTGCAAATCCATTTATCCTTTGCTGAAATTTCTGCGTCTTCATGGAGAGAGCAACTATTTCATTGTTGCTTGGCAACGGCAGACGGCTCAGGAGCGCTTCTGCCCGAGCGCTTTGGAGAAGGAGAAAGCTTCTCCTTCGAATGTTCGACTATCCGTGCACACCCCTAGTTCTGAATTTCGGTTCGATTACTTTTCGATTAATCATCCAGCCCTACTCTGAATCGCGGCCTTCAAGGTCACAGTGCAAAGCTTTCAATTCCATCTTCTCTACGGTAAGTTCTCAAAATGGCTTTCAGCATATGGGAAGTGGGATGTGTTCATACGGCACGCTAAATGATACTGGCATGACACACTGCTGAGTGATGCCTTATAGCACTGAACAATTTCCTGACTCATATCAGTTTCCTCATAAGTAAAGATGCTGCTGCTTATAACAGCATGCCATTCAGGAGACCGCTGTGCTTTGAAACATAGGTTCTAGTCAACAATAAATTCAGTCAACAGGCAAAAAAATAGGTTAAGAAGTTAAGAATGGGAGCCTTTCCACATCTTGAGAATAGAGAGGAAACGCATTTGAGAAAGCAGCCATTCACTAACCAGCATTCAGGGTAATGGGAAGGAAAATAAGAGTGCACAATGCAAGAATTCACACTTCTTCTGAAGTTATCAGATGGTTTGGCATAGCATCCTCATTGGAATAAAGCAAGAGGCCTGAAATACATTTCTTGGGGTGGGATGCTTTCACATCAAGTACGATAACTGAACAACTTCTAAGTTGCAAAACATTCTTGCTCTTCCTAAACCGATTTCTTTTTTCCATCTCCATCCACACATATGAAAAGTCTAAGGTTTGGTTTGCCAAGGACTTTCCAATCTATCAAGTGTCTGAGAAGCACGAAAGGTGTTTTTTTTTCTTTTTTCTTTTTCTACTGATTCTGTTGTGGCCCATCAACACTAAATACTGTAAGTAAGGTGACATCAGATAGCAGCTATTTGAACTATGCTGAGCGCTAAGAATAATGTTGTCCTCTGTGAGTGTGACTGCCCTCAGCTACTGTTTCACTTTAGATAGCTTGTCTGATGTAGGTTACAATCAGGGCAAAGTATAACAAGACAAATGCCTCTATACTACTGACCTGTATCTGAAAATACTTTTATTATTATTATTTACAGAATTACTGCAAAATCTCAACAAAATCACAAGAAATCTTTGGCTTATAAACTAGCCTAAACTCTGCACATCACAGTAGATTTATTCAATGAAAACAGTCACTATTTATTAACTAGGCTGGAGAGATTAATAGCTGTTATCGTGGACCACAGCAAAAGGGAGGCTAATAAGTTGTTGCTATATTTAGCATCATCTTGCAACCAAATACTCAAGCTCAGGACCTTATACTGTTGTCAGGGAGGAGATAAGCAAATGGCAGAAAGCCCATCACCAATACCCAACAAGATAGAATATATATAGATGGTCTTTGTTCCATTTGATTAACACAAGGGATCTCATTTTTGTAGTCTTTCATAATAGAACCTAACATTTCTGTGGATAGGAAGCACGAATTCACAACAAGTTCTTTCTTCTTAAGACAAGTGAATGAAGATAACAGATGGGTTAAAGATAAATATGTGGGGAATTTTCCATCTGTTCTTGTTGAATAAGTACCAGGTGAACTTGCAAAGACTTCATGCCATGGAAGATCTGTGAGTGAATCAATGTGCATGTATTTTTCTATTGCTTAATTTTTTCACATTAACAGTGATACACTGATACAGATCCTTCAATTCATTCCATTATTTCAAATAATTTCTTATGTTGTTAATTAATAAAAAGGGTTTAATAATAACATGGTAATACACTCTTACATTCTGAAAAAAAAATATTTAGAAAATCATACTGTTTAAAACCAATAATAACATGTACATTGTAAGAGAAAAATGACAAACATTGAAAGAAAAAGTTGCAAATCTGAGATTCTGATATCAAAGTGACTAAAAGTGACTGATATCGCCAAAGTGGCTTGGCGATTTTTCAGATTTTATCAGTTAATTTAAATTTCATGTTTTTTCCACAATTAATTTTTTTTATAAATCGAGGAATCACAATTTTAAATCGAAATATTATCAAACATTAGTATCAGACACTGACAATTTGCCAGTGTTAACAGTAAAGAGAAAATAATTATCCACCTGCACGTCGGCGCGCGTGAATAACTGCTCATGTGTGACGTGCTCGGCGAAGGACCATAAGTAGAATATATCAATAGTGCCATTCACACAGAATGCACTTTTGTGCTGACAAAGATGCGATGTGTACAGTGGAATAGAAAAAAAAATGCAGGAAGATGACAGTTGAACATCTTGAGCGCCATGTTTTAAGAAAGCCGTTTTATGTATAAGATGCTGGAAGAGACACAAGCGCAACAGTCAAACACGTCCAATCAGTGCAATTGAAGCAAACCTGCAAAGAATGGCTCAGCCTACTGTATGTATGATATTTCATATTTTGCATCATGGTGACATCAGGCTGAAAGCTGCTGCGCATTGTTTTTACAAAACATTTATAGTTAATAATAATCTACTTGGTGATATACCTTCAGTCATTTTGAATTTGAATTACCTTGACTTTTGAGTTTTTTTAAAAGCATGTTCCTTCTTTTATTCCTGAACATATATGTATAAGACAAGTGTGTACAATATGCAATTGTAGTTCATGCATCTTTTTTTGCAAAGATATTAAAAAAATATATATTTGTTTAACATTTACATCATGCTGACAACTTCATTTGTGGTGCACTAGGTATATATATATTAATAAAGAAAAAAGTTACTTGAATCATGTTGTAGTTACATTTTCAAGTTGACTTGTTAAAAAACGAAAAAATCGACTAAGGGGCGGAGAAACTCTTCAATACCTTTGTGTTACTGTTATCAGGATCTCCCTGACACATCAAGAGCCTCTTTATCTTTAAGTATCAAAGGCAGCCAGGGGCTTCTCATTGTCAAAGGCTGTAGGCCACTTTAAACTCAAATACACATGCAGCTGTTCCCTTAGGGAAGCTGTCATACATGTTGAAAGCACACAGTTCTCACACCAGGACCTTGGGTTTGGTAAGATCTTTTGGTCTGTGTGGTTAGAACCAGCTGACTTGTTTAATTCATTGCCATGTTATTTGGAGAAGCACCCCACAGTCCAAACATTTAGGCAAAGGTATTCAAAGGCTGTTGGAGTTGAACTGAAAAGTATTATTGAGGATTCATTAAATCTGACCACTAGTCTGACCACACACTTACATAAAAGGTCAATATTCCATTGTATTGACTCAGACAATGTTAGTTTGGGCTGTCTTGAGCCCAGTCAAAACAACCAATACTTAAAGGCAAGTTCACTGTTTGGGCCAATCGCCAAGTGCATTGACATGGGACGCCAAAATTTGGATGTAGACGACATGCGCATAATATGAGCATAAAGGGGCCTAGCGTAAAGGGTTTGGTCGGTGAACTGTGATTGAGTACTTGCTGCTTGAAGAATTGCACAAATGGGAAAAAAACTGCAGTTTCGGTTCCACATTTGCAATGCAGGGCAGCCATTAAAATGCAATCATTGCATGTTCAGCTGAGTGCATGTAAATATTAGCATTAGCTTGAGGGTTTGTGCAGCGGGCAGAGCTAATGTGGCTCCCATCACACAACTTTGACAGCCTTGACCCCCCGCATCATATCCATGTATCATTTTGCTCTGGTTCAGTGCCGTTAATCAATTTAGGAGGCAGTAATGATGCTTTCTCAGCCCTCTCAAGAGACTTTGCATTATAAAGAACTTACATTATTTATCAAGGGCTGGATCTGGGGCCCTCCATTAAGTGCCAGCTCTATTGCAATGTTCTCTAATGAAAAAAAAAAACAAGGGTTTGGGGGGTTGGACAAATGGAGAAGTAGGGATACAGAGAAAGGGAGAGTGAGAAAGACAGACACTCTGAACAAGAGCAAGTGTGCTTCAAACTCCCTGTGATGCCTCTTTTAAATCAAACTGGCCAAAGGTTCATGCACGACAGCTAATGCTAAACTGATGGTTAATTGTTTGTTCTAAGTATATTGTGAGTCACTGTGGAACTATGCTGATACTATGAGTCAAGAAACCACAAAAGATTAAAAAAGAAGGCTGACCTTTTAAACTTACGGAAAACGGGCATTTCACATGAAATACATCCCAATGAGGTCTGTGCGCATACAGACCTGATCATGTGATGGATACATTTACTTTACACTTTACAAACAGAAAGCACAGACACTATTGGTCTGTGAACAAAAGGCCTACAACGACATATAGTTTCATTATTTTGTTTGTTTGTTTGTTTATGGTATACATAACTCATAACTCTAATAATAAAAACAGCAGCAACAATGATAATAATAATAATGAAAACAACTTTTTAGGTCTGTGAACAATATATCAGATATCTTATAGTAAAACACAATTTTGATCATTTCCAACTATAGTGGACGGGCAGGATGATAATGATTATCTATGATTATTATGATGATGATGATGATGATGATTATTATTATTATTATTATTATTATTGTTGTTGTTATTAATATTACTTTACAACATCAATAATGGATATAATTTTCAAAAATGTTTTTTTTTACTTTTTATTTCTTTTTTTAAAATAATGAATAAAAAATAAATACATAAAAAGTTTTAAAAATTTCCTAAATTTTCAAGAAGCAGAAGACGTGTGACACTATGCACACACAAGAAAAAGTTATCTGGAAATGTAATGAAAATTCATAAAACTGTATGTATTTTATTTTGAAATATGTAGGTCAATGTACAAAACTCATTCATTTAAGATTTGATTTACAAAATTGGGCACCACAGGTGGTCTGCCAATTACTGTTTGATACCAAACTTTTTCAAAATCACAAAGTTAACAATGTTCAGTGAAAACCAATGTTAAGAAACTAGAGTTAATTCATTTCATTGTCATATTTTAATGTATTAAAAAGGTGCACGTATAATGTCTCTATACATTCATTAATGATTATTTGAATGGCTTTCCAATATACTGTGCACAGTTATAGGCCAGCCTGGGGGACATCCCATAGGCGTTATGGATTTTATACTGTACAAACTGTATACTCTATGTCCCTACACCTAACCCTAACCCTCACAGGAAACTTTGTGCATTTTTACTTTCTCAAAAAAAACTAATTCTGTATGATTTATAAGCATTTTGAAAAATGGGGACATGGGTTATGTCCTCATAAGTCACCCTCTCCTTGTAATACCTGTGTCATACCCATGTCATTATACAGAGTTGTGTCCTGATATGTCAGAAAAACAAGCACACTCCTTTTCTCTGTCTGCCACAACACACACACAATGTGTGGGAATAAAAAAATCCAAGCAAATCATGGACAAGGACAAATTCTTGTCCTTTGAGTAATCTGATATGTCATCTTCATTGATGTCAGGAAACTGTCTCAGGTCTCACAGGCTCTGCATGCATCATGTACGGGGCAAATATTCGTGTAGACATGTATGATTTATTGCCATTTTTGAACAACCAAAAAATTAAATCCCCCTCCAACTGCACAATAAACCGAAGTGGGTGGTAAAGCACGAAATTATGAATAGTGGAATGAAAAATATATAAAGGAATGACTAAACAGACTTTAACCCATTTGTGTGTATTCGCTAATTAGGTCAATAACGTTACTTGAATTAAAAAGTAGCCTGTATAAACAAATACAACGTAACAAAAATATATATATATTATTTATATTATTGAAACTGACTGCAAACATCAACAACAGCACAAACATCATGTGACAGTCAAACAAAATGTAACAACAAACAGCAACAACAAGGTGATGTGCAGACACAGCATATGAACCAGAGCAAATACTGAGTGAATTACTCTGGAGTTGTTATTAAGAACAACCAAGCTGGATGCTTCATCCCTGTTCTCAATGAGCGATAAACACTCGGTAAGAAGTTATAAATTGCGCGTTCCTTCTAAAACCATTTACAAATTAGCCGTTTGTAATTTCACAGTTTGTTGACCCGTTTAAATACAAAAGTAGAGTTTACTGTACCTTCTGCGCCACCTCGACGCGATCCTTCTCAGCGTTCATACAGACTCGCTGTGCTCTCGCCTGGCGTCAGTATGTCGCGGACCGCTGCACCCTCCGCGCTAAACGCGTATCACGCCGCGGGATATAGTGAGGGGCGGAGCGCAAGTCCTAACAAGTCCTACTTTTTTACACATTCAACGTTTTCAAAGTACTGTGGAATGAATTATGTAACATTGTAACAATGTAGCCTACTCTTTCTAGGGCCAGAGGAGGCCAGTCTGTGTCCCATCATGGCACTGTCCTGGGTAGGACCATGGGAAAAACCATGAGGTGCAGTGAGCGTTCTACCCATTTTGTTGAAAGTATCATGTTGATTGACTGACACGCCACAAGTGCCTTAGTTGCCTATATACAAATAAAATAGTTAAATGTAAAAAAAAAAAATTGAAAGTGATTTAGATTATTTTCTTGAAAAAAGAAACAAGCAAAGTTACTTTAAATTACTTTTATTTTATGATTTTTTTACTATAAAATATAAATAAATAAATACATTTTTATTTTACATATATCCTTACACAGATATAGCCTATAAGAAATCCTAAAATAATATAAAGCAACATGGTGTGTTATGAATCAAATCTTCATTTACTAAAATGTTTATCCACAATGTTTCTAATCTCACAAAAAAAAAAGTGCGCAAAAACTGTCAATGTTAGACCTTTTTGCATGTAGAGCTTGTCAATCACAAGTGTACGTAACAACGTGAAGACGACAAACAAAACGTGAAAATTACAATCCATCGTCAATCATATTTTCTACAAACGAGATGCACAGCTAAATCAATAAATGTTATTTCAGACAGTCCTTATACAACCCTTCAATGTCACGTTGTTAATTACATGAATCGTCTTAAGTAGGCATTTATTAATGTAAAACAATTTATTATTCGTTAATAATCCAGTTTATTGTGTTTCTGAGTACGAAAGCCCACGGAACTATATTATCCGGGCGCGGTGGCGGAGGGAGACCATATGGAGTATCAATGCTGCCCGCGTAGATTACGTCACGCGGTTGGCGACAGAATGTCTTAGTGAGGCGCGAGTAAGCTACACGTGAATGTGGAATCTGGGAAAACACTGTGAGTTGAGAGTGCATTTCAAGAAATGTGCAGAATTATAAAATAGTTCTGATATGCCAGAAAGTCGTCGTATATTACCAATATATTTCTTATTTTTCTTTTTTTCTTTTTTATCTTGTAATTGGTATAAACGATCATCATTAGTTAGTCTATTGCTTATTTATGTTTTGTATATTTTTGTTGATTTGTGCCAAGCCAGGGTCATATCAAATAAGCTACAGCTTACACATTTTCACTTTATTTATTTGCATAGCTTCTTATCAGACATTGTTTTTACATTAGTAACGTCACTGGATGCATTTTCATGTCACCATTTTTTTCTTCAATATAAAAAGTAACAATTTTGATGTAAGATGCACTGAGACGAGCCCAAAATATAATTCATAAATAAAGCTTTCCAATCACAACATGCTAAAACATGATTATAAATTAATATCTAGCAGCTGTGCAGTGTAGGCTAATTATGCAATTATTTTATAGAAATGGACTAGACAGTCACTAATGTATTTTCAAACACTGATGAATGTCTTATGAAAATGTTTATGCTTAATAACGTGCACCTGGGTTTAAGGATAATGTGGCCTCCTAATGTGCTCATCTTGTCTCCCACTGCTGTCAGGGATACTTTCAATTTGAGTCCCTCTGTCTTAACAGTCTCACCCACTGCTGAGGAGGGAGGAGGGCCACTGAGCCTTCATTCACCCTCCTCACAACTGAAGCTGGATGGTTGTGCCATGGGAATGTGTAGTAGTAGTGCTGTAAAACTATCTGCTTATCGAAGAACAGTATTCTACAAAATGTAAATTTCTACCTGAAGAACCACTCTCTAAATCAGTGGTATTTTCATTTATTTTTGGGAACCTTTGCTTACATATGTGACTCAGTTGTGCTTCGGTGCCATCAGCGGTCTTTGGCACAGCACTGGTGTTTTCAGTAATGCTAAGCATGATGGCAGAGAATCAGGCAGCTCACATTTCAATCAGGCGCCTCCATTGACACCATGCTCTTGCTCTTCTAGAAATAATGTCTGGAGTGGTAATATTTAAATACTGTCTCCAAGGGCTTTTTTATTTATCCTGCAAAAAATATAATATGCCATGGACTATAAGTCCACCTGCATAAGTAGGCCTACATGTTAATTTGATGCTTGAGGTAGTATGAAAAATTGTGGAACAGCATTAAAGGAATATTCTGGGTTCGATACATGTTAAGCTAAATTAGACGGCATTTGTGGCATGTTAATTACAATAATAATAATAATAAATTGACTAAAATTTGACTTAAAAGGAGCAAAAATCAAGGTTACTGTAAAGCACTTACATATGAATACGGCCAAACATAAACACTTAGAAAAAGAAACTCTTAAAAGACAATGAGGCTATCTTTGTAGCATTTTACAGCAGAAATGTAAAAATGCACTTGCAATAATTCTTCTTGAAAAACTTTCTGAGAGCTGTAAAGTTTTAGGCATTATGTCACCATGGCAACAAAGATGTAATATTAAATAGTAATATGAGCAAGTTTTTCACACAGAATCATGTTAACACAAAACTGCATATAAAATGAAAACCATAAAAAAAGACAGCTGAGCGTGCCTCCTATTTTCCTCTGTGATAGGGTAACAACTTTGGTGTCTGGTATTTGTTTAAATGGACAATATGTTATTTGTAAATGGGCGGCGTATAAGATGAAGCTCCCCACCCTGGTGTGGCTAGAGTTAACCCCTCTCCCCATCATCAGCAATTCCTAATGTTTGCTAGGAGGGTGGTCTGCTATACCCCAGAGAGGAGAGAGGAATAAGAGGACAATTGTGGGGCTTTGCATAAGGCTCAAGAGGCTGGAACAGCTGCCATGGTCACTTGGTGAAGGGCTTGCATACTGAAGACCACGCTAGTGTAAAGCGTTTGCCAAGGTCTTCCTTGTCATTTGTGATAAAAAGCCCACTGAGTTTGGTTTTGTAAACACGTTGTTGGTATATTGTTCAAATATTCAGAGTTGGAATCCAAGGAAATTGGTTAACACATCTTACACTGTAAAAAATACTTGTGTTTTTTTACTGAATTAATTTTTTTAAAGGCTTTTGTGAAAACCTTTAAATGAGTGAACATTTTAAATGGTCAAATATCGTTTTCTATGTAATTTTACTGTTAAATACCGTCACATTTAGGGCTCTGGCAAAAGAGGAATCACACCAGTATATGACCATTTGCCAATCATATGTATCAATTACAGTTATAAGTATCAAAGGAAATATCAATGATTATTAATGTTTTATTACCTCACAAGGTATATTATTCTCAATAACAAAACAAAACAAACAAACAATAAATAAATAAAACTGTACTAATAAAAACACAATACCTGGCAAAACTTTTGATATTTAAATAGTTCAATTTGGTATATTACTGTAAATTACTCTTTGAATTATAAACTTGTGATTTGTAAAATATACACCTATTTGCAATCCCATAATACCTGAAACATTGTTACTAATGTCACTTTCTACAGTGTCTGGTAACGACAGATAATAATAATAAAAAAAATGTAAGTGTAATTTAAAGGCATCTTGAGACACATATGCGTTCTGCTCTGATGGCTCATATTGTTTATGTAGTAGTTCAAGAAGATCTGTATCAGTTAATTAATCCTTGTTTATTTGCTGACATGCAAACATACAAAATTACACACACAACTTTCTCTCTTATAGCTTCTGGGAGTATTCAAATGTCTCCTTTAAAATCTCTCTCTCTCTCTCTCTCTCTCTCTCTCTATCTTTCTCTCTCTCTCACACACACACACACACACACAAACTCAACTGAGCAGTTGACATTTGTCCTCATTCTAAGTTTTTTTGATGGTCTTTTTGCAGGAATAATGACATGACGTCAGATAATGGAGCAGATCCCCAGGTTAATTTCTCAACCAGTTAATTGACTTTCCTGGGACCACAAGACCCCAGACGGAACATATAAACTCTACACGTATGCAATGTCTTATTACTTTAGAATGATAAAGAGACAAAATATTATCTCACGTAATACCCATAAAAGGATGTACATTTGAATAAAGCTACAACACCTAAAGGAATTTTATTTACCCAAAAATGAAAATTTGCTGAAAATGTACTCACCCCCAAACCATCCAAGAATTTTTTCATTGGAAAAGCTTGGGGAAATGTAGCATTAGATCACTTACACACCAATGGATCCTCTGCAGCGAATGGGTGCCGTCAGAATAAGAGTTCAAACAGCTGAAAAAAATAAATAAAACAATAATCCATAAGTAATCAATATGACTCAAGTTCATCAATTAACATCTTGTGATCATTAAGATGTGTTTAACTTCAAATCTGGCATCTTTCAAGATGGAATTATATTTTTATTCCATATGTTCCTACAGTTCATCATCGTAAGGTCATTTCTCATGAGACGAGAGCTGTGGTGCCGTGTCCCTCTGGAGATGTAGTAAGCGTTAGTCCTCTGACATCATCCTTTCCTGTGGCATATTCTAAACAGAGTTCTGTGTGGCGAAAATAGCTCCAGCTGTAAACAAAGCTTACATGTCTGATTTGCTTTTCTTAGAAAGGAATAACAGTATACGCAGTATAATGCCAAAGAAAACATATAGGAGGGAAGACTACAACAGCTAGCAAGAGAATAACTCAGCATTTACACAATGAAGCTTACAGTATATTACAACAAAAGCCAGATCCACTCTAAACTCATTTCCATCTGCAAAGCATGTTAAACTCATATAGAACTCATACAATGCAAATCTGTGCGCAATCAGCTTGAGTTAAAAACACCATCCCACCAGACCATTCAAAATATGTAATATACTAAATATAGAAGAAAAAAAAAATTATATATATATAAGCATAGAAACCTCAACTTGAAAGTACGAAAGGCTTTTAGGGTTTGTGAGCAGTACACAAGACATTGTGTGTAATGATGTCATCCCCATTGCTTCACTGATCGTTGCTTCCATGGCGACAACATTGCTGTAACTGTAGCAGCGGTAGGTCAAAGGTTACAAAGATAGCACAGCAATTGAATTTATGGGAGGGCATGTAGGTATCGGGTTTTCTCATTCCCCACCACACCACTTTGTTGATTCTCAAGCTGTCTTTCCTTCCCAGTGCTCTTCACTCTCTCCCTCCTTCATCCAATCAGTGACGATTAACCACAAGTCCCGGCCAGCTTACCTTCCTGATGATAACCTCTGCCCTATGCAGATTTCTGTTTGCAAACCTTTATGCAGGAATGTTTTTGGCCACACAATACTGATACACTAAATATGATAAACATTCGGATATCACTGAGAACATACATACCCGATTCCAAAAAAGTTGGGACACCGTACAAATTGTGAATTAAAACAGAATGCGATGTGGAAGTTTCAAATTTCAATATTTTATTCAGAATACAACATAGATGACATAACAAATGTTTCAATTGAGAAAATTTATAATTTTAAGGAAAAAAATAAGTTGATTTTAAATTTCATGGCATCAACGCATCTCAAAAAAGTTGGGACAAGGGCATTTTTACCACTGTGTGGCATCCCCTCTTCTTTTTATAACAGTCTGTAAACGTCTGAGGACTGAGGAGACAAGTTGCTCAAGTTTAGGAACAGGAATGTCGTCTCATTCTTGTCTAATACATGCGTCTAGTTGCTCAACTGTATTTTTTTCCTTAAAATTATACATTTTCTCAATTGAAACATTTGTTATGTCATCTATGTTGTATTCTGAATAAAATATTGAAATTTGAAACTTCCACATCGCATTCTGTTTTAATTCACAATTTGTACGGTGTCCCAACTTTTTTGGAATCGGGTATGTATGTTCTCAGTGATATCCGAATGTTTATCATATTTAGTGTATCAGTATTGTGTGGCCAAAAACATTCCTGCATAAAGGTTTGCAAACAGAAATCTGCATAGGGCAGAGGTTATCATCAGGATGGTAAGCTGGCCGGGACTTGTGGTTAATCGTCACTGATTGGATGAAGGAGGGAGAGAGTGAAGAGCACTGGGAAGGAAAGACAGCTTGAGATTCAACAAAGTGGTGTGGTGGGGAATGAGAAAACCCGATACCTACATGCCCTCCCATAAATTCAATTGCTATGCTATCTTTGTAACCTTTGACCTACCGCTGCTACAGTTACAGCAATGTTGTCGCCATGGAAGCAACGATCAGTGAAGCAATGGGGATATATATATATATATATATATATAATTTTTTTTTTCTTCTATATTTAGTATATTTCATATTTTGAATGGTCTGGTGGGATGGTGTTTTTAACTCAAGCTGATTGCGCACAGATTTGCATTGTATGAGTTCTATATGTGTTTAACATGCTTTGCAGATGGAAATGAGTTTAGAGTGGATCTGGCTTTTGTTGTAATATACTGTAAGCTTCATTGTGTAAATGCTGAGTTATTCTCTTGCTAGCTGTTGTAGTCTTCCCTCCTATATGTTTTCTTTGGCATTATACTGCGTATACTGTTATTCCTTTCTAAGAAAAGCAAATCAGACATGTAAGCTTTGTTTACAGCTGGAGCTATTTTCGCCACACAGAACTCTGTTTAGAATATGCCACAGGAAAGGAGAGGGCATCCCCTCTTCTTTTTATAACAGTCTGTAAACGTCTGAGGACTGAGGAGACAAGTTGCTCAAGTTTAGGAACAGGAATGTCGTCTCATTCTTGTCTAATACATGCGTCTAGTTGCTCAACTGTCTTAGGTCTTCTTTGTCACATCTTCCTCTTTATGATGCGCCAAATGTTTTCTATGGGTGAAAGATCTGGACTGCAGGCTGCCTATTTCAGTACCTGGATCCTTCTTCCACGCAGCCATAATGTTGTAATTGATGCAGTATGTGGTCTGGCATTGTCATGTTGGAAAATGCAAGGTCTTCCCTGAAAGAGACGACGTCTGTATGGGAGCATATGTTGTTCTAGAACTTAGATATACCTTTCAGCATTGATGGTGCCTTTCCAGATGTGTAAGCTGCCCATTCCACAGGCACACATGCAACCCCATACCATCAGAGATGCAGGCTTCTAAACTGAGCACTGATAACAACTTGGGTTTTCTTGTCCTCTTTAGTCCCGATCACATGGCGTCCAAGTTTTCCAAAAAGAACTTCAAATTTTGATTCGTCTGACAACAGAACAGTTTTCCACTTTGCCACAGTCCATTTTAAATGAGCCTTGGCCCAGAGAAAACACCTGTACTTCTGGATCATGTTTAGATGGCTTCTTTTTTGACCTATAGAGTTTCATGCGGCAACGGCGAATGGCACGGTGGATTGTGTTCACTGACAATGTTTTCTGGAAGTATTCCTGAGCCAATGTTGTGATTTCCATTACAGTAGCATTCCTGTATATGATGCAGTGCCGTCTTAGGGCCAGAAAATCACAGGCATCCAGTATGGTTTTCCGGCATTGACCCTTACGCACAGAGATTGTTACAGATTCTCTGAGTTTTTGGATGATATTATGCACTGTAGATGATGATAACTTCAAACTCTTTGCAATTTTTCTCTGAGAAACTCCTTTCTGATATTGCGCCACTATTTTTCAACGTAACATTGGGGGAATTGGTGATCCTCTGCCGATCTTGACTTCTGAGAGACACTGCCACTCTGAGAGGCTCTTTTTATACCCAATCATGCTGCAAATTGACCTAATAAGTTGCAAATCGTTCATTCCTTTTTTACTCACAATTTGTACAGTGTCCCAACTTTTTTGGAATCGGGTCTGTATTTTAAAGGAACAGTTCACCCAAAAAGTTGTTAAAATGAGTTTGCTTCATTAAAGGGCACAGATTTGGAGAAATGCTGCATTACATCACTTGCTCACCAATGGATTCTCTTCAGTGAATGGGTGCCGTCAGTTCATCAGCTGATAAAAGCCACATTAAAGATGCATAGGCCTATTTCATGTCTACTCTACATGGATCTTCTTCTGAGCTTTCACAATTCTCAAACCTTGCTCTCTTATAGAATGTTTGTCAAAACTAGTCTTGACGAAACCTTCATATATATATTTTTTTCTATGGTGTACCATATGTATCATGTTAAATCATAATCAGTTCATACATTTAAAAAAATGCATATATTAATACGTAAAATCTGCAGTTAGTATTGAAAAGTTTAAATAATATTAAGTAAAAGTAAGTTCTACTTTAAGCAACCTCAATAGTTTCATTTTTCAGACAAAAAAAGCTTCCCTCTCATATGAAATTCGAGAGATCATAGAATTGTCCCAAACATTATACTTTTTGAGCGACTTTAGTGCTTTATCCCAATGCTCAAACTCAGCACTAAGTCCACAGGGGTAAAAAAACAGTCTCTGCATTAAAAGAAACCTGGTGCATTTATGAAGACTCACCAACAGATGGAGCTAGTGACACGTCAAAAATGTCATGGTTAAAGTGGCTAAAACACAATTACTAACACTGTTAATGTAGTGTTCTGATGTAGACCCCTTATTTAAGTTCCACATTTTGTTACCATACACCCGCTAAATTACAAATTAAGATGGAACTCTATTTAAGAGGTTTTAAACCAGCAGAATAACAGCTGTGTAGAAGAGCACAAATTGAGAAAGACACTAACAAAGTCCAGACTGAGGGATCACTTACTGGCTGTAGAGCTAGGACAGCACAGACAGGGATGGCAGCCACGAGAACAGAGAGTGTGTTCACTGTGCTCACAGAAAGAGGGGGAAACAAAGGAACATTTCTTACTGCATTGTGATTATTATTCACTGCATTCCAAGAAACACAACCAAATTGCAAAATGCAGAAAAATTAAGTCATATTTTAAGAGAAAACTCCAGCATGATTGCAGCTGAAGCAAAATATTCAGCAACAGTGAGAATAAAAGTTATGCCTTTTTTCTTTTGCGTGAACATTTAAGCGGTGTTATGTAGATTTTCCACATAGTGACATAGACATGTGGGGGTGTGTTAGAACTGATGATGACTCTTTATTTTTATAAAGAATATCTCTTTGGGTTTGAGACTTTCCAACTTTACAGATCTTCTCTTTACAGAGAAAGGAAAACTTGAAATCGCATCATATCACCCCTTTAAAAAAAAATTGTTCCCTCTTCAAAATTAAAGTCCACATTCGCGCAAAAAAGCAACATTCAACGTGCTATATGTAGGATTGACACCGAGTGGTTGAACTTGGAATTGCATTTGGAGAGGGTTTTTCCCCTCCTCCTCAGACTAGACGCACGCAGGTTGCCAGATTTGCGACACAAACAGGAATGAGCGCACTTAAGGATGAATGAAATACCATATACTGTGTTTTCCACCAACTGGCAACCCGGGGGGCTGGAATACATTTGGGTTAACTGGCAGTGGGTGAGTTTCACAAAACAAAGACCAGCATTTTGTCCAGAATGCACATTTTCAAAGGAAAATAACTGACTGTAACATTGTTTTTCAGATAAACAAGTATGTTAACTTAGCATGTTTCTTAAATATCTGCAAACATATTATGGTATTTTTATGCTTTAGTAGAATCTAAATCTTTCATACAGTGCCTTTAAAAACCAATAAACAAAAATGATTTCAAATGTAGGTTTCAAATGTTTTGTTGTTGTTGTTGCCAGCAGGTTATGCAACGCAACACGTAAAAACACGGTATAACTCATTATAACCCGTTATTATGTCCCCACTGGATGCAACAAATGGCTCGTTTGTAATGGGTTTTATTGTTTTTGTCTTGTGGCACCAGTGTTCAGACCGGGACATGCATCACAGTATGGTAAGGGGCGTAACATTTCCGTCACACGCTTGAGGCATTTGGCCAACCATAAAGCACTGGATAGCTGGCCAATCAGAGCACACCTCGCTTTTCAGACTGATGAGCTTTGAAAAAAATGAAGGGTTTCAGAAAGGCAGGGCATAAAGGATAAACAATGAAATACAGTATGTGGAAAATATTTTTTTTATTCTTTATTTATTCTTTACCTTAAACATTTCATTACACCAAATACACAAAATAATGTTCTTTTTAGCAACATCATATATGACCCCTTTAAAAAACACTGACGACCGTCACTTACACTACCTCGGCAGCATTGGTGATAACGTCACAGCTGATTTGGAGAACTGGTGAGATACTGAAGGTTTCCCTTCTTAATCAATATATCCAAATGAAGACAGAACCTGAACCACAGATGTGCTTAAGAAGATAAACAGACGGGTTTAAGGAAACTTCCAGATTTTCAGTTTGTTTACCTGTTCAATGAACACGCTGCCATTTCTGTGATTAGACAGATCACCTGCTCCCATATAATTTACCATGGTAAGTAGCTATAGTTTTTGCCAAAATATCCTGGTTTCTACAGTTTTTGTTATCACTGTAAAATTATCATGAACTAATTGGGCAGGTTCACACTGTAAAAAGCTTTCAGAATCAAACATTTTGTTTAATCTCTGCATTTCTCAGTAAATAAACATATCATATGCTTTTAAGATAATATTACACATACATATATATAGATATATACATGTATGTGGCATGCAGAGGAATGACTAAAGATCTAGTGTAATGACTACGCAACCTGGGAATTCTCAACCCAGGAAAACCAACCTGAAATAGGCTGCACAGATTTATTCCCCTAATAGGACAAGAGACGTGGATGAATAAATAATTGTTTTTATTAAAGGACACAATTATAATAAAGTTCAAGACAGAGACAATACAATGAAAATATTCAAAATAACACTACAGCGCTAAATAGCACACACACACACCTCACAACATCAATACAAAAGAATTACACTTCGAAAGGGTAACACTCAAAAATAAGACAACAGGACTGAGTGTGGCTAGCAGAGGGGAGGGACTCAATGAGCACCACAACACTCAGTAAGTAACACAAGAAAACCAAAACCATAAAATTAGCATCAACTTTACACACTGGTGCCCATACACACAGAAAATCCACAAGTCAAGCCCCACCCCTTTACTTTTGGACACTCAACACTCAATCACATACATAGAATTAAATACACAGTTCACTGTAAAACCAAGAGTACAAAATTAACAATAAACATTTGAAAGAAAATCCTTTGTTTGATATCTAGTTAAGACAGCAGCAAAACAGCAGCGCTCCGTGATCCACGGGCGAATGGCAGGTAACCCCAGCAACGGAATCCTCCCCGCTACTCTGCAGAATACACTGCACGTTTGGGGTGCAAGGAATCCAGTCATGGCAGTCCAAAGTGTGAAATCAATGCAGACACTGTAAATAGAACAGAGGGCATTTTTATTTACCCACTGCCCTATAAGAAAGATTAAACGCTATAAACAACCGCGTTCCTACCTGTGAAGTCTCTAAGAACGTCAGCCATGGGAAAACATCACTCGATCTCCTACATGCCATACGAGGGACCAAACACACAAATTTCCCGCATGCCACTCAGCATGCGGAACCGGAAACAAGGAAGCTCCGTGACCTGATTCATACAAAGCAGGTATATATGCTCCGCCTTAAGCTGTGATAGGCACAGTGATAGGATAATTTTACATGAAGCAACCAATAGTAGCCCGAAACCAAACATCTATACTGTCACATTCCACCCCCTACTCTTGTATCGTCACCCCGATGATATATTCTCAAATACACTGCATAATCCCAGGGCCTAAAAATTGCAGAAACAGAGTTAGAAACCTGGGGCATAGTCACTACTACATTCTCCCCAAGGGATCGTGGGAGACAATAAACATTAGAATGTTGGCCAGCTGTACAAGGGACCGCCTTAAAGGGTCATTCCACCCGTGGAGACATGAATGTGTATTGAAAGTGGGTCATATATGTAGTAGAATAGTATAATTTCTTTTTTATTTTGGTCCTTCTGGGCCTATAAAAGGCAGAAAATAAATATGTCTGTTCAACTGGCGAATCCCTTACAGGGACAACTAGATCAGGGTCCCGCTGGGTTCTAAGCTTTAAAAGTGACCGGTGTACCCGTCGCCCCCGGTCCAGGTCCCCAACAGGTGCAATATTATACACTGATCCTCCCTTCCTAGGTGCCTGTACTACTTGGTATACTACTGGTACTCCTGGGCTCCATAAATCTTGGATCTTAGAACGACCTCTTACTCCAAACTGACGAAGATAAACCAGCTGGCCCTCTTCCAGTGGTGCCTCATGAACGTGCAGATCCTAACGGGCTTTTCGGCGATCTGCTGCAACCCGTAACCGCTCTTGAGCTCCCTCAAAGGCAACATGCAATCTGGTCTGGTGTTCCAACACCCACTTATGAACGTTACTCGCAGCTGGCTCTCGAGTCCTACCAAGCAGAAAGTCAACTGGTAGATGTGGCTCCTGGATGGTAGGGTGTCGTGCGAGACTTCTGGACCTTATACAGGTCACAAAGCTGTTGAATCAATGTCGATTCAAAATTTCGGCCCTGGTCAGAGTGTATGCGATCGGGGACACCAAATTTATAAAACCATTCCACTACCAATATTCGTGCAGATATCGGTCATCACCAAAACGTTCTCTATGCCTGAACTAGAAGGGTCAAGCATGGTAAAATCAATGGCCAAGATATCATTAGGCCTAGATGCCAGCAAGTGGCCCAAAAAGCTAGAGGCACCTGGCTGTACGTCCTTACCGAACTGACACCGCTCACACTCTCGGCACCAGCAAGCCACGTCCTTCGCCATTCCTGGCCAATAGCACCTCTGCAATACCAATTCGGTGGTGTGCTTAACCCCTTGGTGTCCATGTTCCTGATGCAACCCTGTTAACACCTTCTCTTTTAAAACAGAAGGCAAAATCAGCTGAAGGATCTCCTCCCTCCCATCTGGGCGGAAAACACAACGATACAAAACACCTTCCTGTTCAACCAAACGCTCCCATTGACGAAGAAGAGTCACCGTGTCTTTCGACAGCAGCTGATGCTCTTGAAAACTAGGAAACACTCCACGCCTCCAAAATGCCAGTATTTTCCCAATCACCGGATCAGCCTTTTGCAAACTCTTAATATCCACCAACGGACAACCAGGAAGAGTGGTCACAACAGATTGAGTAGCCACGGGTTTGGTAGCCACTGAGGCCAACTCTGCCTCTGCTGCCTGCCTTACCGAGCCAGGAACTGAGGTAAACGGGAGTACTCCAAGCATCTCCCCACTGTTTAATGGAGGCTGCCTGGAAAGGGCATCAGCTGCGCGATTGCTCCTCCCAGAACGATAACGCACCTCAAAGTCAAAAGCTGAAAGCTGGGACGCCCAACACCGTTCCATCGCCCCAAGCTTAGCGGAAGCCAAGTGACTGAGAGGGTTGTTGTCAGTAAAAACAGTACACTTATGCCCTAACAAGTACTCCCGAAACTTTTCTGCCATTGCCCACTTGAGCGCCAAAAACTCTAGCCTCATAGAGATATAGGTGGAAGTATTGCGCTCAGTGGGCCTAAGACAAATGACTTGCATAAGCAATAGGTCTTACCTGTCCCTCCTGTTCCTGAGAGAGCACAGCTCCCAAACCCCTGTGACTCACATCCACCTCTAAAATAAACGGCAAAGAAAAGTTGGCATATGCCAAGACAGGGGCTGTAATAAGTTTACTCTTCAGAGTGTCAAAACTTTCCTGGTACTGGGCTGTCCACATACTTGTAAAATTCCGCTCTGCTGGTTTCTGTGGTCGGCGACCACCCATTTCGTCTACCAACCTATGCAAGGGGGCCGCCAACTTAGAGAATCCTTTCTACAAACCGGCGGTAATAGCCTGCAAAATCCAGGAAGGAACGCAACTCCGAAAGACTATTGGGGCGCTGCCACTGCGCTACCCCTTCAACTTTGCTAGGATCTGTAGCCACCCCCTGAGAAGACACAATATGCCCCAAATACCTCACCTGTTGTCGGAAGAAAGCACACTTGCCTAAATTTGCTTTTAAACCCTCTCGTTTTAATCGACTCAAAACAACTTCCAAGCGCTCCAAATGTTGGGCCACCGAGGAAGAGAACAGGAATATATCATCAAGATATAAGAGCAAAGACTGCTGCTGCTGATCTCCAAACAATCTCTCCATCAGACGTTGGAATGTACTGGGAGTATTTCAAAGCCCAAAGGGCATGCGATTCCACTCAAAAAGATTGAAAGGAGTGCAGAAGGCAGTCTTAGCCCTATCTGTCTCGGTGACCGGAACCTGGTTGTACCCGCTAGCCAAATCCATAGTGGAAAACCAGCGAGCTCCAGTTAACGCATCTAGGGATTCCTCAATTCGAGGCAAAGGGAACGCATCTTTTCGCGTCTTCGCATTCAGTTGACGGTAGTCCACACACATGCGCAGACTACCGTCCTTCTTAACGAGAACAATAGGGGAAGCGTAGGGACTGCAGCTTTCCCTTATGACCTGAGCATTGAGAAGTTGACTGATGTGGGTCTTCACAACATCATATTCGGAAGGTGGTATACGACGATACCTCTGCCTAACCGGAGTATCCTCTAGAAGAGGAATATCATGAGAGAGTAAATTGGTACAACCCGAATCACCATCATGGGCTGAAAACACTGACTGATAATTCTGCAGCAACATCCTCTCCTGAACCTGGTCACTCGGTTTCAAAACAGTTAAATCAATAGACTCGATTTGTTCAGGCACAGTGGACCCAGTCTGTGATGACTGCGAGCCAACTTTTGCAGACACCGCTTTAACTTCAGTGACTCCTTGGGGTAAACTAGTCACAAAAACAGCATTCAAGGTGCCTAGGACTGCACCAGGATAGAGAAGAGCATCTCCAGTCCCCACATTAACCACAGGTATGTAAACAGTACCCCAAAAACCTGTACTAGGGCTGGAGACACAAGCAACCCAGCAGGAAGGCCTGGATCAACAGGCTCAAACAACACTGTGTTCCCTGAACAATGTTCAGAACATGTGGCTGCTACTATCTGCATCATACCACCTGAAATGCATTTTGCTTTATGCCCACGTACCCTTACCTTACTCATTAAGCCAGAAGGTTGAGCCTGCAGTTGACAGTGTTGCAAAGCTTGCATTACAGGACCAGGGGCCCCTGAAACCGCAGGTAAACTAAAGAGGGACAAACCATGCTGTCCAAAAAGTTCCTGGTAACAATGAATAAGAACGTTGGACTTGGACACCTGTTCATCTTCAGTTCTCCCTTCACAGCAGTTCAGTCAGTGTACTGTTTGAGTACATGAATTACTCCAGGATATTGGTTTGTTTGAACTCAGAGGGAGTGTCAGCCACATTAAAAAAGTTAACAGCTTAAGTCATTTGTGGATTAATGCGTATTATAGATGCGAACCGTGATGAACTGAATTATTCGTTTGCAAACCGGATATCAGAAAACAAGGAAGCTCCGTGACGTGATTCATTACAAAGCAGGTATATATGCTCCGCCTTTAGCTGTGATAGGCTCAATAATTTTACATGAAGCAACCAATAGTAGCCCGAAACCAAACATCTATACTGTCATATATATATATATATATAACCATATATATAACCATATATGTAAGGCCCTATTTTGTACTTTATTTATAAAATGTGGAATGGTATTTTGCATACACTATGGTTACCATGGTAAATTTTAATAAAGCTGTAATGTTGACCACTTGTAAGCCTGCTGTAAAACTGGACTATGCCTCCCTCTGCAGCCTCCAGCAGATGAGATCTGTTTCAACAGAGACTGCCTTAAGTCATCACATTTCAGCCCTGACTGACAGAGAGAAAAGACTACTGACCAAGCTTTATGATGGACTTATCGGAGGTCAAAGGGCAGCTCTTGCTGAATCTATAACCCTTGTGGAGACCCAGAATCCAAAGAAGAAAGAGTTGGCCCAGGTTCTGCTTCAGAGAGTGCTGGCCTTTCGTCAGGAGCAGGAGAAATGCAATGGTGGAAATCCAGTGGCCTTCAGAGTGGGTCAGTAAGGTGACGTGAACTGTAGGAGTGAAGCTGAACCTTATTGCTGTTTGCATGATTGCCTCAATCTTCAATCACATCTATAAATGTGTGACCTCAGGACTGTCTGTTCCCACTGGCGCTGGCACTTCTATCTTTCTTCTTTAGTTTGCATATGAATACATGAGTCTGTAAGTCACTTTAGTCCACTTTAGTCTTGACATAATTTTTCTATTTTCAAAACGGTAATGTCATTTTCACTGCTGAAGCTGTGCACACATATATTACTAATCATCGATAAGATTTTCTTTTTATGTTTTTGAAAGCCGTTTTTTTGATCTTATGGTCATCAAGACTACATTTATTTGATCACCAATACAATACAGTAATACTGTGAAATATTATTGCTGTTTAAATATATATATTTGAATGTTTTTAAAAACTTAATTTATTTCTGTACACAATGCAGAATTTTCAGCAGCCATTACGTGGGTTTTCAGTGTCACATGATCCTTCAGAAATCATTCTAATATGCTGATTTGCTGCTAAACAAACATTTCTTATTATTGTTTATATTGAAAATGCTATGTTGTGCAGCTTCATATTTTAATGGAAGCTTTGATACTTTTTTTTCTGGATTCTTAGATGAATAGAAAAAAAACAGCATTTATTTGTCTTTACTGCTACTTTTGATAAATTTAATGCATCCTTGCTGAATAAAAATACAAATTTCTTAATCAGCAGTTAATCTCATATATTGCTAACTTTGTATGCAGGCTCACTGATTGATGGACAAAATACAAATGCCAAAATTCTCCAAATACATGAACGCTTACATCCATCCATCAAGATCCCTCGGTGGTGTGAGTGACGAGAACCACCAATGAAGCCATAGTCCTCTGTGAGGGTGCAGGCTATGATATTGTACTAGTGGAAAACGTGGGTAAGCTTTTGTTCCAGTTTTTCCAGTTTTTAATTTTGAGAAATCTTAACCTCTGTGTATGCAAAGTAACAGTAACTGAAAATAATGGGAAAGTATTTTGTCTCACTGCTTCCGTCCAACAATACGCCTTGTTATCTATTGTGGTAAATCTATCTATTGTGTCAAAATGTTGTTGGTTTAGAATAGATAAATAACTCTTTTGACTCGTGTACGATAATTTTCTTTCAAATACGATAATTTTGAACTTCTGGTATGATACTTGGACATCCAATCTGGCAACACTGGGTCTACACACTTCCATTACCATAGAAGTGGTTCTCAATCAAGTGCTGTGTCTGAAATCGCTCACTCATTCACTAATCCCTATATAGTGTATGGCAGTTGAGTTCACTATATCAGGAAGGAGTAAACAAATAAATAAGTGAACGGATTCGGACAGTGTATAGCCTAAACTGCGCGTGAGACTTGGAGCTGTTGCAAAAACATTGCCATATGTACTTTTATATTACATGTACCTAATTTTAGAAAATAATACTAATAGCAATAATACTAAAAATTACTTTATATTGCAGTTATACATACCTCCGCGCCAGCTTTGTGTTTTTTTTTTTGATGGTATATAATTATTATTATTATTTTTTTTTTTGTAATGCTTTTATGTTCATAATCATTAAATGCTATTAAAATAACGTACTGAGAACAAAAATAAACACACATAAACACGTTCATAATTATGTATTTATTATTTTTAGTATCTTGACACTTGCTCAAGCAGCGTTTTGAGCTCAGATAAGATGGTTGTAGAGCGTCCTCAGGCGACAATTAATTTTACATCAGAATACACTACCTGTTATTAACGAAAAAATGTAAATTATCCACCAAATTAGCATCATTTTTGTGTTAACAACGATGCCACCTCAGTAAATTAGTAAACTATTAAACTGAGTTATTGCCTAGATAACATATTTTAATTAAATAATGTAGGAAAAACGTTAAAACTGAAATAATAAAGATGTAAACTTCATCTCCCATTCAAACTTGCTCGCTCCCGCTCTCGCTTCCAGCTCGACGCTACTCTGCATTGGATTGTGGGAAATAGTACTTCAGCGAGTGTACATCGGTTGTACACTCGAAATCAAAATGAATTGTGGGTAAAAAGTAGTGGTCAAATGTAGGGAATGAAGTAGTTCACTCAGAATTCGGACAGCACTACAAAATGGCTGACACCCCATATAGTGCACTATATAGTGGATAGGGAGCTGTTTCGGACACAGCAAAGGAGACAGTGGCCTCTGCAAACTTCCATGGAGGCCTTAAAGGGTTAGTTCACCCAATAATCAAAATTATGTCATTAATAACTCACCCTCATGTCATTCCAAAACCGTGAGACCTCCATTCATCTTCGGAACACAGTTTAAGATATTTTATATTTAGTCCGAGAGCTCTCAGTCCCTCCATTGAAACTGTGTGTACGGTATACTGTCCATGTCCAGAAAGGTAATAAAAACATCATCAAAGTAGTCCATGTGACATCAGAGGGTCAGTTAGAATTTTTTGAAGCATTGAAAATACATTTTGGTCCAAAAATAGCAAAAACTACTACTTTATTCAGCATTGTCTTCTCTTCCGGGTCTTTTGTGAGATTTCAAAACACTGCAGTTTAGTGATATCTGGTTTGCGAACAAATCATTCGATGTAACTGGATCTTCTTGAACCGGTTCACCAAATTGAACTGAATCGTTTGAAACGGTTCGTGTCTCCAATATGCATTAATCCACAAATGACTTAAGCTGTTAACTTTTTATCCAATATCCCGGAGTAATTAATTTACTCAAACAGTACACTGACTGAACTGCTGTGAAGAGAGAACTGAAGATGAACATCGAGCCGAGCCAGATAACGAACAAAAGATTGACTCGTTCTTGAGTAAAGAACCGTTTCTGTCAGACGCGTCCGATTCGAGAACCGATGAACTGATGATACTGCGCATGTGTGATTTAAGGTGAAGCAGACCGACACACAGAGCGTCTGAACCGAACTGATTCTTTTGGTGATTGATTCTGAACTGATTCTGTGCTAATGTTTCGAGCCCAGGTAAACCGAAGGCTTGAATGAAGGTCAATCATCGCCAATGACGCCATTACATCGAGCGCAAATAACCGGATAACCGTTTTCTTCAACCGGTTTAATGAATCGAACTGTCCCTTGTCACTTGTGGATTAATGTGTATTGGAGACGCGAACCGTTTAAAACGATTCAGATTTGGTGAACTGGTTCAAGAAGATCCGGTTACATCGAGTGATTCGTTCGCGAACCGGATATCACTAAACTGCAGTGTTTTGAAATCTCACAAAAGACCCAGAAGAGAAGACAATGCTGAATAAAGTCGTAGTTTTTGCTATTTTTGGACCAAAATGTTTTTTCGATGCTACAAAAAATTCTAACTGACCCTCTGATGTCACATGGACTGAGAGCTCTCAGACTAAATCTAAAATATCTTAAACTGTTTTCCGAAGATAAACAGAGGTCTTACAGGTTTGGAACGACATGAGGTTGAGTTATTAATGGCAGAATTTTGATTATAGTAACCCTAACTAACCCTTTAAGATTGTATTTCGATTTCAGTTTTTATTCTTTTTAGGCAAATATTTTTCTGAAGTTGTACATTTTTTTTTTTTGTGAAAGATTTGCTGAGAGTGGATTAAACTGTATTTTGAGAAAGGGAATCTAAAGAGGAATTATTAAGATCGCTGACTTGCTGCTGGTTACAAAATCAGATGGTGAATTGGTTGTTCCAGTAGGGAGGATACAGGCAGAATACACAAGTGCCCTGAAGTTACTCCAAAAGAAGTCCAAAATCTGGAAACCAAAGCTGTGCGGCTTTATAATCAAGCTTTACATTCACCATTGCTCATAGTCTACAACAAAATAATTTTAATTATTATTATTATTATTATTTTATTTAGTGAAATATAATATGACCATAAGATCTGCAAAGGCCCATCTTGTTTAAAGGAAATGGCTATTAAATAATCTAAAACAACTGGTTTTAGCTCATTTTAGAAAATAAAGATTCAAGTAGATGTTAGAGGGGAACATTTTGGAAAGATTCACACTAGCATTCAAATGTTTGGGGTCAGTCAGACTTATATTTTTTTAAAGAAACTAATATTTTTATTCAGCATTGATCAAAAGTGACCGTGAAGTATTTTACATGGTCACAAGGGTTTTTCTTTTTCAAATAAATGCCATTCTTTTGTACTTTCTGTTCATTAAAGAATAAAAAATAAAAAAATAAATGTTTTTCCACAACAAAATTAGGCAGCACAACTATTTTCAACATATAATAAGAAATGTTTCTTGAGCAGCAAATCAGTTTATTAGAATAATCTCTGAAGGATCTGGAGTAATGATGCTGAAAATACAGCTTCACAGAAATAAATTACATTTTTAAATATATTCAAATTTAATATTTCACAATATTGGTATTTTTACTGTATTTTTATTCAAATAAATGCAGCCTTGGTGACTGCAAGGGACATCTCTCAAACACTTTTGACAAATCTTACTGTCCCCAACCTTTCAGTTGTGTATTTATAGCCTCTTCCTTATTTTAGAATGTCTCCTACCTTCCCCTTCCTCCAATGTAAGAATTGCTTCCATGTTTTATTTATGTATGTATATGTAAATGTATGTGTATATCTTCATTCTCTGTTCAAAAAAATCGTCCTGGCCAGTGGAATAGTTTGTTGTCTTTTTCCATCATGCTCTGCTCTTCATTGTCAAGTCTGTCCCCTCACCCCCAGTATTAATTTTACCCGCAGGGCACAGAGCCAGAATAGGCAGCCCTTTGAATGGCCAAATGCTGCCTCATGCATTTCACTGATTAGAGGCCACCCACATGGATGAAAATCGCTAAAGCCTTTGTCTCCTCTGAACAGCATGATTTCTGAGCTCCATCCCTGTACTGGAGAATGCGACGGTCTGATTTATTTTTTTACACCCTCCCTAAAGACTATAGTATATAGGTCTTTCATTGAAAACGAGGATGGAGTGACGTGTGTGGGCGAACATATTTCCACATTCTGGCTGCTTCCATTTCTCTCTGTTCATTTCTTGTTTTTATCTTTCTTTAGCTCTCCACATCTACACCAACACATTTTATTTGCTTTCCCTGCTTTCCACTCTTTCTCATGTGTGGACAGGTGGAATGCATATCTTCTCAGACGGGGCAGGGTGTGCCTGAGCTGTGGGATACCATGCTACAGTTTCGGGATGCAATGCTGAGCAGCGGGGAGCTCCGAGTCTGGCGACAAACTCAGCAGAAGGTGTGGTTGTGGAATCTGATCCAGGAGAACGCTCTGCACCACTTCCAGCAGCATCCAGCGTTGCGTGCCGAGCTCCCGGAGCTGGAACGAAGGGTCACGTGTGGAGATACCTCACCCGGCCCTGCTGCTGACCTTCTTCTGAAAGTTTTCTCCACCATACAGTGAAGGAATGCCGTTCCATGGGAAACTATAAGCCCAGGCTTATTGCAAAGATATAACAGAAAGATTGAGTCTTACAACATTTTATTTCTTTTTATTGTGTTTCATCTGGTTTTAAAGGATTTTAATAACTGATGACATTTGACGATTATTTTAATTGAGATAACCATTTCTGTATTATCTTGCACAGTTGGTAAAATTGTATTTAAAGAAAAGGTAATGAAATGATTAATAACTTTTACACCCTATAACCTGAAATCTGTTACTTGTACAGGACTCAAAGTATTATGTTCTGTTGGTCCACTCGGGCCACTGATTAATAAATGTGTTTATTTGTTTAGTTTTTTCTTCTTGCCTGAACGCATTTACTCTCAAAAAAAAAAAAAAATTAATTGAGAAGATTTTTTTTTACATTTAAAAAAAATAAAAATTATATATATATATATATATATATATATAATAGCTGTTGGTTACTGTTTGATTTTTACCTTCCTGTAAGCATTTTGCACTGATCCCATAAAATAAATTCAATAAAATACAATGCAATATGTTTTTTTCTTTATAAAGTAATATATATATATATATATGTATATATATATATATATATACATATATTACATTACCATATTTTTTCATTTTCTTAAAAAAATAATCATTATATTTGAAAAGCTATATGTAAACAATTTTGTGATATACACACACACACACGCACACAGATACTTTTTTTTAGTCATCTTTAGAATGTTATCCAACTAATACCTGTTCTTGGGGGAAATCTTCCATTTGAAAAATGGAAGATTTTGTTTCATGTAAATGACCTGTGACCTTTCAAACAGTAAGTTGTTTTATATTGATGTATTTTTAAATAGAAATCCTATAAACTGTACACAGATGCTTTGTAAACTACTAACTGCTATTTTAACCAGTTACTGTATACTGTTGTGATAAATGTTTCCATGTGAAAAAAAGCAATGCGCTGATGTTCACTTGTGTTTAGTCTTGGGGTGTTAGTACCAATACACCCATGACCAGAGTGATTTTTTTTTACAATTATATTCTCTGCAAGTCTGCAAATGATATTGCTGATCTTACATCAGAGCTCCATTACATGAATTTAAATGAGCTCATACAGTAGAGTGTTTCAGTAGCTGATGTTCTCTGAGGCTGACACTAGATGGACCTGTAGACCTGAAGAGATCTTTGTCCATTATGTAAATAAGCTCCTCTGCATGCCATGGCTGTTTGCCTCAGCCTACAATAGTGTGCTGTCGGGCTGCCCCTTACAGACTCAGAATCTGCTGACTGCAATTCCAGTCCTGCTCATTCCTGTCTTGATGGTGTATCACAACTGAGATTTACAAACTCTTAAGAGAACATTCCATGTTAAACATTGGCATGTTTAAACCCAGCATCGTTCTGTTTCAATAAATCCCAAGTCCACGTGACCTCGTCTCATCGCTTTTGTTCTGCAAGCTGTGTGCGTTTGCGTATGGACACGTTCTTCCTCCTGTGCACATGCTTTCTAGTCATTATGCCTTGTGCTTCTGTCTTATGACTCAGACTGGAATGCTTTGTGAATACTGATGAACTCCAAAGACCTGAGGGCCGCCCTCTCCATCAATCACGAATAAAAGCTCTTGGCCTTTCTCTGTAAACAGATACATTAGATCTGACTGAGCATCTGGACTTTTTACCATCCAGCCCAGAAGTGTTGTTTGTCTGGAGGAAACCTTCTTTAGTCTATGATATCATATTGCAGCCTAAACAGTGCTGAAACACACATTTAACTTTTTGAAAGATTAGATTTGTGTAAGAACATGCAGGACCCAAGGTCTCTTATTTTTGGGGAAGTCGTGGCCTAGTGTTTAAGATTATGGGTTCAAATCTCGGGCCGGCAGTACCATGACTGAGGTGCTCTTAAGGCACCGAACCCCCAACTGCTCCCCGGGCACTGCAGGATAAATTGCTGCCCACTGCTCCAGGTGTGTGTTCACAGTGTGTGTGTGTTCACTGCTGTGTGTGTGCACTTTGGATGGGTTAAATGCGGAGCACAAAATCTGAGTATGGGTCAACATACTTGGCTGTATGTCACTTTCAGTTTTTTTTTCACTTATTGGAGACTGGAGTGTCTTAATGTTTGGAAATCTTAATCTTCTGCACATCTCAACAAGTAAATTACGGCTGCACATCTTCATTAAAAAAAAATAGATCCAAAATAAAGTTTTAAATATGCAGTACTATGCAAAAGTTTGTGGTTTGTAAGATTTAAAGTTTTTGAATGAAGTCTCTTAAGCTCAACAATGCTTGGTTAATTTGATCAAATTTAAATTACTGTTTCTATTTGAATATATTTTAAACTGTGCTTAACTCCTGTGATGGCAAAGCAAAATTTTCAGCTGCCATTACTCATTTCATAAAGCCGCATTTTATTTCTGGGATCAGGCATTCACAGCCGTGCATGCTGAAATAATGTTAGCGTTCAAATAAAAAAGAAAGACAAACTAAACAATGACATGCTACTCTATTTAGACCCTATTTAGAAGAAATGTAGCCTTAGCCCACCTATAAAGCAATAGTTCTTTGTAGTTTCCCTGGTTAGAGGCACCCTGCTGCATTTGTGCTATTTGCCTCCCTTACATCTACACTCACATGCGCTTGTGCTCGGCTGGCTGCCACATCGTCTCTCTAGTGACTGATGAGTGTGTAAGGCATTTCCTTAAGGGTGTGAGCTCAGCTCGGCTGCTGCAAAATGATCCTATGAGTGACAAACTAATGGGACAAGCCTGGAAGTGTGTAAGGGAGTCATACGAACTCTGTTTGGCACACTTAGACCAGACCGGCAGTCCTTTCAACTGTAACTAAAGTGATTTCAGCCCTGTTATGATAAGCCTTTTGTAATCCCTGTGGCCACATCTGCAAATTACAGTATCAATAGAGTGTTATACTGTTGCAGAAAAAGCATAATATTTACAGTACCTTAAAGTGATAGTTCACCCAAAAATGTAATTAAATTAAAAAAATCCAAGGCCCGACTTTCCATTGGTCCTCATGAAACGGACAAAAAACACAGATATTTTTGTGTTCTACATACAAGGAAATGTCATATAGGTTTGGAATGACGTGCATTTTTTTTTAAATTATTATTGTTATCTCTTTATAGCTTTATTTTTTAAATGTTAAGGTATGGCACATGAAAAATATAATATTGCAGATATTATTTTGTGTGTGCAAACAGACAGCTCCCTACAAGCTACAACTCAGAACTGTTTTTGAAAAGAAAATGCTTTAGAAAATAAGAGAAGAAGAATTCAATTGACCTGTCAATTGTCCTTTGAATAACTCGGTGAAAAGCAGGCTGCTACTAGTCTTCACTTAACGAATTCCATCTGGTCTCTGTCTTAAAATCAGGGTTTGTTCGGGTCATGGTCCCATGGTTATACTATTGCCTCCACAATGGTGATGTCAAAACCAACCTCTTCTGAAACAAATGTATTTCCTGGCAGCACCAAGTGGCTTTTTTCTGCCTCCACCCTTAAGCGGTAACTCAGCATGGCTTGTGTTCTTCATGGTAATGGAGTCTCTCGTGATGGCAGGCAAACTCTCCTCAGGCCTCAGGCCTCAAAACTCAATCCTTTTTAATCCTGGGTCTAATTGCTCGCTTTGTCAGCTGAAGTGAATTCAGCTGCTGGCTGTCTGTGAGACCAGCAGTACCTTTAGAGCACAATGTAATAACATCATAGATTTACAGAAATTAAAAATGTAAACAAAAGACAGCAATGTGGATAAACGAAAAAGAGACATTAAGAGCAGCATGCCACCCATCTCCCTCACTCCTTCATTCCTCCCATCCAAGTGTGGCAAGCTGATGTCGAGAATTTAACTCAGCGCCAACTATGGCAAGAAATATAGACTACACCAGCCGGTTTATGCGGTGCAACAACAACATTCACTGTCCGGTAAATGGCAGAAGAGTAGTCGAAAGAATTAGCAGGCACAATGAAAGACAATCCGCCCCGCCCAGAAGCTCTCCGGTGCCGAGACTCAAACGCATGCAGATACTCGTATTTTCAAATAGATCACCAAAAGCCTGCTGCAACACCTCCTGGCCCCCCGTGTCACTGCAGATAATGACTCGCACTGACCCGCGCACTCACTGGCGTACGAGTTGGAGGTTTGCAGAGATAAACATTTATCCGCATATAAAATCTCTCCTCAGTCACACTGCTGGACATAAACAGGGCACCAAAAATGACGTCACATCCGAGACCCCAAATGACACGCTACCTGGATGTCAATCACATCCCCTTTTATACAGGTGGAATGTACCACTTTCCCAAAAAAATGGTTGATCACATCACTGCAATCCACCCCCCCCCCCCCATTAGTCATCGTAGTTCCAACGATGAACAACTCTGCTAATCCCAAGGTCTAAACCAGGCCACCATGGAGTTAGCCCCCAAAGTAGACGTGACAGAGATTTGATTAGCCTCACTCCCTACAGCTCGTGGTAAGCGGTAAAGGCTTGAATGCTGGCGTGCCCCTACACGTCCAGTTCGTCTTGGGGCCCGTCCAGATATATTGGGCGTCCCCAAAACAGCGGATGCGGGCTCTAGATGTAAAATTACACCACTCTCACCTATCCCTACTGCAGGCCTGCTAGCCAAACTCTCGACTCCAGAGGCAGGAGTTAATCCCACTTCGGAAGGAGCTCTACTCACTTCTGCACCCCCTTCACTGACTGGTGGCGCTTCCACCACATAGGCTACATCCCCATCCTCCAATTCATCCTCCATTATCAGGGGTGCTGATCGTTCAAACTGATTCCCAAGGGATTCCATCAGAGCCGGACTGCCACGAACACAGGGTTTTAAAGAGGTACGATGAACATGGCGGAGTTTACCCAGGTCATGTACAGGTGCTACCGTATACACGGACCCACCCTCTCGGGGTGCCCGAACTACCTGATATTTTATTGAGCTCCATAAATCCTGGATCTTATGCTGTCCAGAGAATCCATGCTCACGCAGATAGACCAATTGGCCCTCCGTCCAATTGGGCGCCTGCCCAAACATCAAATAGTAAGGGGTTTCACCCGTGGCTTGGTGGGGAGTGGTATTATAGCAGAATATCACCTGGGACAAACAAGAAGCCCAGTCCCTCTTTCTCCCAGTGGGCAACGTCCGCAATAAATTGTGCAAAGTCCGGTTAAACCGTTCGCACTGGCCATTACCGTCTGGATGGTATGCCGTGGTGCGAGACTTACCCACCTGTTAGAGGATACATAACTGCTGAATAAGATGGGATTCGAAGTTCCGGCCCTGATCAGAATGGATCCACCCCGGAACCCCAAACTTATAAAACCCCTCTTCCACCAAGACACGGGCCACGGTTTCTGCTCGTTGATCTCGAGTAGGTATTGACAATGTGAATTTACTAAAAACATCCATCATTACCAGCACATTTTCGTGCCCAGAATGGGAAGGCTCCAGGACTGTGAAGTCAAGGGCCACTATCTCGTTTGGACGGGAGGACAGTAGATGTGCCATGTAACTCAGAGCAAATGGCGCAGCCTCCTTGGCTTGCTGACACCGCTCACATCGCTGTACCCAATGTGCTACATCAGCCGACATCCCTGGCCAATAGCACCGTTGTCGCACCAACTCCAGGGTTCGTTCAGTGCCTTGATGCCCATGACACTGATGTAATTGGGTCAGTACCTCAGGCTGTAACACAGCAGGCAGCACCAGCTGTAGCACACCTCTTCACCACCATCGGGACGGCAAACCCGTCGATATAACAGGCCGTCCTGTTCCTCCAGACGGTCCCACTGCTGAAGCAGCACCAACACCATCTTGGACAATTGTCATCGCTCTTGAGACCCTGCTCTTAGGCGTTCCAGCACCATCCTTAGCCGTTGCAGATGGTGTTGCACGGATGAGGAATAGACAATGATGTCGTCAAGATACAACAAGACAGACTGGTGTCGCTGATTGCCAAAGAGGCGCGCCATCAAGCATTGGAAAGTGCCTGGTGCGTTGCACAGTCCGAAGGGCATACGGTTCCATTCGTATAGCCCAAAAGGTGTACAAAAAGCGGTTTTATAACGATCAGATTCCGCAACAGGGACTTGATTATATCCGCTGGCCAGATCTAACGTGGTAAACCAGCGAGACCCTGTTAAAGAATCTAGTGTCTCCTCAATTTGCGGCAATGGGAAGGAGTCTTTTCGAGTCTTAGCATTTAGCTGACGGTAGTCAACGCACATGCGTAGGCTACCGTCCTTCTTCTTAACCAAGACGATGGGAGAGGCATATGGACTGCACCTTTCTCGAATCACTTGCGAATCTAAAAGCTGGCTAATATGGGTCTTAACCAACTCATATTCAGATGGAGGAATTCGTCTATAGCGTTGTCGGACTGGAGTCTCGTCAATTAATGGAATTTCATGAGAGAGGAGGTCATTACCCCCGACATCTGTGGAAAACACACTCTGGAATTCCAAAAGGAGCGCCCTTACCTGTTCCTGCTCCTCGTCCGACAACCCTTGCACTTCTCCATTTTTAACATGCCCTGCTTCTGACGCAACGATCGTGTCACAGGTCGCTATCTGAGCATTAGCCAGCGATACCTCGGTCAGCCCGACAGGTGAGTAAACTAGACACACTTCCCACAACCTCCCAAGAATGGTTGTGGGATATAAAACAGCATCAAGAACACCTACATTAACAATGGGCACCAAAACTGTACCACCCTTAACATGCACTAAAGACGGGGAGGATAATAAGCCAGCTGGCAACCCAGTCTCAAGGGGCTCAAATAACACGATATTATCACGAAATACGGATGAGCACATTGCAGTTACGAACTTTAGGGTGCCACCTGGAAGACGACACACTCTACGACCCCGAACTTTTACATTACCCCCGCATGTGAGGACACCATCTACTCTTTGGCAAGTTTGGAAGGCCTGAGACAATTCCACCTCACGCGTCATTAATGGTAACTCAAACAGGGTGGATCCATACTGTCCGAGAAGCTCCCTGTAGCAGCGCCCAAGAACATTCATCCCCAGAATACCAGGGATGCTAGAGCTGCCACCTGGAGGATCACGAACCACAAGTATTCCACACTCTAATACCACGTGACCACACAGTTCAATGTCCAGTTCCATGTACCCAATGTAAGGAATTTCGAGTCCATTGGCGGCTCTGAGCTGCAACCAATGGCATGACTGTAATCGATCCTGGCACCACAGTTCAAACCAGAGCCTAAAACAGCTCTCTGTAATGGTTGATACCATGGAACCAGTATCTATCAAACAGGGTACTGAGACACCCCCCAAGATGTGGGCATGAGGAGACTAAACGAGACAAGGATACGTCATCATGTAAAACACGGGAGCCACGCATACCCCCAACTGAACTGTGACTCTGCAGCACGGTTCTAACCTAACTGGCCTTGCGTCGCTGGACGAATCAGCCTGGGAACGAGTAGGCGGGCCGGGAGAATGATGTCACCAATTACACTCACGAGCAAAATGACCGGGCTGCTCACACCATCGACAAATCACAGAAGTGGAATGTGGCGAATGACCGCGTAACTGGGGACTTTGGCAATGGGTTAGAATTTGAGTAAGCTGGTCAAGCTGCTTTTGCTGCCGATTAAGCATTTCCCGTAATTCAACCAATTCTGATGAACGATCCCCATGCTCTGAACGAACCCCAGTATCGCCTTGAACCCCACATTGAATCCCCCGCACCAGAGGAACAGATTGACTTCGCCCTCTGGCACCACCCCACATCCCCTATCGTTCCCAGCGAATGGCTTCCCCTCGCACGTCCAACAGTGTTGCAGCAGGCTGATGTCTAACTAGTTGTTTTAATTCTTGACATAACGCATTATCTAACACAACTTCAATAAATTGGTCTCTTACTACACCATCTGCGTTTGGAATGGTATGTGGGGCTTGTCGTTTAAGTCTATCAAATAGACCCAAAAACACCAGGGAGAACTCTTGCAGTGTTTCCCCCTCCAATTGTCAGCGCAAATAAAAAACCTCCTGAAGAGCAATATAGGATTCTGCGCAACCATATAACTCACGCAGTGCTGAAATAATTCTTTCTGGATCATCTTTATCAATGCTCGGTCGATATTTGATTTCATCCCGAGCCTCTCCTTCAAGATAATCAAACAAAAAGAAAGCTTGTTCAGCAATAGTCATGGTTCGCATACGCATACACGCCTGAGCTTCTTCGACCCACTCTTCAATGCCTACACCAGACCTACCATTAAATTTTGGACAGCGCCGTTCTCGGGGAATAAACACAAAACGCTCGATGGTACCGACATTTGGGTCGATGGAACTAGGAGTTACCGGCCGTGACACACTACTAGAGGCTGCGCCAGGATCAAGCAACTCAACCGGTGCCCGCTCCTGTCGCAGTCTCTCATTATCAGCCTTCAACTGGGCCACTAGTTCTCTCATTTCCTGTAATTCAGCTTCCATAGCTAAATTTTATTAGGGGTACTTACCAGACGAATCTCCACTGTATTGTCACAACTAGAAAACAAAAATATACAAATGGAACAAAAAAAAAACAACAACAAAACTATCACTGTGTCTGAATCTGTACAACAGCCACAATACCATGCCGACTATACGCCAAATGTGGCAAGCTGATGTCGAGAATTTAACTCAGCGCCAACTATGGCAAGAAATATAGACTACGCCACCCCGGAAATTGGCCGGGGACCTACAGGTACAGATACGTGGTGGCTGAGACAGATATCAGACAACAGTATAAAGGATTCAACAATTTATTCAAAATCACTATTTAATACATACAAAATTGGATATTTTCATAAGCAGTAAAAAAAAAGATAGGCATTGATCATAAAAACATGAAATGCAAACACATTTTTCCAACTTCAGAACTGGGGGATTCAAGTTACTTATCCAATGAACACAGCAACCACTCGTGCTCTCACAACACAGCACCAACACCCACATTGTGAACACTGCAAATCTACAGCCACACCACCACCACACACAGGACAGTGGCTAGGACTGGTACCCCAATTCTGAAGGGAAAGGAAACAGAACAAGATAAGAAATAAATACACGCATTCACACACACACAGTCACATATGCACGTCAAGGTATAGTTTGTCAGAAACACTTATCACTTGTTGCCTGACGGAACCAAGGACACCAGGTTACTGGCAATCCTCACTCACTGGTACTCACAGACTGCAGGCAGCATAACATCTTGTGAAGTGTTACAGTATGCATATACAAACAAAATATAATAAAATACAAACTTCAATGAAGCAGTTCAAAAGGAAATCCTTTGACAAAGAAACAACAGTCAAGCACAATGGTCGTGTCAAACACTTAGTGATTCTTCACTGTGATTACCCCACCACAAGTTTTTGGCCAATAAATATTTGAGGGCAATGCGTCGCTTCAGGCCGGGAACGCGATCGTTCCGGTCGTCAAGGTATTCCCCGTGCACTACAAGGAAGTCGGTCAATTAAATCAGAGTATGCGGTGCAACAAAAACATTCACCGTCCGGTAAATGGCAGAAGAGTAGTCAAAAGAATTAGCAGGCACAATGAAAGAAAATCCCCGCCCGGAAGCTCTCTGGTGCCGAGACTCAAACGCTTGCAGATACTCAGATATGGATGTCAATCACATCCCCTTTTATACAGGTGGGATGTACCACTTTCCCCCAAAAAATGGTTGATCACATCACTACACAAGTTATGTTTAAATAAATAGTTGGTATGAAAAGAATTAACCCATTGTACTCTCCTTCCACTTTTCCTCTTATTTATTAAACATATTATTCTAATATAACACTATATTGTCATGAGCAGATGAGGACAGTATTTGAGTCACAACACTCTTCCATTATAGTGCTTAGTTTTATTTTCCACAGAAGGATCAAAATCTAGTTTTATTTTGCTATGGTTTGTTATATGCACTTTTCATTTTATGTGCAATTTATTTTAAAGACGAAAAGTAATATGCCTAGCCTATGATTACATTTGCAAAATCCCATTTTTGATTTGATTGTTTATTAGTGCATGCAGGGATAAGTGTTTCTTTTTTATTATTATTATTTCTTCTGTGATGCTTTGCATGCCATAGTTTGCAGAGAAAACAAACTGGATTATAATTTTTTATTAGGAAATTAGAAAAAGCAGCAACTGCAGTAACTAATCAGTTCATACAGTCTAAACCTTGTCCGAGCAACTGAGGGGGGCGGGGCCGGCCAGGGCTTATTATTAGCTAATAAGTCAATTAACATTGTCCTGCTATGGATTCTCTAGAGCAGGGTTCCTCATATCTTGTTCTGGAGGGCCAATGCACTGCTGAGTTTAGCTCCAACCCTGATCAAACTCACCTACCTGTGATTTTCTAATGATCCTGAAGACACTGATTAGCATGCTCGGGTGTGTTTGATTAGGGTTAGAGCTAAACTCTGCAGGAAAGTGGATCACATGGGCTAGATTTGAGGATCCCTGCCCTAGAGTTTTGAATTTTGTTTCAAACTAAAATGGCATACAATCACAACTCAAACGTGAATTATGAGTCTTTTTAAGTTGGTTTTGACAATTCATTGAAAAGATTCTGCTCAAAAGAAGGATTCATTCACATGCTTTTTCCGTGTTCTAAATAGACTTTTGAAAAATGTTGTCAAGGCTTTTGGTTTCACAGGTGCTGAACCCTACAGGGATAGAGAAATTGCGTTATACTGGCAATCAACAGAATAACTCGGTATTTCATGTGCGGGCAGCTTATGTTTCCTTCCACAGCTCTCTTCTATGAAACTGATTGTCCCTTACTTCGATGGGGATGATGAAAGTGACCGTACTTGTTCGTACAATCACGGCAAAGACGACATGTCTGGCGAGATGACTACGACAGGTAAATAAAGTCATGATTCATTGTTGTTTTAAATTAAGGTTTGAAATCTGTGCATTTTGCAATTGCTTAATTAGTGCATTGTTGTCTCGACTCTTAGGCTATATAACTTTTAACTAATAGGCAAAAAATTAATGCCATGAAATGTGCGCGAATCAAAGTTGGGCTTCAATAATAATTATTGTTATTATTATTATTATTATTATTATTAATAATAATAATAATAATAATATGTAATTTTATATAGTGCCTTTCCCAAGCTCAAGGATGCTGAACAAGGTAGGCTACACCAAAAGCAACAAATATTGATTACAAAGAAACAATTTTATTGCCCAATTCAGTTACAAATAATGACATTGCATATAACACAGATTATGTAGTAAAGACATAGAAATAGAAAACAAAATGGACAAATACACAAGGTAAATTAGTGATAGTGTTGGTTAAACAAATAAGTTTTAAGCTGTGATTTGAATTCACTGAAAGAAGTGATCATTCTGTGTGCCAGGGGAAGTGAATTAAAAAGTTTGGGTTCAGTAACAGAAAAGGACCTGCTGCTCATTGAAGATTGGTGGAACCTAGGTACATAAAGAAGTTCAGAATTAGAAGACCGAAGTGCGCGAGAAGGTATATAAGAAGAGAGTAGGTCAGACCTTTGAGTGCCTTAAAGGTGAGCAGAAGAATTTTGTATTGCACACGAATAGATACAGGCAACAAGTGAAGATTAAATAGAATGGGGTGATGTTAGCAGAAAAAAAAAGCAGCTTTAAAGAGTTTGCTAATGTGGTCATCCAAGGTCAGTGATTGGTCTAGAATGATACCTAAGTTTCTAACAGCAGAAAAAACAAAAATGGCGTCAAGGTCAAAGCTAGAAACATAAATTTTATTTTTTATTAGAGATTGGGGACCAATTATTAAAATTTCTGTTTTACTCAAGTTCAGACCGTGAAAATTAGAATGTAGCCAAACCTTTAACTCATTGACACATGAAGATAAGGATGCCATCGACTGGTACACAATTTGGAATTGTGCAGTGAGATGGAATTAAAAAAAGAAAAAAAGTGATGTGGCATACAGCCAAGTACACTCACCTAAAGGATTATTAGGAACACCATACTAAGTGTTTGACCTGTGTTTGACCCCCTTTCGCCTTCAGAACTGCCTTAATTTTACATGGCATTGATTCAACAAGGTGCTGAAAGAAATTCTTTAGAAATGTTGGCCCATATTGATAGGATAGCATCTTGCAGTTGATGGAGATTTGTGGGATGCACATCCAGGGCACGAAGCTCCCGTTCCACCACATCCCAAAGATGCTATATTGGGTTGAGATCTGGTGACTGTGGGGGCCATTTTAGTACAGTGAACTCATTGTCATGTTCAAGAAACCAATTTGAAATGATTCGAGCTTTGTGACATGGTGCATTATCCTGCTGGAAGTAGCCATCAGAGAATGGGTACATGGTAGTCATAAAGGGATGGACATGGTCAGAAACATTGCTCAGGTAGGCCGTGGCATTTAAACGATGCCCAATTGGCACTAAGGGGTGCCAAGAAAAAATCCCCCAAACCATTACACCACCACCACCAGCCTGCACAGTGGTATCAAGGCATGATGGATCCATGTTCTCATTCTGTTTACACCAAATTCTGACTCTACCATCTGAATGTCTCCACAGAACTCATCAGACTAGGCAACATTTTTCCAGTCTTCAACTGTCCAATTTTGTTGAGCTTGTGCAAATTGTAGCCTCTTTTTCCTCTTTGTAGTGGAGACGAGTGGTACCCAGTGGGGTCTTCTGCTGTTGTAGCCCATCCGCCTCAAGGTTGTGCGTGTTGTGGCTTCACAAATGCTTTGCTGCATACCTCGGTTGTAACGAGTGGTTATTTCAGTCAAAGTTACTCTTCTATCAGCTTGAATCAGTCGGCCCATTCTCCTCTGACCTCTAGCATCAACAAGGCATTTTCGCCCACAGGACTGCCACATACTGGATGTTTTTCCAATTTCACACCATTCTTTGTAAACCCTAGAAATGGTTGTGCGTGAAAATCCCAGTAACTGAGCAGATTGTGAAATACTCAAACCGGCCCGTCTGGCACCAACAACCATTCCACGCTCAAAATTGCTTAAATCACCTTTCTTTCCCATTCTGACATTCAGTTTGGAGTTCAGGAGATTGTCTTGACCAGGACCCCACCCCTAAATGCATTGAAGCAACTGCCATGTGATTGGTTGATTAGATAATTGCAGTAATAACAAATTAACAGGTGTTCCTAATAATCCTTTAGGTGAGTGTATGGTGACTCATATTCAGAATTCGTGCTCTGCATTTAACCCATTCAAAGTGCACTCACCTGAAGTAGTGGGTTTATGCCGCAGAGCAGTTGGGGGTTCAGTGCCTTGCTCAAGGGCACCTCAGTCATGGTAATGCCAGCCCGAGACTCAAACCCACAACCTTAGGGTTAGGAGCCAAACTCTCTAACCACTAGGCCATGACTTCCCCAAGTATTGTCCATCTGTGAGATATGAGGAGAACTGATGCCAACGTCTGCAAGGCGAGAGAGCAGTATCTTATGACAAACCATATCAAAAGCTGAGCTAAGGTCACGTAATAAAAGAATTGATAAACTGCCTGAATCACCAGAAAGTACTAGATCATTGACAACCTTTACTAGGGCAGTTTCCGTACTGTGCCATGTGCGAAAACCAGACTGAAAAATATCAAAGAGATTGTTGCAAGCTAGAAATGACTGCAGCTGAGAGGTTACAGTCTTTTCCATAATTTTTGATGCATATGACAGGTTAGAGATTAGATGGTAGTTGGATAGATTTAAAGGGATCCAGATTAATTTTTTGAGAATAGGAGTAACAACAGCAGTCTTGAGTGAGATAGGAACAGTGGAAAAAATGAAAGACATGTTGATGAAGTGTGAGATTGGGGCAGAAATAACAGTGATACAGTGTTTCAGGAGAAAAGTAGGTGCAGGGTCTACTTGGCTTGAAGAGTGCAAATAGTGCTTTAGGCCTTTTTTTGCTTTAATAAAGCTGGGGATATAAGAAGAGTGGGCTGCATTCAAGGCAGTTTTGTAGATCTTGATGTAATCAGAATAAACAAGATAATGGACAGTTAAACCTGTTTTCCTAAAAAGACGTTCAAGTTGTCTGCTTCTTGCTTTAATAGTACGAATCTCTGCATTAAACCAAGTAGAAAGTGAGACATGGGAACAGACCTGGTCCTAATTGGAGCATACTCATCCAGGATGTTAGAAATAAGAGAATGGTACATATCATAAATCATTGATGGACAGGTAAAATTTAAAATTTAAAATTTGCCTTTGCAGAGACAGCAACAGAAGCAGATAATGTACTGGTATCAGCAGCATGTACATGATGATATAAAATAGTTATGTTATTAGTGCATTTGGCTGGACAGATTAATGTAAAATTATTATTAGTTTTAATAGTTGTAAATCATGTAATATGATACTTTAACACAATTGCTTCATCACGTAAAATAATTGATGAATAACTAGCCTAAAGAACCGAATCCCTGAAATCAATGAATAATAAAAGTAACTTTCTTTTTTTTTCTCTGTTCATGTTTTCCCGCTCATTAAAATGTTCTTACCTAAATATTCTACATCTCCCAATACATGCATGAAGTTGTTAGAATTATGCCATTACATAGACAAATATCTGAAAAACACATCAATTGTGCACTTCAAAGCATTTATTTGATTATTAACTTCCACCATTATTTTTTGTGGGTTTTACTTGTAAAACTTTTCCTCTGCTTCATACTTAGATCTTGGAGATCTTGAAGCCACTTCTTCCAATGGAGCCTCTCGCACCACTGAGGACAATTACACTTGCCTTGAGGAAGTGGAGAGGATCAACAAAGAAATAGAGGCAACAAAGAGTGAGGTGGAGAAGGAACAAAAAAAGACTGTCTTGGTATCAGACATCACAGTCCTTCAGGCGGATAGCGCAGGTCTTTGATCTGAGAAATATTTGAGAACCACCAAAGCTAAAGACCTGAATGGAAACCATTTGAGATACAAAAATGTATGTGGTTTATCGTGCCGTCGTTCAGCAGATTTACTATCTAGCAGCTTGGTAGACACTAAGCTAATGTCAACCGATAACGTGGATACTGAACATAGCCTGAACAATAACCAAACAGGAAAAAATGTTCAGCCTTTGTCCTCTAATTTTGATGACTCTAACGATGAAGGTACTTCGGTCATTGACATTCCACCTTCAGCAAAAGATCAGGGAAAATGTAGGACCAAACAGAAAGGCAAGAGTATACATTTACCCGAGGGGAATTGTGCAAGTAATGATCATCTTGCAACTGACCAAACAAAACCCAGACAGCACAAGGAAAATGTGGACTGATGGACTTCTGAGTTATGAAATTAAAAATGGTGTGTGTGACCAAGAGAAAGAAAGGACCTCAGTGAAAACTGTGATGATACCAAAGATCTACCAAGGATCTGTCCCCGCTGAGGATGGTAAATAGCTTAATAAAGGGCCCTTAAATAAACAGGTAATGATGGCAAAGCACTCTGTAAAAAAAAAAGAAAAAAAACAGCCTTTTCTGGAGGATCTTACAGAAGAACCTGTGGCTGAACCAGTTAACGCTACACATCTCAATATGGAAGCGAAAAAGAGGAAAGTTCACAACATGGAGAATGTCTTGGATGACATTTCTACCTGACTAGACAATCTGAAAAGTGAGAGGATCAAATACAGTCAAGATGTATATTTTTAAGATATTTTTCCTCACAATCTACTGCCATTGTTGTACAAGATGCAACTTTTGAGGCAGAGCCACAAATTAACATCTCAAGTTATACTCTGAAGTCAGAAGCTATTTCTTTTAACAAGATTTCCTGATGATTATGCTTTACCTCTGACACTGATTCCAACCACAATGTCCTGCATCCAACGGCCTCCTCAGCCTGTTCCATCTGTTCAACTTTCACAAACTTTACATCCTCCACAACCAGCCAACTTCACACCAGCTAAGGTTTAATTCGCTCTACTAGTCTGTCTGTGTTTGTTTTCTCTTGAGATCCTTTTCTACAAGCCAGGTTTCGTTTGTCACGTGAATTTTGTGATGTTCAGATAAAGATACGTATATTTTTGTGAGTTGTATAGACTATGGGTGTCAAACAAAAAGCAAAAGTATGTCATGAGGTTGGGACAAAGGTGCCATATGATGTTCGTCAACACTACATGAACCTTTGTGGAGGAGTTCCTGAAATCATCTGTGACTGTGTTTAAAAAAAAATAATGCACTTTTTAATGCCCTGATTACGTTTTTGTAACGTGTGTTTTTCCAGCGCATTTTGGCAGAAGACAAAAATGTTTATGACCGTAGTATCAATAAGCTGAAGTATCTGAGCATTGCTGTCAATGTGCTTAGGAGACTTAGAAGCCAAAAAAACTTTCCTTGCCGAAGGTTCATCTGTTATGTTCTTTTGTTCAAATTACAGACACTTTTGTTTACTGCGCTGTATACTCCTATCAGGTCACCCTCCTTATATGTACTTACAGCTCCCAGTGAGCGAGATCAGCATGTGTCTAGAGGCAATGTACCACTAAACACTCAAGCACTTCAGGGACCCGGTAAGAGCTGGCTCTCATTTCAGGGTCAAACTAGAGTGCTCACCTCTGTTGCTATAATTCTCTTTTTGGTTTAGTTTTTTAAGATGGAGTTTATTTTCATATGGTGCCGTTTATATGTAGTGCTAATTAAAAATATATATTTTTACATTGTCTTAACCCCTGCTAGGATGCCTTAGGGAGTTGCTTGCTTTATGTATGGGACTATACATGCAACACTACCAATCCAAAGTTTGTAATATTGTGAAATATAGCATTTCTTCTTATTATGAATGTAAAATGTATATATATATATATATATATATATATATATATATATATATATATATATATATATATATATATATTTGAATAACAAAACTCAAATTAAATGCAGTAAAGTGTGTTCATTACAGATTAATAATAATAATAATAATAATAATAATAATAATAATAACTTTTACTTTGTGCATGAATATAAGGGTCTTGTTTTACTGCTGCAGGTGATTTGAAGGATCATATTCTATCTAAGGACATGTTGCGAGTAAACAACTTCCCTCATAAACATAAAGATAAAGTTGATTTTGCTTTCCAGTATGGAGATACCAAGAAGGGCATTAAGTGACCGTAAGTGAAGTGGTTCATACTCAAACATTTTTGAGCTGTGGCTTTCCAGTTCAGGTCACCATAGGATATTGTTACGGTTACAATAAGTTTTATTGTAAAGCAATATCTACTTTTTAATATAGATGAAGCTTTTAGGCTTTGAAGCCTTTTAAATATTTAGGAATTCATTGGTAACAGCTTTGTAGAAAATCTGCTGTCGATGTGGAGCAATTTTTTTCTTTTGACAAAAGTGGAAAGCACACCCGCAGAGAGAAGTGTAACTACCGTTATGGAAAAGTCATAGAGAATCGAGGTAAGAAAGGATTAGAGAGTCTCTAAAAATTACATTTTTATTTCTGGTATTACCTTCTCTGTGTGTGAGGTGTTGTAAAGTTGTTGTGAGAATGCAGTTGGGTCTCCTGGATGCCAAGTGTTCAATGTATTATGATTTGTGTTGGAACTATACTCATACACTCATGCTTTGTTAGAGGGGCTGAAAACATATCACCTGGTTTGTCTGCACTCCTTTATGTCAAGATATTTCCTTGAACTGGGTTTTCAGTGGTATTGTAGCATTTTACCAAGCCATTAACCCAGTAATCCATTTTTAGTGACTTGAGTTGAAACGTTCACCGTTTACAGCTTCATATCCATAGCCTTCAGGGCTTAGTGAACAGTCTTCCTCAATCTTCAGTTGCCAAAACATGTCCAGGAGTTTTTGCCCTTGACACACAAACAGTAAGGCTTATGTTATTCATAATAAAAAAAGAACATAGAGGGACATTCATGTGATATTATATTAACTTAAATGTGTTTTGCCAGTTTTACGTGACTCAAGGTCTGGAACTATCAAGAGTGACTCTTTTGTCAAGCCTGATAATGTAGTTGACTATAATACCAGGAGGGATGTTTTAATTTAATATTTTAAATTGGCAAACCAAAGAGCGAACTGTGCTTTAAATGATGTAAATCACACCTTTTTATCCTGCTCAGGTTCTCCGGCATCAGCGAGGATGACGTGAAGGGTACCAAGTCATCATTGTGTGATGTACAAGCAGTACTTTTGAGCTTTATTAATGCAGGCACAATTCTGATTGGCCATGGCTTAAAGAGAATGACTTTACTGCTCTAAAAGTGAGTTATAGTGGAATCCTGTCTAGGTTTTCGAGCAATTTGTAGCTGGAATTCAGATGTAAACCTTTTCAACTTGGCATTGAAGTTTGTGGTTCTGATTAGCTCTTAAGGATTGCATTTTGGTCGTTCCACCATCTTCAGATTATTCACAGCACTGTGATTGACACCTCTGTGGTGTTTCCTCATCGACTGGGTCTGCCACACAAAAAAGAACTTAACAGTCTGACTGCAGAGTGTCTCTGGAGAATTATACAAGAGAGCGGCATGTTGTCATGTTAAACGAATTTGTAAGAAATTACCAAATCAGAAGCTGTAGCTTTTAGCTGGACTCTATATATATAATATTGAACTTAATAACAGAATTGTCCAGTATTGTACTGTCAGCAAATAATTATAAAAATGTTATCATAATTGTAACATACATAATAATACCACCTTTTTCCTCAACGCGAAAGTAAGCCTATGGGCGAGACTTCCATTTCATTAGCCGCTATAGATAAATAACGAGGAGAATAACAATATGCAGTAAACGGTAAAACTGTTTGCAATACCAACCAGTGTATTCTTAATTAAGATAACAGATTAAAATAATATGATAGGACACATCAATTGTCAATATCAAGCAGCAAAACAAACTGTTTTGTACAGCTAAAAATAGCTGGATGCAAATGAGACTGGAAGCTAGACCCATAGAATTTACAAATGGCGGCACCCATTTTTACGTCAGGAAAAAGGTGGATACATTACACACTGACTAAAATTCCAAAAGTGAAAAATCATAATAGGACCTTTTTAAGTCTTTGCTCCAAAGCACTCAAGATTTATGCTCAAAAACATTTAGATAATGAATGTTTTTATAACGTTTCAGATCATTTGCCATCTGTCAAAACTTTGTAGTTAACCTAATTCCTATAACCAGTGATGGTAATATTAAACCAGAAGGGCTTCTAGGTCTGGTCTTAGTCTCTATATGTTGATCACTCAGAGTCTGACCCAAAATCTGAATCCATTCTAATGGAACTGAATCCTGAAAAGAACTGAATCCGGGACAAGGCTATTGCTCTGAATTGACTTTTAAATGGCTCCTGGTGGAGTTTTACCTGCTGCTTGACTCTTTTGACAGGTGTTTGAGGACCGTGGCTGCAGTGAAAAGCCAGTGTGAGGGCTGGTGAAACAGTGGGCTGACATGCCCGGGAGCAGTGCCAGGGCGCTGTTGGTGCTGCCCGGCTGGGCTCATGCTATACAAGTTGTGTGAGCGTGGCCAAACTGGCTGCTGGGAATGCCTCAGTGACAGCCCTGGACTACTGTACTATCATCCAGACGAACACTGCTCTTGGCAAAGAGATACACAAACCAGATGCTCCCCCTTCTAGTCGGGAATGTAGGAAAGTCTGTTTACATGGGGATTGATTCGTTTTCAGAAATGTTTTAAAGGCGTACAATCAATATAATATTAGTGTGATTGTATTTTTTTATTCCATATCTGCCATACACACATGCATTATATGTACATGAAGTACAACATGAAACCTAATAGGAATTGGAACAAATATATTAACATGTATGCAATTAAATCTATATCAATACGGGGTAAAAATCAAAATGGAAGATTTTCCCCATTTTTTATTTTTTTCCATCTTAGGCCAGTATGTGTCATATATTATAATTCCTCATGGAGCTTCTAACCAAAACTACTATTTGTGTTACTTAAAAAACATACTTAAGAGCAGTTTACAGTGCACAGCAGATGATAAGACTGTAAATATGTATTTTCCCTCAATATATTTAACCAGGTCTTCCCTAAAAACAGAATAACTTGTTACCAAGTGTCTTAATTGTAAGACAAATGTCCATGTGATACTATGTCAATTAACTGAAGACATGAATTCATTTGGGCTAATTGAATGGCACAGGAAAAATCAGTCAATCTAAAGTGTGTTGTGTTCCTTAAAACTCACCAAAGGTTAATTAGTTTAACCTTAGAATCAATCAAATGAAGAAGAAAGAAAGACCAACCTTAAAACCTTTTGATTATGTTCCTATTCACAAGATGCTACTCAAAAAAGCATTTTGTATTTTTTTTGGGGTGATGTGATCCTGTGTTCGCGTTCTGCATGAGAGAACATTTCAAACCAGATATGTGCAGAATCCTTGACTGTTAACTTTCAGCACAAAGCAACAAAAAACTATTTTTTTTTTTTTTTTTATATCCAGGCCATTCGCCCCCACACCAGACACTGAAACATCAGAAAACTGGTAGCAACTTCAAAAATTACTTTTTTGCTCTGAACCCAATTGCTAGCATGCAGCCTGCTGAGTGCATAGGAGATAAACCAGCTAGTGTCTCAAAAGTTTACTATAAACTATTGGCCTGGCGTTTTCAGCTGGATGAGCACATTTATGATGGATGTCGTCTTTGGACATAATTTTGACATGGTGTGATAGTAATATAATAATATTTCTTTGATTCTCACTAGTGTAAATATGCAGATTTTTCCCCGTATTCAAATAAAGATATGTCATTTTGCATTGCATATCATTATAATGTTGAATAATTATACTCAATAATCCAAAATAAATTCAAATCATTAGTGTACATTGTCAGGATCATCAATGTTATTTTAGAAAAAAAGGTGCTGCTGCCACCTATTGTTCCATTGTTGCACCCAGTTCCATGATAATTATATTTCCTGCAAAAGAGTGCAATAATGCGTTGTAACGCCAATCACCCTACACTCCTAAATTTTAGCTCTGGATATATGGTATTGTATTGAATAGTATTGTGCTGTTTAGAGCTAGAGTAGTCAAAATAGCACTGTAAGAAATTAGGAACAAAGGGGGTAAACAACATGATCCGAAAAGGCATCTCCAAGAGGACAACTGCTCAGCATGTGCACTATCCACTTTGTCATAATGTTGTGACACTTACACATTCAAACCCTTAGGAGGCCAGTATTTATTCCAGAGATTTTGTTATGATTATTATTTTTTTATTATTATTACTTATTTAGAAGGAGTAAACTATCGGAGTTTTTGTCTGTTTCATGTCAGTTTCACTTTTCTTTTTCTTTTTATATAATAAGCATTAATGATTCATTAGTGACTCTATTTAGGTTACAAGATCACATGCCTTATAAACCAATCCAGTTATAGCCTTGATGTCATCAGATTACTTTTTGAGTTGTATATCAGTCATTCACAGTTTGCGGTTATCATAAGATGTGAATGAGCAGTAGTGCAAATAAATAAATAAATAAATAAATCCTTCCTACGGGCAAAATTGGCTGTGACCTCTCTAATAAAACAGTATTTTTATTTCATCGTAAACCCTGAAATTAATTTTTAATGGAAAACACAATAGATTAGACAGTTCATTAAGCAATAAGCTGTTTCCTCAACATACTGAAGCTATTTTCTGTACTGACATCAATTATCAAAAAAAAAATAATAATAATTTTCCAGTGTACTACTGCATTGTTGTAGTTTTTTAACCTTGAAGGGCTAAGGGCTAACCTTGGAAACTCAACCAAGGCAAATGGCTCTGTGTATACTTGGTTTCCTGACCACATGAATGACAGCATCAGTCAAAACACTGCAATCAACACACTCACATAGTTGTATATATACAGTCACATAGTTGAAGTGTAGTGCCTACTCAAACACTCCCCTGACTAAAAAAAGTGAGCGTTCCCTCTCGCGCCTCCATATTGTCAGGATTCCCACTGAGCTACACCCCTGGTCTTATCTGACACGTGGGATCATGCTAGGTGGGTGTGGCCCGTGTGGTCATCGATAGATGTAAGATTCCTGAATCCAACAAATGTAAGAAGTGTGACTTTGTGACTGAGAGCTTTTTTTTTGCAAACAATGGCTCATTCAAAAAAAATTTGCACCAGTGGTGGAATTTCTGCAAAATATAATTTTGACTCTTGCATGGTTCACGAAACTTATGAAAGTCATGTTACCAACTTCCCTAAACATAACTGATAACGTTAACATAAGCAAATGTGAGATAAATATGCAAAGCATGACATTTTAATTAGCTTCTACACATCTTTGCTCTTTTATCATGACTTGTGTTTGACTGTACTTGTACCCAAGCAATGCTGGACCAGGTGAGTTACATCAAGTTTACTAGAAAAGCCATGCATATGGAGCTGGTTATGTGATGCAAATGTGAAAATGTATTCTTTTAGAAATTATGCACTATGGTGATAGAATTTTGAGGTCATAACAGTATTGTAGAAGTAATTGTGTAAAAGTAAATCTTTATTCATTGATAATCTGTAATCATAATTTGTGTGAAAATGAACAAATGTTTAGTGTTTTACTGCTGTTTTCCAAAAATGAAAACAACAACAGCAACTTTGTTGCTTTTTTGATAGCTGATATCAATTTGATGATAATTTCTGTATCCACATTGATCTTACTGTACATGAAGATTTGCAAAGTCAACCAGTAAGTTAAGCACCCGGTGAGCAGCCCTGCCTCCATACAGTGATTCTGTGTCTTTCTGTGCCCCCCGCTCTGTTTGTTTTCTCATTCCAGACCGGAACAGGGATCTCTCTGCTTGGCTTGCTGCAGTTCCCTAATGCCCTCAGATCCAGCCATCTGACAAGGTTGAAGTGATGAAGTCTGGGAAATACTGATGTTGAGACAATTTGAAAGGAGTATGTGAAGGTAGAAGAGAGCGAGGCGATGGAATGGAGGAAAAAGGGAGGTGGAAGGGGGGTCTTCCTGTAAACAGACACTCCTAAGCAGCTTTTCCTCTGGAGGCAGGGTTGCATGAGGTCACAGAGGGATTACACTTTTGGCAAACAGGAGGGAGCTCCTCTCACTCAGGCTTTTGCAGCAGCCAAAGACTGCAACTCCCCCATGACTCGAACCCGGCTGTAATAAAGCCAAGGCCGTCTTGAACCTACAAACAAAAAAGCCAACAGCATATCGATTGCCTGCCGCCAACTTTCACTCGCCTGTGTCGAAAGGTCACCTTGGCATAGACAAGCTCCAAGCAAGGCTGAGTAAAAAAAAAAAAACTTTACTCTTTCAAACTAGACACATTTTGGGTTTAAACACTAAATTTTTAATCCCTGAACTTATTAAACACATATTCGAGAGGATTACAGTTACTCTCTTCTTTAAAAAAATGTATCAGATGCTTTTCTGTTTTCTCTCTGTAAACTCAATAGTAGAAACGGATACAGCCTTAAAATAGAATATGATTGCTGTAGTCAAGTGTCTGTATGACTAAATTAGCCGGTATCTGGCAGAGATACAGTGTGACCTCATCACCCTGGAGACCCACTTAATCAACTTTCCCTTTCCAGCAGAGGTCAAGCTAAGCAGAGGCACTTGCTGGCCTCCAGCCCTGCTTTGATGTTAATTAAGATGCGATAGAACATGGAGAGGATTCATTAAAGCCAGAGCCAATCTAGTGGCACAAAGCTCCAACATGGTGGACTTAAACCACCTCGAAGGTGACATCCTCCAGACTCGGACACACATCAAACCCCAGCTTGTTGTTCGTCTCGGTACAGTGACCCATAGTTCATTTTCGTCTAAACATGTGATTGGATGTTTGCTGTTACCTTGCAGGGGTGTTGAAAGCATAGCAGCACATGCCTCACCTCGGTCACAGTAGGTAGTAAGCGATAAGTTGGCCATTACTGTAAAACCAATTTATATATATATTTTTTTGAGTACATCAATTGGGTTCTGAAAGTAAAAATCCCAGTCATTATCTCCACAGGTAAACTGATTTTGTAACTTAACTTATAAACCTTTGAAGACAGATCTACTGTGAGCTCCAAAGTTGTTAATCAATGGTACAAGCTTTTGTTGAAGCCATCTGCATTATTTCAACCTATTTTTTTATAAAAGTGTAAACAAGCAAATTGCATCAAAAGTACGTATCTCTATATATACTGCAATATTTCTTTTATCTATTTAAAGAGGGTCTTGTCCCTTCTCATTTTTGTCCAATTTTCAAATACCCCCCCCCCCCCCCCCCCCTATATCAAGACCCTATATGTAAGACCCTATATCAACATTTTACAATTCATTATGCAGACTTCTAATCTTTGCATTTAAGATACAAATTTTTCAAATGGAATTTAGACCCTAACTGAACCTCATAACAGAATGACTCGTAATAAGTTAATCAAACCTCTGGCTGTATACATGGATGTATGGGAGGAAATCCATAGATTGCCTGCCTCCGCCGGCATTATGGAGCAAGCCTGAGAGGGAGAGATGTCGTCCAAGGTGCTTCATAGCTCTGGGGCTAACAGTGATGAATGGAGCTCTTAATGTCAGCAAACACTTTACCTCTGCTTCATCTGTTTTCATTAGGCAGGACCAACCTTTGGCTTGGACGGAAGGTGGAGAGCGCTTCACTTTTTTTAAGCACAGGCAACCTCCAAGGGTTAGAGTCATGGTCCTGTTTTAATCAGGAATTCAGGAAGGTTTTGGGATCTAAGACAAAGTCTGAGAGGTATCTGGAGATACGTACACTGATCAGCCACAACATTAAAACCACGGACAGAGGAAGTGAACAACATTGATTATATTGCTACAGTGGCACGGGCTGGGACACTGTATATTAGGCAGCAAGTGAACAGTCAGTTCTTGAATTTCATGTGTTGGACAAATGAAAAATGAGTGTGACTTATTTGTGACTTTGACAAGGGCCAAATGGTGATGCATATATGACTTGGTTAGAGCATCTGCAAAACAGTAAGTTTTGTAGGGTGTTTCCATTATGCATTGGTTAATACCTACCAACAATGGTACAGGGAAGTACAACCAGTGAACTGGTGTCAGGGTCATGGGCCCAAGGCTCATTGATGCACATGAGTAATGAAGGCAGATCACCCAGAAGATCTACTGTAGCTCAGTTGCTTTAAAACATAATTATGCTGGCCATGATAGAAAGGTGTCAGAACACAGTGTTTAGCAGTTTGCTGTGTATGGGGTTGCATAGCCACAGAAAGCCATTAAAGACCCATGTCCACCAACGTAAGTGACTACAATGGGCATGCGAGCATCAGAATTGGACCATGGAGCAATGCAAGAAGGTTGCCTGTTCTGATTAATTATTTATTTTAGATCAGGTGGATATCTGGGTTCGTGGGCATTGTTAACTGAGGAAGAGATTGCAGCAGGATGCACTATGCAGGGTTTCTGCAGGTTTTATGAAGGTACATTTAAGACTTTTTAAAAGACTCAGTAAATAAAAAAAGAAAATTCAGTATTTTTGTCAACAAGCATTTACTGGAGACTTATGAAGGGAAATGTATCAAATATCATGAACCCAGGAAGCATCACCATGAATCAATCAAGAAATGACATGCTTAAAACAAGAACACATAAATAATCCTGTTTCCTTAAAACTCATAAAATCATAATTATGAGGTATTGAAATAGTGAAATAAAAATAAAATAAACTTTAGATTTTCATGTCAAAACTATTTATCTATAATTTTGACCTTTTTGTAAAAGTTTTTTTTTTTTTTACGTGGTAGAAATTGGCTTCGATACAAATCCCAGCTTACCTGGTAGACACACCTTGGACTGATGTCACTTCCTGTGTTCTGTATTTTGTGCCATTTTAACTACTTTTATTTTGTACCTGAATAATACAAATTCAGGTTATGCAAGCTGAGGACATCAAAACACACACTGATAAAACAGACAACAAGACCTTTATGGTAATATGAGATGTAAGCTTTACTTTCAAATCCTGTTACATTTAGAACTGGCAATTTGAACATAAAGAATGCAAAACCAAGAAAATCAAAATACAAAACAAAATAAAAAGTACAAATGATCTAATTACCAGTTATTGTCACAAACAACCCTGTACAGCCTTAAGAATGAAGTAATAAAAAAGCTTTATACAGCACATAAGTTTACTGGGTGCCAAATAAGAAAGAAACAAAATGATACTTGAGCCTTATTGAGTTGTAGAGTACAGCAAGAGATAAAGCAAACAGATTGTGCAGAATAACCCGCAAAGCTAAACGCAAAACGAGTTGGTCTTTTTTTTCAGACCAAAAAAAAAAAGTAAGTGCTACAAACTAGAGATCAAGAGCAATTACATGCATCTTTTGAAGTGCTAAAAAGGTAGTCAGTCTTGTTTGATGCGCAATGATGCTAAAACAAAAAATGCTGCTCCTTGCAATTAGGCAAACAAAACGCCAAGTATTAAGTATTTATAAAAACTGGTATTGGAACAGAGAGCGATCCCTGTTGCACTCCTCTTGCCCACACAACTGAGCAAGAGAGCAGCAGCCACGTTCTTCTACATGATGAATACTTGGTGTTCCAAGGCAGATGGACAAAAGGATGTTGCCCAATGGACATTCCATTTGAATTCACTCTATCAAAATGGGTCCTGAGGATCAGTTTCACTTCCTCTCAGGCTCTCGGGCCACTCCTTGCCACCAAGTGGCACTAGAGCAAAATAGATAATGGGTTAAGCAGGAGCTTTATTAACAAGCAAAGAAGCTCCACTTAAAATACAACATACCATTAGACTGCATGCTGGGCATCTACATGAAATAAAAAATAAATGATACCATGAGAGCAAAGAATACAAGTATAAAATAAGGATACTGTGCAGGGCCAAGAAACTGTCTACCATCTTTAAATGGCTGCATTTCATTTATAAATTGGCCTTAAATACAGAATTTGTACTGGGCAATGGTTAAGTTAAAGGAGAATAAACTTAAGAAGAATTATCTCTTTGCGCTTCAAGGTTGAACTATCAAAGTAATGCTGCTACTCATTTCCTTTTAAAATGTCAGCTGCATTTGAAAACTTTTGTGTACCTGCCTCGACTGACCTTAACAGGCTACGTTTTTATCCTTGTCCCTTATCTGCTATGATGGATAACATTGAAATTATTGATCAGATCCCACTGGCTGGATAAAAACGGACTGCAGTTTTGTTCAAATGCATCTTTCGTCGAAGAATAAAGTATTTTAGGACCTCAAGTTTGAACTTTGCACATGTTTTTCATGACATGCAAAGGAGAATCTGTTTATTTAGACCAATATATTATCCAAGCTAATTAATCAACCAGTTCTTGGTCATATTGAGCTTATTGGTATCGGTTTATTGGTGTTTGGTTACTAAACCAAACACATGCTAAATTACTCTTTAAGCACCAATTAAAGTTTTCTACATTCTAAATTCGTAAAATAAATCCATCTATCCAATAACTAAGCAAAGTGCTCATCAAAAATCAATCTGTTACCGCCAATGTTACAGTTTATCTGTTTTGAACATGAATTCAACTGTATTTGGATCAAAAATAATTTTTTCAGGGCTCGCCAACATAATGGGCAGTAAAACCTATGGATGTCTTCCATTTTAGAGCATTGAATAGAATTGCGTTCTGATACTTTGTTTAGAAAAGTGCAATTTTTTACAGCACTTGTGCAAAACCGCTGTTAAAAATTTAGCCTTTATGTGTCCAGGGTGGATTTTGAACTCAGCTGTCCGTATTACACATGCCATATGATCCATCAGAACAGAGCAGTCTGCTGTTTGGCAAATACCAACAGAAAAAAGGCTTAGAATTTGTAGTGTCAACCACTGTAGCAGACAAAAAAAAAAAAAGTGACTTAAGTAGCATTGAGGTTGTTTGAGGCAGTCGAAATAATTGGCATCAAGAAAGTTTTCTATTGGGTGTAAGTGCTTTTTTTAAAACATTTCAAAATTTTAAGTGCAATTAAAATTCAAAACACTGAGAGGGGAACATAGAATTATGCTACCATGTTTGCCCACATATGGAAAGCCATGCTTCCAAAGATCAAAATAATGGCTGCCTCCACATTGCACTTGAGAGCCATTTTCTAATGGGGTTCTCATAATAGCTTGTTAGTACAGGATATATATTTTGATATATATATATATTTGTATTTTACATTTCAAAGGCTCTTTCAAATTAAAAGTAATAATAATAATAAAAAAAACAAGTAGAAGAACAAAAAATGTAAGACACAGAAGGCCGCTGAGATACCATTGTTTTTCCATGATCTCACTTACCACAATCCAGCTAGCTCTGTATCATTCTAACATTGGCCAACAAAAAGTACATTCATTCAAGTCATTTTGGAACAGGTTTTTTCTTTTCTTTTTTTTTTACACACAAAATTACAAAAGAGCTCCAAAAAGCACCATTGAATCGGCCTTTGTGACAGAATAATTGGGTCTTTTCCCAAAAACCTGTCACCTCATACATCTCGTTAAACGTACAGGTGCGTATTATATATGTTAGCTATGCACAGGGCGCTTGACTGGTCACTTATATCTCATGCCCACCTCGGTAAGCTATGGCACAATTTGTAGCGACCAAAAGTATGGTGAAGATATTGAAGGGCGGCATCATGGGTTGGCGACCACTGCAGGAGTGGTAATGATTGCTTTTGACATTAGCGTGGCTTGTATTAAGAAATGCCATCAGCTGCACCTCGCAGGTGTCGTAAAAGGCCTTATGCTTGTTGCTGAGGCAAGATTAAAATTTGCAGATAGTCTGGCCATTCAGCAAAACCAGTCAATGCTTACAGGTGTGGGGGATAAGAGAAAAGAAATACTACAAAACTATGTACAGTTTGATAAATTAACAAGTGCATGGTCTGAGGCTTTGCTTTGGAAACAAGACTCAAATGATAATAATCCGTTTCATTGGTTTTTGCCGTGCCATATACTGTATACCCCAAGATATTTCACACTGAGCCCCTAAATGACTTCAAAAAACAATTGCAACACATAGCGAACATGCTTTCGTATTCCTGACAAAATGCACAAAAAAAGCTTAGCGCTTGCAAACTTGTATGTTCCGTTTCCTTTTGCCCATCAAAATGAATACAAAACTTGTAATAGATAAAGCACTGTTATCGGATTCCGGGTCATTCACGATTTGTAGAGGAAAACGACCTCTTAAAAAAGAGCAACGATTGGATTGCGATAGAACAGAAATCAAAATTCTTTGAGTGTGAACAGCTTTTCCTCTGATAAATGGATGTTTTACTATCATTACTACACTTTAGGGCAGTATTTTAGCCTGCATGTGGAACAGTCAGTGGCTTCGGTGACTGATGATACAGGGCAACGGCCGGTGAAGGAGAAGAAGAAAGGACAAGGATGGTCAAATTGTCTTAGCTCTCTCTGTCAATCCCAGGTATGCCAGGAAGGAGTGTTTGAGTGATGACTGCGAGGACGAGTTGGACCAGAATGCCGAGAAGGGCGGTGAGGAGTTTGAGGGCGAAGAGCTGTGGAATTTGAAGCGGCGGGCCGTAAAGAGCGTGGTGAGGGGGATGAGGTGAGCCAGGTCAAAGTTCCTGTACTGTTCCAAGTAGCGGGTCGCCAGTGTGGAGAACGTGCCATTGGCCGAGAGGTAGCGTGTGGTAGGGGCGACGCCTTGCTGCTTGCTGGTGATTGACAGGGCGACGGACTGCAAGGCTTGAGAGGCGGACAGGTTCATAAACGGACTGGTGCTCCCGCTGTCCCCGCTCCCACTGCTGCTCCCTCCTCGATCCAAAAGGCCCTGGTGTGGCGTACCTGGCCGAGCCTCACCTTCCTCGGCGCTCCCCTCCCCGCCTTGGTGTTTTTTAATGTGGCGGCTGTAGACGAACGGGTGAGTGGTGGTGAATGGGCACTGGGCGCAAGCGAAGGTCTGTCTCGGTGCGTGCTTGAGCCGCTTGTGGAGATTGAGATTGTCCTTGCGTTTGCAGCTGTAGCTGCAACGGTCGCAGTGGAAAGGCCGCTCGCCGGTGTGCACACGCACATGCTCGATGAGCTTGTTGGCTGTTTTGGAGAGGTAGCCGCATTGCTCGCACTTGTAGTGGTTGCCCAGGCGGTGAGCACGCGTGTGCCTTTCCAGCTCTGCCTGATTGGCCCATACGGCTTGGCAGATGCGGCAGCGATACTCCATCTTGTAGTGCGTCTTCAGGTGGCCCTCCATGGCGGCTGGCCTGTTGGTGGAGTAGATGCATAGAGGGCACCTGGTCAAAGAGACAGGAGGAGTAGGGTGTAGGACACAGAGGTGGAAGACATTTAATGATGCACCTCCTGAGTGAGAAAACACTCTGTTCTCTTAAATGAAATGAAGAACACACAGAATGGACAAAGGGAAGGGATGAAGGAGGCATTTAGTGTGTCTTACCCTCTGTCGTGTATATAAGCTACAGTCTGTGTGTATACACTGCTACATGTGAGAGAGGGTGTGTGTATGTGTATGGCTGTGTGGTTGCGGACAGGTTGGAATGGGAATCAGATGAAGGTAAATGAATAAATGAGTGGCACTTACATTTAAATAGCACCTTTCATCTGCTCAGGGCCCCAAAGCGCTTCACAAACCCTGCAGAACAGAATGACCTCAGAAAGCACACTGTGAAGGGCTCCTCTCTACCTCAACACTGAACTAGAGCGCTGTGAATCTCTCTCTCGCCCTGACTACAAAAAAAAAAAAAAAGAAAAAAAGCTCTAAAAGTTTTTGGTCACTTCTGGGTTTTGTGCTCTACGTTTTGAATCTGTATTGTGCAATGACTCTGAAGTTTGATCCAGAAATCATTTCACAGTTTGGGAACACCTTGTTTCACCAAGCTCAACTGCATATTGAATAAATTAATAACAAACAGTATATCAGAATAGTAAAGATAAACATTAAAGCTGTATTTTTAGAAAGAGCAGACACTGCACCCAGTCTTCTTTTACAGTAAAAATATCTAAACATACCTAAAACAAAATAAGTTTCACTGAGAAGCTGTATGGCACTAAATTGTAAGATTTGTTTTCAGATATAAATACGGTTTTCAATATTCCACTGAGTTATGAAAAAGCAACCTCTGAGGAGTAACTTCAGTAAATTTATTGCTGCTTTTCTTGGTAACATCTTATATGGGATTATGTAAATAGTATAGAATTAGCAGAGCATCCCCAGAGAATATATGTCTAAAATAAGGACACTTAAGTACAGGTATTTATATACAAAAATATCGTCCAGTTCTAAACTATGACACCTTGTATGGAATATTCATAAGCAGACATTAATCCAGCTGGAGCCCTGCTGTGGGAGAAAGATCACGTGAAAAAAAAAAAAACATGCAGTGATTTGTAAGCAGTCAGCTGTTATACATTTACAGTAACATTAAAGCCGACCACACACACTTACGCCTCAGAGTCACTGAACCATTACAGATTCAAAATGTAAGAATTGTTTAAGATACTGACCAAGAAACACTCTGTGGGAATTCACATTATTGTTTGCTCTAATACTGGAAATACAAAATATTGAATGGAGGATTTTTTATTTAATTGTTTTTCCCAGTGTTTTTATATAAGAGCTAACAAATAAAAAGAGAATAATAAACCATCCCTTTCGAATAAGTTCCCATCTGATACATTTGAAAATAATAAGGCACAAAATAGAAGGCCCGCCTTTATTCACAGTCATCTTAAAATCATAATATTTAAAGGGGTGTCATCTTTTTAAACATTTAATGGCAAATTGGGAATAGAAAATTGTCAAATGACACTTCTTGTTCTGGTTTCTATCATAACTGCTAATCAGGACTCCAAGTAAAGTACTGTCTGTACTTCCAACTTAGTTAAATATTGCTACTGATCTAAGTTTATTTTCCACCTTTACCTGTGGTAATGGCTAAGCGCTCTAATGAGTGATAACTACAAACTATCAAATGTGTCTAGCATGGAAAAGCATAGCCATAAATGACAAGATGAGGCAATGAAATCTGAAATACATGACCTTAAGACATGAATTATGTATGTCAAACAACTAGACAAGTACAACAGAAAATATCAAAGACTGGACTTTGTGTTAAAAAAAAAAAAAAAAAAAAAAAAAAGCCAAACCAAAAGATCTCAACTTGGGGGTCAGTATGTCTTGTAAGTGTTTAGAAATTGGGTGTCTATTTGCCTTCAGATGAGTATTCATTGTGTTTAAATGTGTTGTTGTAACTGTGGTGGCGGTTATGACAGGCTGAGAAAGAACAGTGTGAACTGTAGCCTAATGGTCTTGGCAGTGGAGCTGCTTAACAGATGGACAAGTGCTGACTGGCTTGTTGTGATTTCTTCAGATATATTTTCACATGCGGGCCCAGACCTTTTCCAGTGATGTCTACCACAGGCTTTCTAAAGGAAGGGTCTCGTTCCTGAAAGTGCCTGTGATTTGTGTGCTCACCTGCATAGAATTAGTATCCCTGACTGACAATAACTCTTGCAAAGTAGAATTACAAATGAGACCTATGGGGAGTTCTATACTTCCACCAACACTGATGAGGAATATAGGAAAAGGATTTTATTATTCCTCTTGTAAATTAAAGTGTGATTCAGCTTATTTAAGGTTTAAACTTTTTAGCAATAGAATGTCCCAATTGTTTGCACAAAAATGCAAAAAATCATTATTTACTTACCATGCTGTTCAAAACGTGTATAACGTAACTCTTTTCCATGGAACATGAAATATCACAAAATTCTAATCATTGTAATTCCAAAGAAAAAGACTGTAAATTCTTAAAAAAAGCTTCAAAAGTATGAAAAAGAATAATAAAAGTGATCCAAGTGATTATATCAATTTATAGTCTTCTAAGGCTAAGTAAGGGACAGACCACATTTGTTATTCACACAAAATATTTTCTTCAAAAACTGCTACAACTAGATTATGAATTATTCTGATCAGCTCTGTGAAGCAGATGATTCTTTGACAATAATTAGACTTTCACTACTTCTCTTACGAACTCTCATAACAGGAAAGCTAGGACATATATCAAGGTCTCCAATTAATAATCACTTAAATTATGGTCTGTTCCTCATAAAAAGATAACGAATGTCTTCAGAAAACTAGGAATATAGTGCACACTGTATGGACAGCTTATGATACTGCATTCTTTTTAAAGTGTCCAAAAAAGGTGTCCATTCATGAGTTTCTTTGTTCTATTGAACACAAAAGAAGATATTTTGTAGAATGTTGGAAACCAATCCATCAACTGTTTACTTACTAACATTCTTCAAAACATATTATTTTGTGCTCAACAAAAGAAAGAAACTCGTACAGGTTGATGCTGAGTTAATCATGATATAATTTTTTTTTTCAGGTGAACTATCCCTTTAATTGGTGAACTGGTCCTTTAAAAATATTAGCTGTAAAGTGCAGTTATAAGTAGGAAATTCAAATCTCTGACTCTAGAGTGGTGTGCTCACATGTTCCAGGCACATTCAGGAACTCTGTCTATAACATGCTACCACTGTATGCAGCTCCACAGAGAGGTTACCCTGAAGCACTGCTCGATGAACTCATTTCTGGAACATCCTCTGTTGTGAATCCTCGACCAGTGCTCCTGGATAGACTCTGTTTAAAACCTGGGCTGTGTGCTGTCTGAGGGGGTAGGGGCTGAGGTAGGGTGGGGGCGGGTTTTGTGAGGTTGTGGGGAGGCACGTGCTTTACTTGCTTTCCTTACTTGAGCCCTCCGGCGGGGATGGTGTGGCACTTCTTGTGCTCCAGGAGCTGGTCGGGGGTCTTCATGAACTTGTGGCAGACGTCGCACTCGAACATGCGCGTGATCAGGTGGATCTGTAGGTGCCGCTCGTACATAGGGCGAGTTTTACACACAAAGTTGCAGAAGACGCATTCAAAGCCTAAGGGATGGGTCAGGAAGAGAGAGAAAAATGTTGTTATGTTGGTTATAAGGAACTGGATTGTCAACAAATTAGACGTTTAATCAATTTTACAACTAAAAAGATTTTCTTCAGGGCCAGTAATCTAGATGTTGAACCTCTGTAGACCAAGGGACCCCCAAACCCAGACAGCAAGCAGTTTCGGCCCAGAACCGGCACACATATGGCCAGCGTAAAATCCATGCCAAATGTGGGCCAGATTTGGGCCGAAACTGCTTGCTGTCTGGGAACTAGGATGTGGACAGCCATCTCAGGGAGCCTATCATTTTTTTTTTTTCAAGGCAATAACTTCTGTTAACTTTCCTGAAATACCATTATTACATTATATAATGGTTATGAGAACATTAATGTTTAATTAATATCATAATAATTCAGTTTATATTTATTAATTTTTCTAAATAGCATTTTAAAATTTGTTTTTTTTTATGTTTTTAAAATATGTATCTTATTTATTTGATCAAAAATAGTAATATCGTGAAAGTATTTACAAAACATAACAATAATATTGTGAAATATTATAAAAAATATATATATATATTATATGTGACAACATTTCGAAATGTAATTTATTCCTGTAACATAAAACTTTTCGAATTTTCGGCAGCCATTATTACTCCAGTTTTCAGTGTCAGATGATCCTTCAGAAATCCTTCAAATTTGCTGACTCACTGCTTAAGAAACATTTATTATTATTATCAATGTTGAAAACAGTTAAGCAGCTTAATATTTTTGTGTAAACTGTGATATTTTTTTCAGGATCCTTTAATGAATAAGTATAAATAATAATAATAATAATAATAATAAATATTAATTTGAAATATATATTTTAAGAATGGAAAACTTTTTGTCACCTTTGATCGATAAAAAAAAATAAAATCTTACTGACACCAAACTTTTAAAGAGTAGTATATAAAAGTCCTACCTTTCTCTGCTTTTTCCTCTGTTCCTGGGCCTGAGCTTGACTGACTGCCCACGTAAGAAGGCGGGGCCAAAAGGCTTTTTAGTTCTTCATTACCTTGGGCAACATCTCCACCTTCAGAGCTGTTGAGGGAGTCGCTGAGGGCTGAGAGAGAGGAGGAAGTGCTCTTGGTCTCACTGAGAGGGCTTCTGGAATTGAAACCTGTGTGGGATAAAATGAAAGAAAGAAAGAAAGAAAGAAAGAAAGAAAGAAAGAGATATTTGGGTCACTTCCTGAATATAAGACAAACTCCGTATTTGAATGACATGATGGTATCAAAGACTCGGCTTAGCTTAAGCCATCAGAGAATTAGGTGGGAGCATCTTTCAGAGCTCAAGGTTTGATAATGAATTCTGTAATGAGTAAAGCAAAAGGCAGAAAAATCCTCCAATTGATCGAAATCCACCCAGTGAGCCGGGTTGGAATATGTATGCCTAGAGCAATGCAGTATTAAGCCTTAAAAGTCGGGAGGCGTGCTCTCTTCCCTAAGAGGCACTCTTGCGGGTTTAGCCTGACTTCTGTATCCAAGCAGCCAGAACACTCAAGCCTGTGCTCTTATTGATCTACGCTGTGCCTGAGAGCGGCAGGGGAGGGGGGCTGCCTAGGTCAGGGCTAAGATGGCGGGAGCATCTCAGGCCACGGCTCTACCCTAGGGCTCTCAGAGCTCACGAAATGGCCGATACCAGCTCTCACGCGCACATGCTCACATGTTGAGACTGAGGTTCTTTTGAAAGTACGCATGTAGAATGCAGAGTAGGTGGTCATGTTTAATCTTTTGTCAGCTGGAATGACATCTTTGAATACAGATGCGCTGTGTGACTCGTAAGGCGTTATGAAGAGAAGGACTTCATCTCTGTGAGTGAACTTGACGGCCTCTATGAGGCTACTGTACGAGGTGGATGTTGGTCGAAATATCAGGATGAATTAACGTCCAGGTTTATCCGTACACCTGCAGTGTAAAGCAAAGCACCTCTGTGATAGCCGCTACTCTCACTAAGCAGGAGACAAAGAAGTGCAGGCTGGTAGGAGCTGACCTAAGGCCAGCAAATCTCAGGCAGGGCGCTAAATCGCAGTTGACGAACCAACTTGTTCTTTTGCTGTCACTCTTTGAGCTCAAGTAGAAGTAGACTCGAGCTCCGCAGCGTGAGGGTGAGTGTGGGAGACATGGCGGTGTCGGGCTACTTGGATGGGTAGTTGTGAGTGACTAGGGATATCGATTTTTCAGCTTTCTTGGGTCTAATAACACCAGGCCTTGCAGTTATATATAAACTCACACACCCACTCAAATGGTGAACCCTCAGCCAGTTCTACGAACAACTCAAAATGAACTCCACGCCAACCTGAAGATTGAGGTGTTTGTCTATAATAACCCTGGTGAGTTTCTGTGTCAACAACATCCACCCAGTGATTCAGACCTTAGCGGTGTAATTTCTGCATCACTAGTGCCACCAAATGGAACTTAAAAACTTTTCGAACCAGTTGACTTAGTCACCAGGTTTTATGCCTTTTCTTACCCCTTTAGTGAAAATTGTCTAGCGAAAAATCAAGCAAATCTAAATCTTTCTTGGACAGACATTATTTCGTTTCTGAGACTCAATGGTATGATGTCATATAACAACATTTAGCAAGCAGACTTTAGCTGCTTTCCATTGAAATGTTGTTGGCAACAGTAAAACAGGTTTCCCAATCACTCCTACCACTCATTTCCTTCACACCATGTTCAGTGTTCGGTTATATAGGAAGTCCTGCCTCAGCCCAACTTCTTGCAAACTGACAAACAGATTTTGAGATTATTTACGCTAAAAGGCCACAATCTTGTTAAACAGAGTAAATAGAAATACAATAAAATATCTCAAAATATAAAATGCTCCAGACACTCCAGGTCTACAGAGTAAAATCTAGTTGTGTTAGTCTAGCTGGGGAACCAGCACTGGCACAATATACCCACAAAATTTAACCAGCATAGTCTTTCTGGAAAAGCTGGTTGACCAAGATAGTCATGCTACCTCAACTAGTTAAGTGCACAAACCAGCATTTGAAACTCAAGATTTCATCGGGTAATGTGTAAATTGTAAGAACGGTGAGATCTTACCTGCGTGCCCTGCACCGATGTGAGCTTTCATCTCTGCCTCGTCCACACCCACATACTCACAGGTGCTACAGCAGAGAGAGAACATCCACTGCTCTTTGTCTACATGAAGAGACATATGACTGACAAACTGAGCATTAAACTCTGTCTGGAAGCCGCAGACGTGGCAGCTGTAGTAGTAGGGGCAGTTTTTGAGCTCTTGGCCTTCATTGGTAACAGCGGTAACAATCTGCTCGGCATCTGTGTTCACCAGTTTGACTGAGTGGATGGTGAGGTGCTGGTTGAGGTTGGCTCGGCACTTAGCCGCGTAAGGACACAAATGACACTTATACTTCCTCTCTTCTGCAGAGACAAACAAAAGAGAGCAATTAGAAAGCAAACAAACAATATACTCTTCTGTTGATAGAAGATGTTTCTAAGGTGTCCCGTCTCCTCCTGGCTATTCTGAGATCAGAAGATCTCTACTCTTGAGGCTCACAGTTTCCACAGGACTTTATATTTATTTACAACCCGAATTCCGGAAAAGTTGGGACGTTTTTTAAATTTTAATAAAATGAAAACTAAAAGACTTTCAAATCACATGAGCCAATATTTTATTCACAATAGAACATAGATAACATAGCAAATGTTTAAACTGAGAAAGTTTACAATTTTATGCACAAAATGAGCTCATTTCCATTTTGATTTCTGCTACAGGTCTCAAAATAGTTGGGACGGGGCATGTTTACCATGGTGTAGAATCTCCTTTTCTTTTCAAAACAGTTTGAAGACGTCTGGGCATTGAGGCTATGAGTTGCTGGAGTTTTGCTGTTGGAATTTGGTCCCATTCTTGCCTTATATAGATTTCCTGCTGCTGAAGAGTTCGTGGTCATCTTTGACGTATTTTTCGTTTAATGATGTGCCAAATGTTCTCTATAGGTGAAAGATCTGGACTGCAGGCAGGCCAGGTTAGCACCCGGACTCTTCTACGACGAAGCCATGCTGTTGTTATAGCTGCAGTATGTGGTTTTGCATTGTCCTGCTGAAATAAACAAGGCCTTCCCTGAAATAGACGTTGTTTGGAGGGAAGCATATGTTGCTCTAAAACCTTTATATACCTTTCAGCATTCACAGAGCCTTCCAAAACATGCAAGCTGCCCATAGCGTATGCACTTATGCACCCCCATACCATCAGAGATGCTGGCATTTGAACTGAACGCTGATAACATGCTGGAAGGTCTCCCTCCTCTTTAGCCCGGAGGACACGGCGTCCGTGATTTCCAACAAGAATGTCAAATTTGGACTCGTCTGACCATAAAACACTATTCCACTTTGAAATAGTCCATTTTAAATGAGCCTTGGCCCACAGGACACGACGGCGCTTCTGGACCATGTTCACATATGGCTTCCTTTTTGCATGATAGAGCTTTAGTTGGCATCTGCTGATGGCACGGGGGATTGTGTTTACCGACAGTGGTTTCTGAAAGTATTGCTGGGCCCATTTAGTAATGTCATTGACACAATCATGCCGATGAGTGATGCAGTGTCGCCTGAGAGCCCGAAGACCACGGGCATCCAATAAAGGTCTCCGGCCTTGTCCCTTACGCACAGAGATTTCTCCAGTTTCTCTGAATCTTTTATGATGAATGATGTTATGCACTGTAGATGATGAGATTTGCAAAGCCTTTGCAATTTGACGTTGAGGAACATTGTTTTTAAAGTTTTCCACAATTTTTTTACGCAGTCTTTCACAGATTGGAGAGCCTCTGCCCATCTTTACTTCTGAGAGACTCTGCTTCTCTAAGACAAAGCTTTTATAGCTAATCATGTTACAGACCTGATATCAATTAACTTAATTAATCACTAGATGTTCTCCCAGCTGAATCTTTTCAAAACTGCTTGCTTTTTTAGCCATTTGTTGCCCCCGTGCCAACTTTTTTGAGACCTGTAGCAGGCATTCAATTTTAAATGAGCTAATTAAGTGGATAAAAGTGTAAAATTTCTCAGTTTAAACATTTGCTACGTTATCTATGTTCTATTGTGAATAAAATATTGGCTCATGTGATTTGAAATTCCTTTAGTTTTCATTTTATTATAATTTTAAAAACGTCCCAACTTTTCCGGAATTCGGGTTGTATTTGTTTTCTAGTCCAGAGATGCATTTGAATCAGACAGCAAATCGATGGTCTTCAGAGACCTGCAGGACGCGACTGTCCAAGAATCAGACAAGGCTGGTCATGATTGTGCTGTGCTCCAGGTGAGCTTAGTGCTTGGAGAGGTTCCTTCTTTACAGTTTAGTAATTTATAAAGTACTTAGGTACTTTACCCACCAGGACTAATCAGTAGCCTAATCTGTTTAAAGGAAGGGTAATCTAGTCCAGTGAACCTTATTTACTTAAGGAATTACTTGTCCTGGACATGTACGTGCACAATTGAACATATAGCATTCAACAAAGCTTGCTTTTCAGTAACTGTTTGAACCAGCAGATGACCTTAACCTGGTCAACTGGCAAAAGCTGTTACCCAGGTAATTTAAAATTGTGATTATGGATGTATGTGTAAATGTAATACTATAGTGGTCACTTGAACAATTCTGCTGAAAACACCAACATAGAAGGCGGAGCAGAAAAATTTAGCTGGTTTAGTTCGTTAACCGGCATAGCCAAACTGGTTGAATGTTTGTTGAGAGCATGTATTCTCACCTGTGTGAAGGGAGAGATGTCTGGAGAGAGTCTGTTGGCGACCAAACACTTTGCCACATACAGGGCAGGGAAAGAGCTGTTCGTTGAGTCTCCATTGGGCCAGTCCATTCCCTGGCTCACTACTCACCTTCTCTGGATCTGGATACATCAAAAATAATAATCAGATATTGTACAACAACACTGAGAGGTTTCCCTGTTTGTACCACTCTGCTTGTCAGACCAGACTATTGCTCCAGTGACACTTCTTAAGCGATTCATTTTTTTCACATTCCAGTTTGCAATCTTGTAATATTTTAGTTAAAATATATTTTTGTGATTGCTCTAGACATCCTTGAGATTACAATAAACATACTACACCAGAACATTTACTTCCTTAGATGAATTTGTCTGAATTCTTGACATATTATACTCCTGTGACACATGGGAACTACTAATTGTATGGGATTTAAATCCTGCCATGATTCAAAACTGAAAATAAAGTTCTGAAAGGTTGAAACTAAGTGTTCGAAAACTCAGAATCTTACAAAAAAAAGTTTTGGAAGATCGAAAAATAAGATTTGCAAGCTTGCAAAATGTAAAAAAAAATATCTATATATCTCTGCAAACATTATATTGTTTTTGAGATTTCCTTCTTCAGAACTGCAAAAAAAAATTTTTTCCATGTTGCGCAAATAATTTTTCAGAGTTTCAAATTTGTCAGTGTTCTCCCACTGTATTAGATTGTTTTCCAGGTTTGAAACCTTGTAAATGGTGATCTGAAAACCATATTCATTCATTCATTTGTCATTGGCAGAGCAGTCGGTCAATCCCACCTTTCCAGTAAATACAACTTGTGATTGGACTGTACGTCAGCAGACAGCAAAGCATTGGCCAAGAGCAGAAGGCCCTCCCTCCAGGCTTTTTTTTTAGTTGCGAGGTTGCGAAGCTTCATTTTCGCTCAGTCTGAGTTTCAGAGTTTCAGAGCAGAGCTGCGTGACAACGCTGCCACAAATCATGTGAGTCACAAGCTCGCAACTGTGTGTGCGTATCTCCGCAAAGTGGGTGTTGTAAACTCTGAAAAAATAGTTTGCAATAGGAGTGCAAATGTAATGTAATGTAATAAGTTTCGCCCTTTCGAACCTCAGTTTTCAGAGTTTCAAACTTTTTTTCACCTATTCGCACACCAGTTTTCAGATCACTATTTACAAGCTTTCAAATCTTGAAAACAAACTATACACTGGGAGAACAGTGACAAATTCGAAACTCTGAAAAAATGATTGCACAACAACATAAAAAAGAGTGTTGCGCTTCTGAAGAGGGAAAACTCAAAAACAAAATTATGTTTGAAGAGATGGAATTTTTTTTACCACTTTGCAAGCCTGCAAAGCTCTGTTTTCAGAGTTTCAAAAAAAAATTTCACACATTCGCACACCAGTTTTCAGGTCACCATTTACAAGGTTTCAAACCTGGAAAACAATCTAATACTGTGGGAGAACACTGACAAATTTGAGTCTCCGAAAAATTCTTTGCGCAACGTAGCGCATCGTAATTTTTTTTTGCAGTTCTGAAGAAGGAAATCTCAAAAACAAGAATGTTTGCAGAGATATTTTTATTTTTTTACATTTTGCAAGCTTGCAAATCTTATTTTTCGATCTTGCAAAACTTTTTTTGTAAGATTTTGAGTTATCGAACACTTAGTTTCAATCTTTCAGAACTGTATTTTCAGTTTTGAGTCCTGGCAGGATTTAAATCCCATATAATTGCAGGTACAACAGAGAAACCAGGAGACATGGAGGTTGGCAAGAGGTCAGTCACTGTGTTGGATAATATGTTCATGAGTCTATACATCCAGATCAGGTAGCCAACATGGTGTTTTTTTATCTTGACATTGGACTGTGTGCTCCTTTTTCACCTTTCATTAGAAGAGCAAGAGAGGGGGAGAAAGAAAGAGAGAGAGAGAGAGAGAGAGAGAGGCAGCATGCCACACAAGTGGCATGAGGAGGAGAGTGTCTGAATTAACCTTCTGATGAAGGTGGTTGACTCGGCATCAAATTAAAATGCAGCACCACGCCTTCTCTCTCTCTCTCTCTCTCTCCGGAAGGAGGCAGAGAGAGATAAATAAATGAATAGATAAATAAATATATAAACCGAAGAGAAATTCCGTCATCATGTAACACAGCCCCTTCAAATAGATGTCTGGTGCAATATGAACGCCTGGCCATAATTCTGTATAAAACAAGAGGCAGACAGGTTGTCTAATGTTAAGCAATGTTTCCTTACAAGCCAAAATGGAACAGAAATATGTATACTTATTTTAAAAAATAAATATAAAAAGCCTGCGGTTTGCAACTGAAAGGGTTTTAATCATGTCTAGGCATTCAGAGATGCATGTTTAGGGTTTGTAGGTCATATCAATGACTTTAGTTTTTTATTTGTATTTTTTATTATGCATGTACCACAGCATTTGATCCGTTCAATAAACATTCATGGGGCTTTTTGGATATGCAGCATGTGTGCCCGTCCCTTTGGACTTGTGGTTTGCTCATAAATAGGCACATTTTTTACAAATGCTGTCATAAGTAATACAGCCTCAGGATTGATGGGGGCATGGCCAGGAAAAGGGGGGCAAGTGGTTGGGGAGAAACAGCATTTTCCTTTTTCTTTTTTGGCATATCAGAAAGAATTTAATGGTGGCAATTAAAGAGCAGATGCACTGGCCTTGGACGCAAGACCTGAAGGACATTGTCATGGGGATGCTCGCATCTTCTGCCAGAGACCAAACCCCAAATTCCTGACGGAAATAGTGTCTCAAAGTGGCCCAATGGGAGGGGTTGTCTGACTTGTCGGTACGCTTCCTCTAGAAGTCATAGGGAATGATGCTAAAAGTGCCCCTTTACTCCTCAAACTCCATCAACGGTTTTAGTTAAATCTAGTCCACAGGGCAATCTAATGTCAGGGTGTCAATTTCATTGTTATCATGCACAAAGATGCCAAGGTTTTTATTGGTCCTAGAGCAGCTGTTAAAACTAATGTAAGCAATCTATCCTGTGGTATGTTCTGAAATCCATCATTATTTTAAAAGACATAAGGATAAGTGATGTCTTGCTTCCCTGCTCGATTTTACTGCTGATGTATTACTTCTCAAAAGCGAGGCACATTACTTCGGTTTTAAGCCAACAGGGGGAAAAGTAGGGAAATTATGACCCAGAAGAAACTTTTATTGCTGTAACAACTTTTTCTCATTTGTTTCTTTTAAAAATATTTAGAAAATAGACACAAATGAGACTATTGTTGAGATACAGTTAAACTCCTCCACTAAAGTAATGTGAATAGTTTAGCTCAGATCATTTATCCTTGAAAGAATCTGATGAGAAATATTTCAGGAAAAAAAGATGACTGCTACTGCTGTCACACAGAGTCATGTTGGAGGAGAAGACAGGTGAAAGCGAGACACTCTAACCGCAACAGGAAAAAAAATAGCTTACTAACATTGGGAGGTTTTTTTTTGGATTCCATAAAAAAGCAGGATTTTAGACATCCACATTTGAAGGAAGTGCAAGAAGGCTTTTTTTCCTCTTGTTCATTTGTGATTTAAAAACTCCCTCCGCCTCCCTAAGCTGCCATTTGCGATTCATTTGCCAAAAAAGAGAAAACAAAATAAATGATAAACCACCTATATACCTTATACCACTGTACCTTTAAGCACATATTGATATCAGACTTACTATTACTGGATGATGTTTTGACCATATAGAATCTTAAAGACTCAACTTGTTTAGTAGTGCCACACTATCAGCATGAATTAGCATCGCTAAACCGCATAATTAAACAAGGGTGCCATGTGTGTGACGTCTCCCAGCCGTCCCCGACACTGGCCTGCACTGCATAAGAGCTTTAATTAAAACTACAGTGGGTGTTTTGCCCTCTGCTTCAGTCTATGTGTGAGTTTAGAACAGGCAACACACAATCAGACACAGGGTCCTGAATCAGCCTCGTCACCCTGGGGCCCACGGTTCCACTGAGTCACACCGCTCATATGAACCTGTGTGTCTGACTCACGTCCCACTAAGCGGCAGTGCGGTGTGATGTGGTGCCGACAGCTCTGGTGTGACACAGAGCCTGGGGACTGCCAGGGAAAAGATGGCACCTTCCCACAATGCCTCAGTGGGGGACATGAGTGAACAAATGCCTGTGCAGTGCTTATGACTATCCCCTAATACATTCGTTTTCTTGTTGTTGATGCACCTCTCACCTCTCCTACTGAATGGAGTTGAATCACTGGGAACCAATATAAGTTGTGCTTTCAGAACCAGGCTCCTTAACAAACCTAAAGAGATTCACTCACTCCAGGTAAAATCTGTATGACTTACTTTTTTCTGCTGAAAACAAACAACAACAACAACAACAACAAAAAAGATGTACTACTGTTTAAAATTTTGGGGTCATGGGGTCAGCAAGATTTTATTTTTATTTATTCTGAAAAATATTTCATACACATATTAGCATGATTATTGAAGGATCATGTGACACTGAAGACTGGAGTAATAGCTGCTGAAAATTCAGCTCTGCCATCACAGAAATACATGGTAAAATATCTAAAAATAGAAAACCATTATATTAAATATCTTGTGTTTTCTGTATCTTTAATCAAATAAATGCAGCCATGGTAAATATGAAAAGACTTTCAAAAAAAAAAAGAAAAACACCTTACAAACCCCATACTTTTAAATGGTAATTTTTTTTGTAAATACACACAAGTCAATTGTTTATTTGGACCCCACTGACTTTCACAGGATGGACTAAAAAGTTGTTTGAAGTATCTTCTTTTATATTCCAGGTAAGTTAATGATTATAGATTTTTGTAACTATCTAGTGTCTTGTTCAGTCAGCTGGATACAGGCTAACAATGCTACATTTGGGGTCAAAATATACAAAGTTCACGACTCTGCAATAATAAAATGAGGCACTGACACCTAATTGAGACACTAGAGCATCTACATCAATGCCTTGAAGTGGTTAATAGTTTAATTAGTGTTATTAGAGAGAGAAGAGACAACCTCCACAATGATGCTGAAGATAACCCGGGGCAAGAGGCAAGGATAGAAGAGGAGTGTTACACACACACACACCGAACACACAAAGGATGACGCAATGAACTTAAGTATTCTCATGCAATTAAGTGAAACATATAAAAATTAGATGTAAAAGCAGGCAATGCCATTCATCTGATGCAGCCAAGTACTACATAAAAGCATTTTTTTTTATACAGAAATGATTTTCGGCATAAACACATAACTATTTTAAAGCAATTCATCGTTTTTCACCCACTGATTGTGCTGTTAAAAATAAAAAATTAGAGCTCTTTGTCTTAACTAAGGAGTGGGAGTTACTACCCACACCGGGTCAGAAGGAGTTAGACACTTGGAGTAAGAGAAATAATTTGAAAGAGAAAGAGAGAGAGAAATTAAAAAAGGTAGACAAGGGTCATGGCCTCTCTCATGTGATTTTTCGTACGTCCGCTTTGTGTCTGCGGAAGAACGAACGCATGTCTGAGTGTGTAGTGAATTAACTTTCTTGCACCCTGGACACGTAAAACCCAATCATTTTTTCATTAACTGGTGTAGGGAATCGGGCCAGGCCAGCGCAAACTAATTACCCTTTGCCAGAGGGGCCAGTAGAGGGAAGCAGGGAGTGCCAGCTGCACAGTGCAGTGGTCTCAAAGCTGGGTGGGTGTGAGGGCCCTCTGTAGCCTCGCATTAAATGAGAGGGTAGACTTGTATACATAGATGTACGTAGATGTGAGCAGGGTCCAAAATGAATACCACATCCGCATAAAAATGACCTGTATTTGGACAGTACCTTTGGAAGGAACATGATATAGTGCATACATTGAACTGTATGAACTACAATCTGACCATGAGTGATGTCTGAGACAGACAAATAATTCAAGAGTTTTTTTTTCCCTCCTGAAGCGTGTCGCAATTTACATGTTTTGTTTATATTAAAAATAATGAAACACAGTAAATGGGTTAGAACAGTAAAGAATATTTATTACAGGTCTGTCTTAATGGATGCTGAATGTGAGTAAAGGATCTTGGCTGGTGAAGAGGAGATAGTCTTACCTTGCTGGGTAACCCTGCTTGAAGATCCAGCTTCAGCTGGGGAAGAGCTCTTGGAGCGCGTGCTGAAAGGTGATTGTCTAAAGCGGTCGTCTAGGAAAGGGCTGGAAAATCAAAAGCTACAATTAGATTCAATAAATGTGATTCCCTATATCCTGGCAGCATAATAAGTGCACAACAGTAAACCCACCTGTGTATACTGAACGATGCATTGTCTTTGTTGTCATTAGCTTTACTTACTTTTTCTGAAAAAGAAAAACACAATGGAATTAAGAATAGGCTTGTTTTTGTGTTGTACCTACAAAAATCATTTGCCACCTTTAGGTGTAATAAGGCAATTATTTGTTAGTAGAACTATTCATTAATAAAGCTGACCATTAATCCATCGCTGATAAAAAGACAACTGTTGCCAGTGTGCAGCATGTATTGTGTTTTGCATGGTGGTAGATTAGAATGCTGTTCTGCAAGATCCAGATTTTCCAAAATTGCTGTAAAAATGTTTCCCCCCTTTTAAAATTAATTTGCCAAACTCAATAATTCTGGTAATCCTGCTAAATGCAAGATCAGGCTTACTAAAACTACTATAAAATAGTTTTTCCCACTTTAAAGTTCGTTTCTCAAACTCATTAATCTCTAATAAATGCAATGCTTTCAACAATAATAAAACAATAAAAAAAGAAAATTATAGACATGAAATTAAATAGTTTCAGTTAATTTTGTGATTGTGCTTTTCCAGCAGCTAGACCAGCATAAACCAGCCAGAATGGAATTAATAGAATTAAATTTTTGTTTTCCAGTAAAAAATATAAACATAAAATTGGGTAAGTAATATTCAGAAAATATATACATTTTGGAATATTTTTGAAGTTTCTTTTTTCTTGCTGTCAAATAGTATGTTTTTTTGTTTTAAGTAAAAAATCTTGCAAAATTGATTGATTTTGCTCTTTGACAATGGGCTAGGAAAATGCATAATGCATTTGAATAAATATTAGAATTTAATAAATTCAATTCAAAATATATGACACACTTTTACTCAAGTAAATTTACGTTACATATTTCTACTGGAAAACCAGGACAAAAGTACTAAATAAGAAAATACTTCTGCCATGCATTCTGACTTCAGACACTCTTTTCTGCAGGGATTGCAGTGGTTAGATTTTTAAACCGTGTTTTGCCAAACTGCTTTTAGAATCTTGAAAAACAGAGGGCAAAAGAGAACAGTGTCTCATGCCTGTCTGTCTATCTGCCTGTCTTTCTCTCTTCTGGTGGTCTGGTAATGACCTTGCTCCCTGGGTGGCACTTCCTAAGTCCCCTCTCCCTGACACCCTCTCGGTTACACAGCTCACAGAGGATGGAAGGGCTCTCTGCGTTGCCATGACGATGCTGCACAGGAGCAAGAGGGGGAGAGAGAGAGAGAGAAAAGAGAGAGACAAGAGAAGTGTGTGCAACCGAGTGTGCTTGAGCCAGAATGTTTGAGAACAATCTGAGGGAGTCGAGGGTTGAGGGGTTATACATACACACTATGCAGCTACACACCACTCCCATGGGGTAGGGGGGAGGTGGGAGGATGCAAATGGTGTGCGTGTGAGGTTGGTGTACAGATATATATATATATATATGTGTGTGTGTTTGTGTGTGATAGGCTTCCGAGGTGCTAGATGGCATTTAAAGAGAGCTGTAGCTGGCAGCGAGGAGCGCTGGGGGCAGGTTTGTCTCTGTTAATCCTCAGAACACTCTTGGAAGGAAAGCTCAATCCTGCCATCGTTTAACACCACAAATATCCCTCCACTCTCTAGTGTGTCAGTGCAGCAATCAGAGAAGACGATGAAGAAGAAAACCTCAAGACTGTCGCAGCGGAGAGCTGTTTTTTTATTTAAACGGACAGTTTTTGTTTCTTCTGTCGTAGAGACTTACCAGACAGTTTGAAAAGCAGCTCAGAGGCCATTTTGACTGATATGTCCTGCGAGAAGAGGTCATTTTGGGGGCGGGGCAAAGGATCTGGGAGGACCATTGGTTCCTTCTTCTCACATGCCCCTGAAGTGCTGAAGCCCAGTCGATGAGAAGAGGGTGGGGACAATTCTAAGGGCGGGTCCACTTCCATAGGCTCCGCCTTCAATATGACGTTCTGGTGGCAAGCTTCTTTGTTATTCTCTGAAAATGCCAATTAAAGTTAATGTTAATCCATTTGTAATCAACCATTATAACACTGATTCTAATTAGCAGTGGATTCTAAGGATAGAGATTTCAACAAACTTCTAAACATAAGTGTAAAATTTCTGCTTCGGGCAAATATATTTTCACATAAGTGGCCATCGCCATGAGTATATCCGGTCACTGCCCCAATGGTTTGAACATGTCTGAATCAAGACTAGAGTAGTGTCATTTGTGTATGTGATAGTCAGAGGCAGTCCTGAGGCGAAGGTACTCAGATGCCTCCGGATGATCCTTGAAAAAGTTACTGTTTTTAGTATAGCCTATTGGCTTTTCCAAGTACTCAATTTCTTCCTAGCCTGAAAATGAATGACCTCAATATGCACAATAATATGGTACCATATTTATTATTAGTAGATTACCAGTACCATTCGATTATTATTTTATTTATTCATGTATTCATTTATACATTCATTCATTCCACTGCTTAAAAGTTTTGGGTCAGTAGGATTTAAGAAAGAAATTAGTCTCTTATTCTCACCTAGTTACATTTATTCGATCAAGAATATAGTAAAAACATTGTGAATTTTCAAATTCAAAGCTGAATTTTATTATGCCAGTCTTCAGTCACATGATCCTTCAAAAATCACTGGTGCTCCAAAAAACATTATTATTATTATCAAAGAAAGTATTTACTGTCACTTTTAATCAATTTAATGCATTGTTACTGAATAAAGGTATACATTTTTAAGTAATAAATTAATAAATAAATATATTTAAAAAAAAAAAACAATTTGACTGACTGACCCAAAAGTATGGTGAATTGTAGTGTTCACCACTTCACTTTATTAATCAGTATGTTTTTTTATGTTATGGCCCCATTTTTGTTCTGGGGCTCTCTCGAATTGGACCTGGTAGTCACCCACATTTTCTTTCTACATTGTGAAAAACCAAGAAGCACGATTTTCTAACCCATAAGCCCCCTGGCCAAAGGAAGCACAGACGTCAACTCACTGTCATGTGCAACATATTTAAATTTGAGCCTGGTTGTCCATTTTGTGACTCATTTGAGTTTTAAACTTCTACAGAGACAAGGGCATCATTGAGATAAGGCTGTTACCAAAGGCAGTTAAAGTTGAAGCAGATGTCTATAATTTGGCTTAAAAGGGGGGGGGGGGGGGGGGGGTCTGGTCAAAATGACTCAGAATGTTTTTTCTTACTCACTGCTCCAAAGGCCAAACTCAAAAAGAAAGAGTACAACAAATACCTCCTCCCAATACAATCAATTCCTAGTCCATCTTTAATAAAAAAATAAATAAAAGTGTACCAGAAGATCTCATTTGTGCCAATCAAACAAATACCAAACACAGAATAATCCAGTTATTTGGCGAGTTTACATCTGTTTTTGAATATTTGCAGTTATACAATGCTGTAGTATAAAGCAGAACATGAAAGAGAGGGTTGGACCTGACAGTAAATTTACAAACTTCCAAAGGTTTCAAGAACTTTCTATGGTTAGTCTAAAAAACATGCAAGCGCCACGACAGGACAAAAAAGACAGACAGTCAGTAAGCTCATAGGAACGCCAGAGTTCTTTTAATGAAAACCTGCTCTTGTAAACTCACTCTGCCCTTCTGATATAAAAAAGCTCCCTACGTTTAGACTGGAGAAAAAAGGAGGGTAGAAAAACTTTTAGCTTGTTCCTCTTATCAGATCGGACGTCTCACAGTATATACAGCTGAGTTGTAGATGGCATATGCTTCTCAAGGGTGACCATGCTTGATCAGACAGCTAGGGAGGGAGGCCGAGGGGGTGTAATCATATGAATTTAGCCTGGCCGGAGACGAGGGAGCAGGAGATTGTGGGTAGGCCGGGTGACCTCCACCCCTCCCATTAACAGTGAGCGTTATTGGGCAGGGTCTGTTGGAGTGTTGTTGTCTGGGTCTGACCTAGATTATATGTGAGTACAGTGTATGTTTACAGTGACTGAGTGTGTGTGTGTGTGTGTGTGTTTGGGGGGCAGGGATGGGGGTCAGTAGTGTGCCCAGGTGTCAGGAGCTGGAGGAGGCAATGGCACACGGGGACACTGACAACCACTAGCCTGTTAATCCCTTAATAAAGTGCTTGGAGCCAGATTGAGGGCTGGGGTCATTTAGGGGACAAGCAGTCTCATAACACACACACACACACACAGAGCAATGCACTCTCGCCTTGGGTTCAGTGACGTCAGTAACTGCTTTCAAATGCATTTGTACACATGTACATAAAAAAGAGTGATGTAGAGAGCGGGTCACTATTAGGAAGAGAGTGCAACCCTAATCAGCAGTGTTTTGAAAGCATCTAAAATAGCCAGTGTGTTACATATGCAAATTATCATGAGTACATAAATGAGCAAATACTAAATGGAAAATACAAACAAACACACACACACACACACACACACTGAAACTGTATGGAGGTTAAACCGAGGCTGACCAGTGGCAACTATCTGTTTAGCCATCTGCTCTATCAAAACCTCGAGTGAGCTCTTATAAACCAGTGCAGATTTATGGAAACAAATAGAAAACAGAGGCAAACCGAAGCTGTGGCTTAGTGTGTGCAACAGATAAAGATTTGGTGCTTATGTGGGAAATGCAGGTTCAAATTTGACCTGCATGATGTCATGATCCAATTTCCCTGTTTCTTACCAGTGAGCATGTTTACATGCAAACCAATATGCTGATGACTGCCAAGAATCAGCTCATGACATCGGATTACATGCCAGAAAACAGCCGTTACCCGATTTTAAAAAGAAGTGACGTCACAATATGGTCATTGCAATGTTCAAAAAAGCTTTAAAATGTTCCAAAATATCAGGAAATGTGTTCAGAACTCAAATTCTCTGATGTTTGCAGTTTCTTTGACTGTACCACTTCTTTTGTATGATATGAGAACTTATAATTTTTTGGGTCAATAAAGAGTATAATATATTTCCTCCTCTACTGCAAAATGCGTACTATGACTGGATGTGCTTAAATCCACAGTAAAGGATGCTTTCCTGTCACGTATCACACATGCATAGGATAAGGTGTTTATATGCCGGGGTTAATGGGTAAAAACATAGCTATGTCCAGCGGTTTATGCTTAGAGAAAAATAATTAATGTGTTTACATGACCACACATGCGAGCGACTTTTTAAGCAAAATTGATTTAAGAATGCACATCTAAACAACATTTCCTCTCTTTCAAAATGACAGATGTGAAAAGGACAAATGTTTCAAATGTGTCAGATCACTTGAGGGTCCCTGATCCCACCATATATATATATATATATATATATATTTTTTTTTTTTTGGAAAGGTTGATTTGAATGCACATTTATTTTAAACTTTACCTATATAAAAATCTGCTATTACACAGAGATAAAAAATAGGAACTCAAGTGTATGAACAATTGTAAAAATAATGTGCAACTTGAAAAGGAGGATCCACCTTGTCAGTCTCATCTTGTAAACACTAACAAAATTGTATGTGCATACCTGAGTGCACTCAGAACTTTCTGACAGAAAATCATTTGCAGATCACTGATAATAATTTGCTTTTTTGGGGGTAATTATTTGATATTTTAATAGATTTTTCAAGTAAACATTATTCTTTTATTGTTTTCTACAGTAATTTAATTGTTCTAATTTTATACGGTATGTCATCATCATGATAATACATAGCTCATGGTGACAATATATAAAGTCAATCAACAGAGATTTTGCTAAATTTATACTGCTTTATGTAAATATATTTGCGGTATGTGAATATATTCACACATTCACACAAGTTATTGACATTTATACTGCATTACGTAAATATATTTGTGTTATGTATTATATATTCACACATTTGCACAAGTTATTAGAAAGAAACATGAATGAGAAAATAAAGCATGGGATGTGCTTGATGTAAAAAAAGTTATGAAGAGCAATATACTTCCTAATATAGCTAGCAGCAGATATATATCTGCTGTCTGCAAAAGACAGATAAAATCACTCACTGCTCTTAGCTGAATAGCTTTTTTAGCTTTAATAAGAATCACTGTAGATAAAATTCATACAACAAAGACTATGCTTAATTTATAGATTTGATCATTCATATTCTGTAGTATTTCTTATTGCTACTGTAAGATCTAGTGTACCTGAAAAAAAGAACTGTTTTAAGTTAAGTACATTTGCATTTTTGTATGTATTTTTTTTTTCGTTTGTAATTCTCTAGCTTAACAAAGAGATTAACAAAAATAATTATATTGTGATTCACATTTTTATCATGAAATAATTTTTTTTTAAATAAAATGTGTAATATTGGCCACCCCTAAAATCATCAAAACATATTCCTTTTTTTTTTAAATCATCATCTAGATTTTAGAGTAAAAATTCAGATTATTTAACGTCACCTTTTTGCTTTCACTCTTCATTTTAAATAGTCCTCCATTGTGACAGATTAATTTTTAAAAGTATAAATATTGCATGGAGTTTCTCAATTTATTTGAGCTCAAACAAACTGTATGTATAATAAAAAGTCATCTATAAAATTAGGACAGGGAAAACTAGAAAAATGCTGCTAAAAATAGCTTCAGAAAGCATAAAGCATAAAGCATGTCACACCACACGACATGCCAGCTTGACAAAAGGATGTCATGTCAACTACCTATAATTATATTATGTGACTGCATTCACCCACCAGTATTTCTACATCAGACATCTCCGAGGGCCACATAAGAAGCTGTTGAAGGTTGGTGACAAAGACATGTACTGCAAACTTCACCCTCATTTAGACAATAAAGGCATGAATCAACCATCGTTCCCACCACATCCGTTTGGCATACTAAACAATCTGACAGCCTCAGAGCATTAGTCATTCAACACATGCAAACCCAACTTGTCACATGCACTTTGATGCACTGTACAGTAGCCTGAGAATATGAATTTGGAGGTGAGACAGTGAGGGTGAGAAAGACGCAGAAAGGGAACACAAAAGAGATGCAAATAGGGAAGAGAAGGGGGGAGCAGAAAAATGTGGAAGAGAAAATAAAGATAGAAAATTGAGATTGGTTAGAAAAGAGAACACTATTTTTGTTTCATCTTAGGTTCTTCCATATATATAAATTAATAATATATATATATATATATATATATATATATATATATATATATATATATATATATATATATATATATTGCATATATTGTATATTAATAGAAAATATTTAAATGAGACTTTAACTTTAAAAAGCAGAAAAATGTGGAAGAGAAAATAAAGATAGAAAATTGAGATTGGTTAGAAAAGAGAACACTATTTTTGTTTCATCTTAGGTTCTTCCATATATATAAATTAATAATATATATATATATATATATATATATATATATATATATATATATATATATATATATATATATATATTGCATATATTGTATATTAATAGAAAATATTTAAATGAGACTTTAACTTTAAAAAGACATGCACCTGAAGAGCAGATGCAGTGGAGGAAAAGCTAGATAGAGGTGAAGTTTTAGAGAAACAAAAAAGAGAGTGAGATGGAGGTGGAGCAGAAGGATAGAGAACGAGGTTGTCATAATGCACTACATCTCCTCTGGCCAGACGGAAAGAATGACCCGCTTAGACACGAGGTGAAGAGTTCAGCCGCTTCAAAGAGGTCCAGAGCAACCGCAGCCCGCAAAGAGACAAGGGAGAGCTGATCCCAAACCAGCAGCTGAACAGCCTCTCAATAATTCAGCACATCATGATGCAATGCTCACCTCAGCTGGAGAGAGAAAGCGAGAGAGAATCAGTGCTCCACATGCCCCTGAAGAGGCTACTGGAGGGATGTTGGGTTGTGCGTGATGCAGGAAATGGTCAAATGGCCATGCAGGCTTCACAGTGGTTTCATTTCTTGGGTATCTACACTCTAGATTGGTGAAAAGGCTGTCTTCTTGCAGTTGTAAAATACACATGGGGACAATCTGGGTGAGTATGGTCTACCAGTAGCCCAACAACAAAGTAGTCTAAGTGTGTGTGTGTGTGTGTGTGTGTGTGTGTGTGTGTTTGTTGGGTTCTTCCTTTTTTTTTTTTCAACATGCACAGTTTAAAACATTGCATTACTAACCCACCTTTATTTTTAACAGCCTCACAGCCCAATTTTTGTAATGAATCCACAATCAACAATCCAACTTCTTTCATCTATACATTTCAACATAGTTGCTGTTGATCTTGCAATGCTCCTATTACTATGCATAGTCCGTGGGTTTGTTTCTTTAGAAGGTTGAATCAAGTCTAGAGGTTCTGTTCCAAGTATCACCATTCAGGAGATCATCATCAATGATCACTCTATCACAAGATTTCAGCATTGGTCAATTAGAAATCTTTTTAAGTTTAAGCTTAAGGACTGTGAGCAACATACTTATAATCCCACATTCTGATTGATATCAATATTTCTGACAAATAATGCTGCTGCAAGAGTCTTAACCCTTGATTGGCCCTTTGCCATGCAAGAGCCCTTAAAAAACGTGTACATTCATAGGTTTTGCACTCCAATTTTAAAATACTAATACCATATAAAAAAAATTATATATTTATTAATTTAAAGCAATGCAATCTTAAAACTTCTCCCGTCTGTTCAGAAGAACTTCTGTCTGGTTTCATTAATGATACCATGGTCAAAAGAGTGCTGCATCCAGAGTTTATCAGTGAGTCGAAAACAGACCGCTCACAGCTAACAGACTTTGAGGGCAAACTCTCCTTTTGTAGACTGCCTCAGTTTTGGCTGTTTCTTAATATTGCACAGGAATAAAATAAACATATCAGTGCGGTCAGACCATCACATAATGGAAAGATGATGTACTGCTGATGTTAAAACGTTTATCAGACGCATAAATGTAAAATATACATTTTAAATGTAAAAAATAAAAAAATAAAAATCATACATTGGTAATAAAATACAGAAAAATACATTTTATATTGTGTACCATCTAAAGCAATTCCACCATCGGAGGAACACTGGACTAGTCAATAAGAAGTTTTTCATATTCCTTTTCACTATAGACATTTCTAACACTGAAAAAAAAATGGACACTGCTCTTCTATTGAAGGGCGTCCACTGTCAAACTTAAATTACTTGAGAAGTCAGTTCTAAATATCAAACAAATTCCAGCTCATTGGAGTATGATTCTGAAAGGGGACTTTTGAGGTCATGGCCACCAGCAGCCTACCGCAGCATCTCTGGCTGACATGGCTCAAGTTGTCTTAAGGCCCCGATATATTTCAAACCAAATTGAAGAACGAACTGATATGACTTCATTTTGAACAAAATCAAGTTCGAAACAGCTGACCAAAGCAAACTCTCTGGGGGAGTTTGTTTTGGCTCCTAAACACCTTTGAGCTTCCATTGGTCCGTATCGGTTATGCATGGGTGTGTAATGAATCTCCACCTTCTTTGACATGCAATGTTTTTTTTCCCGGTTTGTTTCTCATTCCACGGAGGTCAGACAGAAGAACAACATCTCCTAGTCACTAGCAAGCAACATGAACACACTGGAGTGTCGAAAAGCTGAGCTGGCACAAATATATCCGCACTTGTACGATCGTTCGGTGACAGACTTTAAAGATTCAGAGAAAGCATTTAATTACTAGAAAGAAATTGCAACAAAGCTTGGCATCGACGACCCGGAGCTATGCAAAAAGCGACATTGAGAAACATTCGAGACAAGTTTTCCAAAGCCATGAAAAGAATTAAAGGAAAGAGTAAAGATATAAGGTAGCAAGTACCAAAAACATGTTTCAAATGAATGTTACACCATACTGCTGCTGATGCTGCAGTTCTTTCAATAAGCGAATTTAATGGGTACTATACAACAAATGAAATGCCAAAACGAACATACAATAATAAACCTTTGTTTTTATCAAAAGTAAATCATGACACAACATAAAATATAAAAAGGTGTAACAATTTATCCAGTTTAATAAAATAAATGAACTCTAATAAAATAAAGTAACAAACTGACTCCAACATTTTTTTCCACATCATGCTAAAGTTGTCAGACTATGAGACATTCACACTTAAAGGACTGATTATGGAAATTGAATGGTTCTTTATATTGCAAACTTGATACTTGACTCTGAACTGCTGTTAATCATTATTCTTTTGTCTATAATATTCTGAGCATTGTGGCCCGCTCACACCTAGATTGCCTACACTTCTTCATTTCATCGTTGTGTTTAGGGGATACACGCGCGCATCCATACACATGTATGTTTACATTAATCAACACCCTGCCTCCAGCAGCGTGGGGGTGCTGGAAATTTCAGAAACAGTATACCGTCGCTCAGCCTTTTTGAACTTCTTTTTGTTCACAACCGAAGAAGGAAATGAACTCCGTTTGAAGTATATCGGGGCCTTTACTGCTGAGCTCTGTGATGATGCCTCTAATTGGCTTTGGGTATAATAGAAAAAACCAAGAACCTGGCAGAGAAGAGAAAGAGATTACCAGGTCAAGAAACAATCCCCCTTTGAAAATGCCGCAACTGGATGTATGTATGTCTGTAGGGACAAATACAGGTTGCGCTTTGGAGGATGAGAGAATGGCAGTCCTCTCTTAGGTCCTGTGTGCCCCCCAGGTGCAGCGCCACATCAGGGTCCATCTGTTGAAACCCAGGACCTGCACTGAGGGACTAACACAGCAGTGGTAATTAGCCCCAGGATGCAAACAGCTACCATCAAACAGATGTGGGGGAAGTCGACACGTTGTTAACTGGTTTGATGGGGGGTGGGGGGTGGAGGTGACCTACTTTAAATCATGTGATACAACACCTCAAAATGGGATGGCTGCTATCCATTCCACACCATGAAATAAACGAACAAAAATTGCTTACTGATGTCTTGTCAGCGCCAAATCACTACAAGCCAACCAGGGCCAGTGGTCAGGTTCATCATTTTTCGGTAACTTTCACACAATGGGACCATGAATTTGGACCCCTAATCTCCCAGAAAATCCCTCAGGAGCAACCTGGAGATAAGTGTTATGAGCAGATGCAATTGTACTTCTGTGGCAGAGAAGAACTACTGTGTTGTGAACAATCTGATCCACCTTTTGAGTTCAGTATACATAGAACACCAATGGGTAGTGGTTTTTAAAAGGTTTATCAAGCATAAAAAATAATAATAAGTATAAACACGTATAGCTAAACATTTATGTAAGGTAAGATAGCAGGCTAATCATTTGGTGGTATGCTAACTAGTACGTATGGAAGTTAGCTTGCGAAACCTAAGCTAACTTAAAAACACTCAAAGTACAAAGAATTTCACAATCAAAAAAACCATAAAGCTGTTGATCATATAAAGAGATTGTATCTTTTCACAAGACTTGAATTAAACTACATGATTCAGATGGATTTGTTTTACAGTGCCTTCTTTTTATGTTTTACAGATTCCTTTTAAGGCGCCTAAATCTTAGATTTCAACAAAAATATCTTAATTTGTGTTTTGATGATGAATGAAAGTCTTATTGGTTTGGAATGACACAAGGGTAAGTAAACAATGAAAATGTTTATTTTGGGGTAAAAATCTATAAATCAATGGCACGAGGGAATGATTGAATACAACGAGGCCATGATTTAACTAAAACATAGTAATAATAGTTATATAGTTATAATTAGTGGGAACGAGTTTAATTTGTGACCATTGTATATTGTTTCTTTTCCCCTTCAGTCATGTGCAGGATTTCTACTCAGGTACTGACTGTTATGTAACAGTAAACAGTAAACAGTACTAGTAAAAAAGTAATTAATATACATTTATTTCATACTAGGTATAGTTGAAATCTATTAACATATTTCTTGACATATCGCTTGAGACTTACTGATATAAAAAATTATAATTAAACTTTATTTGGAATACTACTTGTGCACAATGCCCATTTCTTAATATTAAGCCTGTGTGTAATGTCACTATTGATGAGGATTGTATGATTTTTGAATAATATCGGTCTTTAAATGCAAGATATTTAAAGTGTACCTAAAGTATATTTGCAATAGTTCCACTTTAGCGCTATCAGATATACTTAAGTATATCTTTAGTTGGACTTCAGCATTACTTCTGCACAATTAAAGTGCATTAAGTGTGAATTTAGTTGTTCCAATTTAGCAGACTTTAAATATACCAGTTTAGTATAGTATATTTCAGTTGATATTCTGCACTTGAAAACAACGCAATGGTGATCATGTCCAGTATAAACACTTAGTGAGCGCCATGAGTTTGCATTCACAGTCTGCGGAGGTTCACATGACAGTGCCAAAACGACACTATTAACAACCACTACAGTAACACAACCCACATTGCATGTCATGTAAAGCCATGTTAGATGGCCTTAAGAAGAACGAGGGGGTTGTCAAGACATCCTCGCTCAGCAGGGCAGTGTGCTTATGAACATATGATCCAGACGGAGTTGACCTACCCCCAAATGACCTCTCAAGACTGCACCACTGCATCACACACACAAGACCACAGACAATGTCACTGTTTCCATGGCACTGATCCCCAGCCTGTAGCTAGCAGAACACGGCTCTGCAGAACATGTTTGCATGCCGCGGTGGCCGCGCTGAGACGGATCTGCGAGGCCATGTCGTGTAAAACTGCTTCAGCTTGACAACAAACAGGCTAATTGGTCCCTGTTCCTGGTCTCTGGAGACGGAGAGAGTGAGAGGCTGAGGAAACACATCCTGGAGGTGGGGTGAGCTGGAAAAAGGCTCTTGCTTATAGTAGCACATGGAGAGTTTTGATGTGGGAAGTCACGGAGACCTCTCATTGAGCTTTCTGCACACGTATAACAATCAAAAACAATGTGAGTGAAGCTTACTAGTCCTTTTCTCACGTCTTACTACTTTCCATACTCATATACGCAAAGATTGGTTCTCTAGTTCATGCGCACACTTTCACTCACTCTCTGGGGAAACGTGACCTGGGGCTGTGCAGTCAGGAAGCACACGTGTTAAAACCAGCTCTCTCTTGGCTCAGCTGAGTCACGCTGAAGTGTAAGGAATCATGGGGAGGGAGCAGCAGCAGCTGGTGTGTGGTGCCCGTCAAATGCGCTGCTTTAGAGTGAATCACTCCCTATCATCCTCTGTAATGGACTCTAGATCTTGCTGTCTCTCCCTTTGACAAGTGCTTTTCTCACTCATTTTCTGTTCGTCTGTCTCTTTCTCCAGCTCTTTTATTACCTTGCAAACACGTCTAAAATCCCACCTCTGTGATCTCACAATTATTTTCTCAAGAACTGATGCATTAAAGACTGTAGCGTTCTACAAAAAAAGAAAAACGTAGTTATTTTATTTCACTTCCTTTAGAATGGATTATTATTATATTTTTTTATTGAATATTTAGTTTTTTTATAAAGGTTTTAGGGCTGGGAAATAAAGCTGCCAAGTTCCACAATGTTTTGCACACTGTCCACCGTTTCTGTCGGACACGTCCGATTTGAGAACCGTCATTACGTTAAGCGCAAAAGAACCAGTGAACCGTTTTCTACAACCGGTTTATTGAAGTGAACTGTCCGAAAGAACCGGTTCGCGGAGAAGAACCAAACTTCCCATCACTACTGGTGATCCGACTTCCAATGCAACCGGTTCTTGACTCGAGAACGAGTCAATCTTTCATTCGCTATCTGGCTGGGCTCAGTGTTCATCTTCAGTTCTCTCTTCACAGCAGTTCAGTCAGTGTACTGTTTGAGTAAATGAATTACTCCGGGATATTGGTTTATTTTAACTCAGAGGGAGTGTTAGCCACATTAAAAAGTTAACAGCTTAAGGCCCAATCCTAATTCTACCCCTTAGCCCTTCCCCTTTCCTAATAATTAGAAATCGCTAAACCATTTTCTCAAATATTGCCTATTCGAGAGAGAAAGAGAGAGGGAGAGAGAAAGAGAAATGGAAGTTGCATGTATTCGCGTCTGTGCGCTTATCTTTTTAGAGTGAGTTTACTTAAAAACAGCGATTGTATCCTCTTGTCGCTGGAAAATATAATGTAGCAATTCAGTATTTAAACTGTATTTAATAAAAGTCGTGGGGCAGCGTTGACAAGTTTATTTTCTCCTGGATGTGTGAGCTGCGCGATTTCTGATATGTGTGTGTATCAGTAAGCAGCTCATTAATCCAGAACGATAATTAAAGGCTCTGATGCACACCAGCATATGTGTGTAGGTAAGAGCTAGACGACGAATGATGATGTGTGACGGCATAGTAGTGGTGTCCCAATCCTTAGGGGACTATTTTCTCCACTACCCCTTGACACTCTGTTTCAAGGGACAAGGGCAAGGGATAGGCGGAGGGGAAGGGGAAGGTGTATAAAATAGAATTGGAATTGGGCCTAAGTCATTTGTGGATTAATCCTTATTGGAGATGCGAACCGTTACAAGTGATTCAGTTCGATTTGGTGAAGAAGAACCAGTTAAATCGAATGATTCGTTCATGAACCGGACATCACTACACTGCAGTGAAAGCGCTCACAACAGACCCGGAAGAGAAGATAATGCTGAATAAAGTTGTAGTTTTTGCTATTTTTGGACCAAAATGTATTTTCGATGCTTCAACAAATTCTAACTGACCCTCTGATGTCACATGGACTACTTTGAAGATGTTTTTATTACCTTTCTGGACATCCCTTACGAAAAATAACCATGGTTTTATTATAGTAAAACTGTAGTAACCCATGGTTTTTTGGCGTGTTGACTACCATTTGTATAACAACAGATTTACTACAAATACCATGGTTAAACTATGGTTAATTTAGCAAAACCATGGTTAATTTGTGGTTACCATGGATTAACTATAGTAACCATGGTTTTTTGGTTTTATTTGTAGTAAAACCATGGTTAATTTTAGTAAGGGATGGACAGTATACCGTACATTTTCAATGGATGGACTGAAAGCTCTCGGACTAAATCTAAAATATTTTAACTCTGTTCCGAAGATGAACGGAGGCCTCACGGGTTTGGAACGAAATGAGGGTGAGTCATTAATGACATAATTTTAATATTTGGGTGAACTAACCCAAACCCAAAGGTTTTTAATAGCATTGGGAATCTCACACAATTTTGATTATTAAGTCTGAATCATGGAGTCACCTAAATGATTCATGATACATATACCATTTTTGTTATTGATTATTTTGCAGTACAAAGGCAAAATAGCCAAATTAAATTCGTTTGTCGTTTTTTGTTCAGTTCAAAATCATTAATGATTTTTTTTTAAACCGATTTCTGACTAGTATGAGAAAATGAAAAAGCATTTTTTTTTGGGGGGGGGTGCTGTGGTTTTGTGTCTGACATGCGAGTTACGCAAGATCACGCCACTACCATGTTCAGCCACCTTCTCCCCATATTTTCCTACCCTATCTCTACATTCTTATCAATAAAGCATTTTTTTTCACAAATCAATTTCCATCTTTTTGGTGGTGAGTCCATTTCAGCTGCTTTTAAACACAAAAGTGTACACGAAGTGGAAGTGACAGAATACTTTTTAGACCTGAACTTTTTCAATCCCCTTATATTGTAGAGTTCAAATAAAGATTGGACCAGGGGCCCAAAACAGCAATCAATGGGTTTATTTTGGCAGAGGACTGCTCAGGATAAAAAGCACACTGACTGAGCAACATGAAAACGAATTGACCCTTTTCCTTCTGCCCAGAACACACGAGTGAGTGGAATGGACAGTAGCAGGTCAGAGAGAGAAAGAGAGTGCAAAAGAAAGAGGGAGTGAAATGGTAAAAGAAAGAAAGAAACAAAGAAAGAACAAACACAAGCAAATATAAACGGCCGCTGGATTTTATGATTACCTGACAGCATTTAACATAATTTGACATAATGTATAGACATATTTCTGATGTAAATATACAAACTTTAGCTTATTCTATAACCTTAGTAGGACTGTTGCATTAAGGGTCTTCTACATTTGACCTTAGCAATGTGTCGAGAAAAAAAGAAACAGAATGCAAAGCACACACATCTCTTTCACACACACCTACCCACTCAATCTTCTGGAATCCTGTGAATTCAAGCCTGAAAATACACACACACATATGAGTGCATGCACTAAAATACATCTGCTGACCTGAGAGCTTCATAAGCAGTTCAGAGGCCACTTTGACGTTGATGTCCTGGCTAAGTAGGCTGCTCTTGCTCAACATCGGGCTCCCCTCTCGTGGCTTGGTGGACCCTGGAGGTCCTTCTTGGCAGAAGCTATAGCTTGGTCCCCTCTGAGAGCTGAGGGGCTCTTCCGCCTCGGGCTCCTCTTTGACACAGAATGGAGCCTTTAGGGCCTCCTTCTGGTTCGCTGCTGTAGGGCAAGAAAAAGACAAGCAAGAGTTTTGAGAACTATGTCCTGAAGCCCAAGTTTTTGTTGATAGCAACACGGAATGTAAAGTTGTGACTATACTCCATGTCTTCTTAAGCAATATGGTGGCTTCGTTTGAGGAACAGACCAAAAATGTGTGTTCTGCAGAAGAAATAAAACCATATGGTTTGGAACGACTTAACTGCAAGTAGAATATGACAGAAATGTCCTTTTTAGATGAACTAACTCTTTAAAATAAGATATTTAAATATTATGGGTAGTTAGTTAGTTTAGTTAAGTCTGCATCAATACAGAAGATAATTCATTTTTGTTTTTTTATTTGCTTTTATTATTAACTATTTGTTAGCAGTCTAGCTTTGGCTCCATTTTAAAAGAAGGGAAATCTTTTGAGAAGACAAGATAAATAGATTAGGAATCAATAGGCTAAATGATGAGCCTTCTGTACTGGACCCGAAGCCCAGTGGAAACAATTTCACAAGCAGTTTTATGCAAAATATGGACTGTGTTGTTTCTGAATCATCAAACAGTGTGAACATCTAAAAGTGTGTTTATGCTGACTGTCTGTAATTGCACAGAAAATGATTGGTGATGATATATTTTGCTGAATTCATATGAGAGTAAGACACATTTCTTTTCTCACTCAATATGCTGTAAAAGTGGGCCATTTCTAATCAGGCGCCAATGAATAATTAATATTAAGGCATGGAGCCCCCTCTTATCCATGCCAGGAAATAGTTCGTTTTGATGCACACGTTTGTTTTCTGTGATAGTTATGACTTTGTTTTTATACTTACCTAATGAAATTGTATTTCCTGTAATATTATTGCTAAACCTTTTGCATTTTTTATAATTGTGGTCAGTAAGATTGTTAAATGTTATTGAAGCAGTCTCTTATGCTCACTAATGTGACATTTATTTAATCAAAAGTACAGTAAAGGCAGCAATATTGTGAATTTAATTATCAATTAAATGCTGAAGTAAGTATTGATTTCTTTCAAGTGTTTGAGCGGTAGAGTACATAAGGTCGGGTTTGGAAAAAGAAAAAAAAAAAAAAACATATCATGCAAAATAAAGGTACAATCAAACCGTCAAAGATCCAGATCAAATTAGTTTCAAATAAGTTTAAGTGAAGGGTTACAGTACAAAATGTACATACTGATAATCCAGAAAGTGTTAATGGAGCATTGAAAAAGGTGAAAGTGCACAAGGGATCAGACGGGAAGTCTTGTGTTCTTTTGAATTTGCTATCTGACTAGGTGTGCAGATTCCTTTTCGCTTCTGTTTTAGATTTTAATTAAAACATGATGTATTAAGTTCATTAAACCTTTCTCCTTGCGGATATTGTTGGCTGGTACCCACAATGCAGGTGATTTCAGGTTTTAATAACCTTTTAGAAACATTTGTTCCCCACAATGTAGGTAAAACCTATTAACTATAAACTATAAACACACCTCGCACCATACGTGCACTATAAAAGCTGGACCTTCTTCTCTTTATTTACCAGCATACCACACAATAAAATGAAAAAAAAATTAGAATTTTATTTCATTGCTCAAAAACTGATATCTGATCATTTACAAGTGGAAAGCTTTTTAATCAAAATGTCATAACTCAATCTTCCGATGAAACAACTTTTTCACCAATCATTAACAACTTTCTTACAATTGACATCAAAATCACATCCAGATCTGCCTCCCTCCAACCAACCAATCAACAAATATTTTTTTTATTTTTTCGATAATACATTTCACTCGAATATACATCACAATATGGAAGAAAAATCTCTTGCTGCTTCTGTTTCATTGCGACTTTAAAGGTCCCGTTCTTCGTGATCCCATGTTTTAAACTTTAGTTAGTGTGTAATGTTGTTGTTAGAGTATAAATAAAATCTTTAAAATTCTAAAGCTCAAATTTCAATGCCAAGCAAGATATTTTATTTATCAGAATTCGCCTACAAAAAATGACCCGTTTGGACTACATCCCTCTAGTTCCTGCAGTAATGACGTCACTAAAACAGTTTTTTGACTAACCTCCGCCCACATCAATATACAACAAAGAGGGCGTGGCCTTGTTGCGCTCTGACGGAGAAGAGGAAGAGCTGCGTTTGTGTTTGTCGCCATGTCGTCGAAACGCTGTTATTTTCATCTCGGAGTCCAATCACCTTTGTTTGGGCTTCCCAGGGACGCTGTACTTGGAGATTAATGGTTACAATTTATGTTTAACTCGGTTCCCGAAAATTATAATCCACATTTAAAACTATGTGCAGCACATTTTGCTGAGGACAGCGAGCTTCCTCAATCAGTTTAATGCCGGTGTTGTGCCCAATTTAGCACAAAGATTATTCTTGAAAGATGGAGCAGTTCCCTCTTTGTCTGGAGAAGGCGTTGTTTCGAAACAAATCCTGCCCACTTGCTTCTCAAAATTAGCCCAATCGCACATTTCCAGGAGGGCCACGTGCGCTCAGCTGGTGTCGAATCACAACACAGGAACCGCTGGCACAATCAGAACTCGTTACGTATTTCTGAAGGAGAGACTTTATAGAACAAGGAAGTCATCAGCCCGTTTTTATGACAGTGAAAACAGCGGTATACAGATAGGTGAATTGTGTGAAAAATACTGTGTTTTTTTACACGCGAAACATGAACACATGTTATATTGCACACTGTAAACTCATTCAAAGCTTCAAAAAAGCACGAAAAACGGGACCTTTAAGTAACAGAGCCTTTTCACAAAACATGATGCATTTCATTCAGTTATTAACTTTGTAAATCTAACAAGTTGGTTTGCTGTTGTCACTTTTAAACATTTCATGTACATTTTTTTAAATGTACTATATGTTTTATTACCTATTATTACCCATTCTTTTAAAGTAATAGAAATGCTGGCACTTTTTGCTTTTGCTCTTGGAGAAAATGGGAAATATGGGTAAAATAATAAAAATATGACTACTATAGAATTTTACCCACTTATGTTCTGCCTTTGAAATCCCCCAGAATTGTGAAAAGGGTCCATTTTTAAACTACTCCTTGTGGAGACTGCTAGTTGGTCCCAACAATCTAGATGATTTCAGGTTTTAGTATCATTGTCGGGACATTCACTCCAAACACCTTTTCCATGTTTTAAAACCTTTCATTAAAGCCTGGAACACACCAAGCCGACGCCGACGAACTAGCGCTGATGAAAGCCAACTGTGTTGTCGCCTCGCGTCGGGGTAAAAAGCTGCACTTGAACACACGAGAGAACTACTGCCGACTGTTAGGTAGAATGCGCGTTCTGCGCCTGCGTGTAAATGAGACAACTGTCTATTTCTGCAGATATATTCGTCCATATTTGTCATTCAAAAAGGGAAACTGACGCTGCCGGCTGAAGTTATACAAACCGTAAACAAAGCAGCGCGTGCTTACTGTTTTGAATATTAATCCTGCTAAACACTTTCTTTATTCCACTCCTCTCGTGTTAATATTGAAATATTCTCCAAGGAACAATCAGGTAAGATGACATATCATTAGAACAGCCTCTATCTGTACCGTTTTGTCATTTTGCTCGCTGTTTTGCTATTATTCTCGTCCACTGACTCGTTCACTAAGCAGAACAGCCAATCAGAGTTCCCTCTTTCACCGACGGCCCGACGCCGATTCAACATGTCGAATCGGCAGAAGAAAAGCCGACGAGGACCAATTTCAGCCGACGGTGCGGAACACACTGAGGAAACTTAGTCAGCCGACGCACAAAAACTGCCCGACGGCCGACCGTCGGCTTGGTGTGTTCCAGGCTTAACACACACTCTCTCCATTATCACCCTTCCTCTCCTGTTCAGTCAGTCTTTTCTATGCAAATGCTTGCCCATCCGCATCCATCCCTCCCTCCCTCTCTCACTGTTCCTCCTTTCATCTCTCTTACAGATCATCAGTGATCACTCACCCCTCCTGTCTCTACCACACTCCCCTCAGCACTCATCCGATCTCCTCACAGCCCCAAATCCGAGTACATGCACCACCCACAATGGCGCTGACTCTTCTCATCAATCTCCACGAGCTGACCACCGCCTCACTTTGATGACTCTGATTAATGGTGACGTGCATCCATGATAGCACCGAAGGTACAGTCAGGTTAGGGGACAGGACACGACTACGAGCTAAAGATCGTAGAGAGCCATTGGGAGAGTTTATGACCCTCACGTGAAGAGCACAGGTGGTGGTGTATGTGGTGGCACTGGCTGGAAATATCACCAGTCAGATGTCAGCGGACGGACTTAGCTTGGTCCGGTCAGCACCTGGAAGGCCATCCTCTAATTAAGAGTGTGTCGGGTCGCGTGTCCTATCAGAGGGCGTACAGCATGCGCACAAGTGACCTCTCTTTCGCAGAAATGTAGAAAAGTACAAGCTGGAGACGTGAACATGGAGATACAAAGTCACACCACTCTGGTGACCTTTCAGTTTGCAGCTAAAAATAGAGCAACATTTCCATTCGAATTCTTGTTACAGAGAGCCCTGAATAATTTATCAGCTTAATCTGCCAGCTAAATTTGTTTTTTTTTTTCTCATAAGGCATGAATGTCTCCAAAATACCAAAATTAAGCTCAATGAAAATAAGCGCTTTCTGTTTACCGACTCTTTTATTAGACTTTCATAGAAGAGTAATCCCCAAGTGCCTATCTTGATCTTTCAAATTGCGTCCTGTCATCGAATCATCTTTGGCATAATTTATTTTCTACCGTGGAGGTCTTATGTGAAAGCTACCATCTTTCTAGCTCCATTCACACAGTCAGTTTTCAGGATTGGCAAAAGCATTTTCAAACAAACAGGTGTGACACTTAAACTGTTCTGGTCATATAACAGCACACAGAAGCAGCTCAAATACTGCATGTATGGACAAATAACTGCAGTCATGCCCCTGTGAATATGCATGTAACCATAGCAACAGTGACTGAATGATGTATCAAAGATAACAACTTCCATAAACCAGAAAGTCTTACAACTGGATCCAATCAAGGAGTAAGTTCATCAGACATGTTGTTCCAAATATGTATGACTTCATTTCTTCCACGGAACAAAAAACGAGAATGTCAGTAATGGAAAAGTTTTGGTTACATAAAAAAAGAAGCAAAAATGAAACACTGAGACATTTCTCATAATATATTATTTTATGTTCCAGAAAAGAAAGTAAGCCATAGAGGTTTAGAACGTCATGAGGGTGAGTAAACAATACACATGTCAAAATTGTCGGATCTCCAAATCACACTTTCTCTACTGTTCTGTGGAGCTATTAGGGCTGGAAAATAAAATCCTGGCATTTTTAGTCTTTAGATGACATTTAATGCTCTGAAATGGTATAATATATATATATATATATATATATATATATATATAAAAACTAGCTAAATTAATAACATGTTACATGTTTTCCACATTTACCACTAAAATAGCTAATGTAAGAATATTTAAACATATTTATATCTACCAATATATCAATATTCTAGAGATGCAACAAGTTCAATTGAGCCCAGGGTTCAATTCATACCTCAATTTTTTAATCACGGTTTACGGTTCAGTTCGGCTCCAATGGCTCCAGTGATTTTTATGAATATTTTAAAACAAATTTGAGACAAAGACTCCTGTATACGTCAGCACACTGGAGAGAGACATGGATTATTACTGGAACTATATGGGCACTCAACTTTTTATTGTTGAATGCATTTGGCCAAAATGTCATGATATGAAAGATGAAGCGCAATGCTCAGGATATATAAAACTGACTCTTCTCCACTCTTCATAGATATAGTGTTTCTTAAGTAAAGAAAACACTGTACTTATTCAAACATCAGTTCTTTATTTACACTTGCATCACAAATGAGCAGTATTATTTTTCCTATTTTTACACAAAATAGGATGGATGGGCCTTTCTTTAGTGCTAAAAAAATGTAATGTCTGTTTAATTTATTCTGGAAGCCAGAGGGTGCCCTAGCGCACAAAATTAATATATACATCATAGAAGTAATAGAACCATAGACAGTAAAAGAAATGGACACAGCGACCCCATTGGAACTCAATTGAGACAAGTGAAGCCCATTTTTAGCGATTTTTAGCACTTCCATTTCTGACGCGCAGACTCAAACTAAGCTTGATGACATCAGCAACCTGTCTGACAGATGTAAATCTTCTAGTAGCTGTGCGTGCAAACTGCCATCGTTAATCTTGCAGAGACGGCGAGCTTGAGCGGGGAGTTCTTTGGCGTGAGTGAGCAGGAGTAAGTATTCTGATTAATTATTTTGTATAGTATTTTAAAATGTAATGCCAGGGCTTGTATCTATGGGCTTCTCTTTTGACGTCTCCCCGATTGCCTGCGAGCTTCTCCTCCTGTCTGTACGGTAATTTATCTACTGTGCGACAGAGAGTCGAGTGGTTATAACACAATCGTTAGCCTATTTTTACAAAAACTGTTTCTACGGAGCCATAATGTAACATAGAAGGTAATGGAGCCCTTTATACATTGTCGTGTATCTTTAGAAATAAATAATGGACAAATGGAGTCTTTAAACGGCTCAGATGTAAAGTTATTCGCTGTCAAAGTGACGCCAAAATGAATGGGAGTCAATGGGATGCTAACGCAAGTAAAGTTCTGCTACAAGATGGCGGCACGCGGCCGACTTCAACTTCAGGTCGACTTCCTTCCCGCCTGAATAGAACTCATGACATTCCAGGAAATCCCTAATATGTACAGAGACATCCAGCTATGGTTGTGAAAATCCAGGAAATTTCAGGGCTGGAAACATTCCATGGGAATTAATGGGAATATATGGGAATTCACGGGAATAAACTGGGAATTTGCAAAATTGCAGGTAAGCATAAAACAGGGAACTTAAATGTAGAAAAAAAATCTTGCAGTATAATCTTTGTTAAAACAACCAGATTTAATGCCATTTCAGTTGAATTTCTACCCTGCACATTTCTCAGTCACATGCACACACAAGACAGACGACTTTCTGCAGGGCCATTGAGACCACAGCCCCTACATGCACTGTGCTTTCCTCCAGAACATGCACAGATCATTTATTGAATCCTACACACAAAATAATGTCAAAATCTTGGCAAGTATTCACGTAAATTATATAAATATTACATACATTTATATTTAAAACTTCCTTGTGTGGTGTGTAAGCTATTGTGCTACAAAATTGACAGAATGACAGAAAACATGAATATTGTGAAATATTACTACAATTTAAAATAATGTTTTTAATATACTTTAAAATATAATGTATTTCTGTGATGCAAAGCTGAATTTTCAGCAGCCATTATTCCAGTCTTCAGTGCCACATGATCCTTCAGAAATCATTCTCATATGCTGATTTATTATCAATTTTGGAAACAGTTGTGTTTCTAAACATTTTTTTATAACCTTTGGTACTTTTTTCAGGATTCTTTAATGAAGTATCACAACCCCCCATTTTATAAACAAAAATAAAAAAGGATATTTATGTATTTGATATAGTTTCTATAAATTTCCCCAAATTTCCAATTAACTCGCATAAAGTTTCCGTCTTTAAATATTTTCAAAGTTCCCCTGGGAAGTTTCCAGAAACTTTTTCTGTCTCATTTTGTGATAAGAAGCCACATCAGTTCACAAAAGGAAGTTATTTCAGACATTTGACTGATGTCTGACTGATCACAAGAGAAAATGTTTTGGTGTGTTGTTTTCTCAAATGCATGTTATAAGTGGGAGGCGTTTCCTCAACCTAAAGTATGAACTCACGGGCACACAGACAGGTAATTTGGAAAGAAATAAAATACATGGAAAGAATTTAAATGCAATTCACAAGTGAGTATAGAACCGTGGATGTCATACCAAACGATTCAATATTATATTGAGAATTGTGGAATCCCTACGATATTAAACTAAATAAAGTGCCATACAGAGATGCAATGATGAAAAATTACTGATGATTCATTAAGATGTACAATATAAAAGAACTTAGGTCCTCAACAAACTAACTGATATTTTTATGCCCTTCAATTTCGAACAGTCATTTTCAAGACATTTTAATATTTTTTTTTCCATTCAAGTAAGTGACTCTGATTATTGAATACAGTTGTCTCTTTCATTTATATCACTAAAATGTGTGAACATAACCACATTTTGTGCTCTGAACAGCACAGACAATCATATTCAGTTTCTGTCTGAAAGCAGCCTCTCTCTCAATGTCTCTACTCTCTCTCTCTCTCTTGCTGTTACTGGAGTGAAGCCCCCGGTCAGTGTTACATCAACACTGGGGCTATCTCTGCTCTCGTCGGTGAGGCTGTCATCTGCCGTTGCTGTCACCTGCATCCTCATCTCTGTACCCTGTCACCCTGTCCAGTACCCTGTCACCTCTCACTCTGTTGCGGCTGCCCACTATTGGACCACTTCATTAGCTTTCCACCTCTGTCGTGCAGCTCTGCTCCCAGCTCTGACAATTGGTCAGCGCTCCTGCCGAAGATGCCTTAACGTGGCAGGTTAAGGGGCAACAACAGCCAACAGTCTGCTACGGTAGGAAGGCTTTGCTACATGAAGCAGCAACGGTGCAGCCACACATCACTGGACGCTGGGTGCAGCAGGGGTCCCTTATGAGTGCAAGTGTAGCATGGTGGATGACGGAAATGGCTGGCGAGGACTTCAAGGAACATATGAATGAAGAAGGGCATACAAAAACCATTCAGATGGAGAAAACAGTCCAGCGTCTGTTCGTTCTTTGGATTGGCTAATTACAACACCTCCCACAGTTGTACTAGGCAATTATTCGCCCATGACCAGAGTCACACCCAGTGTCACTTTCTCTGAGAGGAAGAGACAATGTGTGAACTGTCATTATTGAATTAGGTCCAGCAAGCATGTGCAGGAGCCTGCATTTCAAAGCATTTCCTCGGCTTTCATCTTCAAATCAAAATGTGTATTGCAACTGGATGGCTGACAGTCATGTCAGCACAGAGGAAAATCAAAGTGGATTGGTCTGAAACTCAGAGGAGAACCAGGCAGTCCTAAGAAATGATAGGCAAATTATGTCAGAGGTTGGCAAGGGTTCACCTCATGTGTGCGTGAGCATGTGTGTGTTTTGCCTGGGGAACTCTAAAAGCAGTATAGTCTACTATTTTACACTTCATTCTTTATTATCTCTAGTTCTCTAATTCCCTTCCCTTTTTTTTTTTTTTGCTTCTCTCTTTCCCTCGTGTACCCCAAGTGAGAGTATGACAACAGCAGATAACACTCAAGACACTAAATGTGGAGGATGTGCACAAATACGTTGCCATGTTCACTGGTGCAAAACAAGTTGCAGCCCTAGTCAAAAAATTAAAAATAAAAATGTTTACATTTGCAAATCCCTAATTGGTACTGTAACAGTATGATTCACAAATGTAAGATTTCTAAGCAGGGCTGTGACAAATAATTACTTAATCAATCATTTGTATAAAAAAGACACATACATACATAAACAAACAGACACACGATTTCCCAGTCCTGTACCCCACTCTCTCCTGCTTTGCTTCCTGTCAATTCTCTGTGATCTACAGTTCCAATTAGGGGAAAATGGCAATATTAAATATAAAAAAAACTTGAATTATAAATGATAAAAAAACACACACACAAGCACAAACAAAAGTGGGTGATAAAGTTTAACAGAGATCCACTTGCAGTCAAGATGGTTTTTTTTATTTTTTATTGAAATTAGGGCTGTAGCTATCGAATATTTGAGTAATCGAGTATTCTACCAAAAAATTCCATCGATTAATCGAGTAATCGGATAAAATGTGTTTTTGCAGGAGAAAATAAGACTCCCGGCCGGGTCTCTTAATATGAACAACTAAGTTGCCTTTTTTTAGAAAAAAATTATTTTTATTTTTTAAATGCATAGAATGCAATGCATACATCAAAAATAAACATTTAATTATTACTACTCATTGTTCCTCTGTCTGTACTTGTACTGTGAACAATGACAATAAAGTTGACAGATGAATTAAGTGCATTTAAGTGCCATTCAGTTGGGGTTTTAAATAAAGCATTTTCTGAGATGCACATTTAACATTAAACACATAAACATTAATTTATCCTTTAATTATTGAAAATTAAGCAAACTTAACTTTATGGTAAACAAAGGGTGTGTGATAAAGGAAGACGCGCTTCTGCTCCATTCATTAACAGAGACACGCAGAACATGCAGGATTCATATTTAAATAGACTGTTCCGGCTTAATATTTACAGATATTAGTCCATATCGTGATTTGATGTAAGTGCAATGACCTATTTTTGATTAATTAATTCAAAATGTGGCAAATTTCAAGCCATTCCGCGTTAAACTGTAAATTCCGTTTTTATGACTGGATTCCGCGATTCCCTCTGCATTTTCTGCATCGCGGAAATCATAGGGCCCTAGTTGTGGTATGCCAGCTCTATCTTGCAATGGACAAACGCCACAACGTTCTCTTTATCTTTGCACGCGCCCTCAAATCAAAACACTGCTGATTCCTTGCAGTATGCGATTTCAGACACAGCGCTTGTGTCTCCTTCCGCTTTGTGGGTGACGTAAATGCATTGTCACATTAAAAAAATCGTTGCTAAAGAACCTGACATGAGATTTAAAATAAATTAAAAGAGGCTTCGAGGCAGAGGAATTTGCCTCGATCATTTTTTGTAATCGAGTTACTCGAGGAATCGTTTCAGCCCTAATTGAAATACTTATGTGAATTTGCAACATTGGTGGATAAGAAAATAGCCATCCAGTTCAAGTTATATGCAGTGGAAAAACACCTCGCGAGTACATTAAACAGCACACTCAACTGACAGGGCAACTCACATTCCAACTAATCAATAATGACATTCAAATAGTTTTTAACTTGAGCCGTAGTCTCAAAATCATAAAGTTCATAATACAAAACACTGGGACTAAATGTGATTGTTGCTCACTGCAGCTGATTTGAAGTCCAACTTGTCTTCAAATTGAAATGTCTTAAAAGGAAGTGAACATGTTACAAAAGCACTGCTCTGATAGCTGTAAAGCACTGCTTTATAGAAGATGTCTTAAGAAACAACGTTTCCCAACCACTGTGCCATGACAGGTTGTCAGGTGTGTGTGGAAAATTATCAAAACTTTTAACTCCATTATATTTTGTCATTTTTATTATTATTATTTTTTAAATCAATGCTATGGTAATCTTTACATCCGTTTGTGGGTTTTTACAAATATTTAACCAATGTTTTTGGACATGTTTCCACCCGACAGCGACGATCTGCAAATTTGTTGTTTTATAATCACCAACACAATGCCAAAGTGTTGACTAACGCACACATTTCACATTAAATGTGAGTACTACTTTTAATATAATATCCAGTTTTACTATGCCAATTGAAGCAATGCATGTTTGTGCAATTTTGCTATATTTCAGTGCTTAGTGGTGTGCAATGGGATAAAAAAGTTGGGACTGACACTGACTTAAGAAAAGCAACTTCTCAAAGACAGTTTCAGCATCCTGACCATTTTAGCACACTAAAAAAGGTGTCACTTAGATCATCCCTGTTAAAGAACTGCTGTACAAATTATAGGTAAAGTCCAAACTCCAAAAAAAAATCTAAACAAACTAGTTGACTGAGGCCTATCCTGATCCATCTCTATCACACCGTTAGCAGTGGAGCATGGAAGTCTAGCAGGACATGGCCACTATACATTAACTCCAGCTTTGCATTGTTGAGGAGTCTATCTAGTCCTCTGGGACCTAAACCCATTTGTTTGGGAGTCCAGGAACACAGTGCCATTGGGCGACAAGGGGCCGGCAGTGCACTGAACGCAGACTCTGCACGTTCCACCAAGACGGAGATGAAGTTAACTAGGCTGGAACAGTCCCTCTGCATCCAGGCAAGAGGTCACACGATGGAGCTAAGGGCGCTAATCATTTCCAATTACGGATTCCTTTTTAATTATGAATTATGCATGAATTTTTAATTAATCTAATGTTCCAAAGGTTTTCCTTTTTTTTTCCTGTTCCGAGATCTCAATCTAATTACTCTGCATTAAGCGAGGGTGCAGCGACCCCGTTGCCGACCTTCTGGGTAACCCCTGGTCAGCCCTCTCGCATCAATCTCACTGCTGTCTCACAATTACCTATAGTTTCGGCTATAACAACACGTATTTAATGGTCTAAAGTTTGCAGCTTAAATACATTAACAAGTGAAATTGTGATTTTTGTATTTTAACAGCTAAATACCTCCCCTCCAACCCCTCAATATTAGCATAAGCATTAACTGATTATGATATTGTCTGTAACACTTTGACTCATTCAATGATATTAATAATGCTAAAAATGTCTGGATTTATTAATTAATTTTTAACAATTCAGATTGTATACATTAACATTTGAGTCTTTAGTCTTAATTTTATTATTGGCTGAATAAAAGTATGATTTTTTTTTTTTGTTAATCTTGCTGACACCAAACTTTTAAATGGCAGTTTAAATAAACACCAATTTATAATTTCATATAATAGTTAATAAAATATAAAATATTAATCTAGGATTATTAACCTAGATTAATAAATGCTGTAAAAGATTGTTCATTTTTAGATCAGATATCTACGGCATTAACAAATCTAAATGTAAAGTTTAACCATATCGTTTTCTTATAATTTCTGGAAACATATTAATTAGCAATCTTATATCACTAAACCATAATAAATATTAATCATATTATTCACCCCATTCTAGGATATAGTTTGTAAATTATTTTCAACCTAAAGCCAATTATCATCTGTGTCAAGAAAAATGGCACTGAATGTAAAGTACTTGTATAGCCTTCAACAAGGACTACAACTGAATTAATAAAAAATCACTGACTTACAGTATTTTTATGGCAGTCTTAAATATGTATTATAACCTGTTAAAAAACTGACAGACCTAAAAAAAAAAAAAAAACGGATCAGGCATCAAGATGGTAAAGTGAAGCTATAATAAACAGGCTCGCTATGGTAGAGCAGTAACTGAGGTTAAGAATTAATCAAGCAGACACAGTCCTGCAGGATCTTGGCTTTGTGTTCCCATCTAGCAAGCCGAATTCTACTGCCTTTGCCAACCCATAATTATATTAGCAATTCATTCATCCTAAATGGAAGGAATTATGGATAAATCAAGCTGGTTTACATAATCAAGCATGTAATTCCATCACAACCTTTTACGTTGTGGTTTAACTGAGATCTCTTACCTGAGAGTTTCATGAGGAGGTCCGTAGCTGTCTTGGTGGTGATATCTGGGCTGAAGAGAGAGGCAGCTGTAGGTCCAGGCCCCGGTGGACTGGATTTGAGCCCAGGCAGATCCAGAGAGCTGCTGCTGCTGGGTCGCTCCCTACACAGGGCAAAGGGAGACATCACAGACACATCCCTCTCCTGGGGTTCCTCCTTGATCTGGACGTGGTTCAAGGGTTCTGCAGGGTAGGCCAGCAAACGACCATCAGGTTGGCTCACAGTGGGAGATGTGGAAGCATCTGTGTTCATGACCTGATCACCAGCGACTCCACCATCCCCCATGAGCAAGCCCTCGCCCTCCTCCGTGTCTGTGCCGGGTTCTTCTTTGACTTTAAGGTCGGGACGGGGGAAGTGCTGATGGCAACGCATGTGCAGCTTGAGGCTAAAGTGGCGGGAGGATGTGAAGGGGCAGAGCTCACACTGGAAAGTCTCCCCTCGGTCTTGGTGCTGATGGACCTGAGAAAAGCAACAGAAGAAATATTTTGAATGGATTAATTCGGATTAAAAAAAAAAGAAAAAAAAGATGTGAATGCCCTCTCAACTGTCTCTAATCACTGTGGGCTGTGCCAACAATAAGTTTCCATTCAATGATATGTATATGAAAATAAACTATTTATTGACTTTTAAGGCCAGTTTTTATAATGTCTATTCACGATAATATCTGAATAACCTTAATTTAGAGGCTTTTCCCTGCAAATATTTATAAATGTGATTAATTGTTTTTATTTGGTATCATTTGATACTTAATTTGTTTAAAAATATGAAATGAATCATTTTGCATCATAAAAAAATATCTGCATCTAGAGACGTTATGATGTGATTTATGGCACAAGCATTTCTGCTCTCCGCGATTGAAGTCACCTTCATGTGGGACTTGAGATTGTCTTTACGAGCACAGCGAAAGGGACAGAGGGGACACTGGTGACTTTTTAAGCCCGTGTGGATCACCATATGTCTCTTCCAGTAGCTCTTTCTCTTGATGACGAGACCACACACTGGGCACTGAAAGGGCTTCCCTCCATCCTCAGGAGAACCTGCAATAAATAAACAAACAAATAAATAATTAAATACATGAATAAAATGCATGCATATAGAGTTAAATACTAAACCCGCAATTAAAAATAAAACACAATCTATTACCACCGCGCATTTTATAAGTGTTGTTTTTGTTATTATTTTTGTGTATTTGTTGCTAGTGATATATTGTTGGAAAAATGTCTAGTATTTGCATAAAACCATTAGCTGGACAATAATGCCACATTATCAGATAGCCCTTTGGCATCCAGTAACATGTAGGCTAAATATCTCTTGTCAACCTTGCATCTATTGGTGTGAATGAGATAAAAATTGTGAGCTATGATTACTCCGATCAATGCCAAAGACTCCTCACAAAGGAAGCCAAACACAAGGATGTTTTTAGTAAGCCGATTATTGTTGTTGGCTCCATATCCGGTGTCCATTAGGGCTTAATTGGTCTTATTAGAAGCTGGCATGATTGCATTACAAATTCTACGAGGGCCTGTCAGGATGGCTTCATAAGTATTCCAGTCGTGTTCCTCGAAAAACATCTGGTAATCAGTGTTTGGTGAAATTACCGCGCTCAGGCATTCATTGACCCGGGGTGTAAAACTTCGAGACTGCCTATTTGCAACAATAAACCACCATCTGTGGCTCAACCTCTCCCGGCGAGATCACTGTGGAAACTGCTCGTGAGGTAAAAAGACTGAAGGTCTTTGGTATCAAGGGAAAGGAATGAGAGCCATTAGCTGGTTTCTCAAATTTGAATGTGCATTTGATATTGTTTCATTACCAGACAAAAACTCTTTGAGTGACCATCTTATAGATCTCACATTCATAAAAACAAGCCAGGTAAAACTCAATGATTATTTTAATTGAGGCGTTCTTATTTAGTATTTAAACTTTACACTTCATAATCTGCCATATTATAGTCATTTACAACACATTTATCTCTCTTGTGATCATGACTTTGACATTATTCTCTATGTCTGCAGCTTCTTCCGGTCAACCCTGATTCCAAGCCACAGAGGTTTGAGAATTAGCAAAGGATCAGCCATATCTCAGGCGCTCAACCAGGGCCTGTGCTGAATGGAAACTCTGATGGTTGTGCCGGCTCTCGAGCCTGACCTAAATTCCGGGGGAATCTGCTGAGATGGTCTCTGACTGTTGGGGCTATGGGGAGCACACACACTGTCGGCCTCCGTTTGGCAGGCTGCACATCCGCGGGAGATGAGCTGGGTCTGGGAACGTGCCGCCAACTCCAGCAAACCCCCACTGTGCTAACAGACCTTTCCCAGATTCTCCAGCCAACCTCTTGCAGACGAAGCATGACCTTATGGCACTACTAAATCACTAATAAATCACTGTAATAATCAAAACATTTAGGTACAGGTACCTTAAAAAACATTATTACTGTAAAGAAATTATTCTTATGTAAAACACAAGGCAGGAAGTTAATGACTATCTTATTCGAAATTGTCTAGCATGACATTTTAGATTTATTTACAATTTTTTTTATAACATTTTCTTAGTAATCTGTAGCAATAGTTAACATTTGATGTAAATTAAATATAAATATATATTTATACCTTTGCAATAAGTCAATTTGTGAAAATGAATCCCTGCTAGATATTTCACAGTCAACTGTAAGTTGTATTATTGGAAGGTGAAAGCGTTTAAGAACATGGCTGAGCAGCTACATGCAATGCTTACTTCACCAAGTACATTGGCTATGGATGGAGGGGTGTAAAGCACATCGCCACTGGACTCTGAAGCAGTGGAAATGTGTTCTGTGGAGTGGTGAATCACACTTCTCTGTTTGGCAGTCTGACAGACGAGTATACCAGGTAAGAACGTTACCTGCCTGTCTACAATTTTCCAACTGTAACATTTGGTGGAGCAGGGATAATCTATGATAACTATAATGTACCCTTACTTTGAGTGAAGGGAAGTTTTAAAGCTTCAGCATACCAAAACATTTTGGGCAATGCTATGCTTCCAACTTTGTGGGACTCTTTTCTGTTCCAGCATAAGTGCAAACAGCAAGGTCCATAAAGACTTAGCTGGATAAGTCTGGTGTGGAAGAACTTGAGTGGCCTGCACAATGTACTGATTTCAACCCCATCAAACACCTTTGGGATAAACTGATGGATAAAAAGAGTTGCAAACCAGGCCTTCTCGTCCAACATCAGTGCCTGACATCATAAATGCTCTACTGAATTAATGGGCAAAAAAGTCATCCAGCAACTCCATATCAATTTCTATGCACTTACAATCCAATGTCATTAAAGTCCCTTTTGGTGTTGTTGTTAGGTGGCCCAAAATGAATAGTGTCTATGTGTGTGTAAAGACCTCTAACCCTAGCTTGCTCTATTCTTTTTTTTTATTCTATCTGTTTTCTTTTTATTTATTATATTATTTAAAAGCCCATGCTACGCTAACTGAGACTTGTTATAGCACTTATATATCATTGCTCTTTTTGTTGTTTTTGATTGCTTCCACTGTCCTCATTTGTAAGTCGCTTTGGATAAAAGCGTCTGCTAAATGAATAAATGTAAATATAAGAAGGGCTGAATGAAAATGCTAATTCATTCTCTAAAAGCATGTGGTGCTTGGTGGAAAAGTTGAAATACCCGGTTTCCCTGGTTATTCTGGGACACAAAGCACCGCACAACTGTGTGTTTCTGATACCTTCCATTACTGTGTATGCAGATGCAAGAAACTGGTCTGCATTTAATGGATTCTGGTATGTCTTATTAAGTGAGCCTGGCTGCAGGGTGGCATAAGAGGTGGTCATATATGCATCTATTTTTTTAAGCAATAATCACAGAATTTCAATTTTAGCTAGTGTCATTTCATATTTGTTTTGATATTTAATTTAAGTGTTCCTGTGGGTCAAGTAGTAGAGTATTGCGTTAGCAGTGCAAGGTTGTGGGTTCGATTCCCAGGGAACACATGTTAGGTAAAAAACGTTAGCCTGAATGCACTGTAAGTTGCTTTGGATAAAAGCGTCAGTTAAACTCATAAATAAATAAATTAATAAATTAATTAATAAAAATACAAATTTAAACCACCTGGCAATTTCCCCTCAAAAGCACAAAAAAGTAGGGCTGGGCGATATATAAAAAAAAATTATATCTCGATATTGTCAAAATTTTTACGATATTCGATATATATCTCGATATGTTTGCATTTGCATTTAAATAATAAAAAATAAAACATGATTTTCTTTTGCCCATTAAAAAAAAACAAAAAAAAACAACTATTTAGATTAAACAGCTAATTTAAGCAGTTAAAAAAACTAAACCAAGAGATCACTTACTGCTTTTTATTAAATGAATACATGTAGGCCTATATGTAACTGAAGCAGTGCAAATTAAGTAACAGTTACAGAAAGTGCATTCTGTCAACTTTTTAGTGCATGCAATTCACAATTTAAACTATGCAACTGGGATAAGTACTTTATTTTAATATTTTTAACAAGTTTTTAAGCTAAAAACACGAGTCTGTCAACTGTCTGCGGTTTTAAGAGAAGCTCTGTGGCATGAAACTATGTTCCTACTGACACTAAAAACCCTCTTAGATGGGGAGCTATTGCTGAAGCACATAGCTATTTCTTATATATAAATATATATAAATGAATACCAAAGACTTTTGCATATTATGGAAACTGGTAAACATATCAGTGAAATTCCCCAATAGTAATTCCAAATGGCCATAGAATATGTTTCTCTATTCAAACATCAACGGTCGAGTAAGTGCATTTATTTTGCGATCACAAATGCAAACAATACAGTCAAGATCTCACGACAGAACACAGACCGGCTGAACGACGCTTTCATTAGATCGCTCAATTCCAGCTTGTTAGTGTTTTCAGATTATCGTCGGAGGCACTTCCGCAATGAGGAGTGAGCACGTGCGCATGGTTGCCAGATTGCTTAAAATAAGCAAACACCGGGCAGAAAATGTATCCTTTTAAGAGTGGAGCTCTGATTCGGGGATTTAAACTCTTGTTATCTGGCAACCGCTATCATTAAAGCTCTCGTAGTAGAGGGGCGTAGAGCAGTCAGCAGTTACAGGTTCCTTTTTTGGACATTCGGCAAAAATTTGAATTTGAAATATTCGATATTCCCGATATATTCAAATTGTACATCGTCGTCAAAATTATTCCGATATTATCGCTAATATTCGATATATCGCCCAGCCCTACAAAAAAGCATGCATTTAGGGAACAAACCATTACCTGCTTGACTGCTGGGCTTGGCCCTTCCCTTGGGGATTGTTGGCAGCAGAAGATCCATGGCCTGGGTTGGGGTGGGCACCTTCTGGTTCCTGTCTAACAGGGGCTTGACATCTTCAGAGGCTCCCAGTACTAATGCCGACTCTTTCTTATCAGCTAGAAGGTTCCCCGCTGCTCGTGCGGCCACCTCCTTTAGCAGAGCTGCTGAGGAGGTCATGGAAACCAGAGAGAGAAAGGAGCCAGCTGAGGGTTGATGCTCAGATGAGCCCACCTGCTGCTGACTTCTTTCAGACACTTTCTTTGAGAGAGCAGCAAGCGTGGAGCTGGCTGACTGCGGACTGAAGGGTGAAGCGAACGGTTCAAAGCGCACCGTGTCATCAGAGCGAGTACCCAGGGCTGCCATTGAGGAGGAGTTGACTGAAGAGGATGATGAGGAGGAAGAGGAGGATGAAGATGCCGAGCTGGAGGAAGCCACTGCATTCTTGTCTTGGAGCACGGCGTTGGCAGCTGCCTTTAACTTCTGGATAGCTGAGTCTGGTGATAGGCTGCTGCCACTGCGTGCTGAGCAACTAGTTGATGGCCATTTATCTGCAACTCCTACCCATACGAAGCCAGTGTTGCCTGAGTTAGGGCCATTGCTGGGGCCATATGGGTCACAGGGCTCCTGTTTGACAGTTGCTACAGGCGCAGGTGATGCAGAGTTCGAGTTGCCGCTGTTGTTGCTGCTGCTGTTAGCCAACCTCCTCGCCAGGGCACTCAGCTGCTGTGCGTGATGTGAAGATGGAGATAGTACCAAGCTGACTGGGGGCGACTCTGGTCCTCTACCCATTACATGGCCGGTCAGGTCCCCTCCCTCCTGTGTCACTGAGCCAGCTTCCAGGAGACGCCGCAGGTTGCTGCTGAGGGGCTTGCCCAGGGCCTGGCTGGAGTCTCTGTAAAGAGAAGACACCTCAGAGGAAAGCATGTCCCTGGTCGAGAGGATCCCACTGTCCAGCCCCAGCAGCTCCATGGAAGCTCGCTGAACTGGCGTCGGGCAGCCCAGGGAGCTCTCGGCTGAGATGTCGTGGTCCGGTTGGGGAACATCGTCCGGGGAAACCCGCAGCTCATCTTGCACATCACCATAGGACGATTCAGAGGGGCTGTCGGAAGTATTCCCAAACCAGCTGTCCTCCTCTACTGAGCCAGCCTCTGGCCCTCCATCCTCTACTGTGTCCACATCTGTGAAATGGGAAAAAAACATGATTTATTCAAATGATTTTCCAGCAAGACAACTGACAATACTTTATTATCATTTGTTGTATTATATAAAACGAGCATCTTATTAACATATATATATATATAATGCTGACAGCATTGTCCTTACAGCCATTGACTGACCTTTTTCAAGTGACTTTTCTCATTAGGACTAAAATGGATAGTTTGAAAAAAAAATCTAAAATGATGAGTGATATAATACAATTGAGAGTTGCCCTGGTGAGTATCTGACACATCCCTCATAAGGCACAGTGGAATAACTTGCCTTGAATTCTTTTTTTCAACCACGTTTTTTTTTCAAGGGTCTAAAAGAGTGTAGTAAAAGGGTTACCATGGTGACAGGCCCTTCCGGGAGGCTAGACAGCAAAGATTAGGGTAATGGAGGTTACAGAACTGGATTAATATTTATGAGCTTGTCGATAGCACAAGTGAGCCAATAAGGATAGGGTTAAGGTCACCGAGGGTCATTAATATACACTTCATGTATCAATATTCATAAGCAAAACATTACAGCTTGCCAGACAAGGGCGAACAAAGAATATTCCTGATACATATTAACAATCCGTCCACAAGAGCATGTCAGAAAGCAACAAACTTAGATGAGGCAGGATGTCAAAACTTATCAAGTGAGGTTTTTTCTGTCTGTTCACTTGACCAAATTAAATCCTCACACCTCAGTGAAAGTTCAAGAGAACAAGACCTGGAGACAACAGGAAAAAAGGATGGGGACTTGTGACACTGGAATATGATCTGTAAGAAAATTCATTTGAGCATCTTTTCTTCGCCTTTTGCTCGCACACACAAAGGCTGGTCTCACCTTGCCGACCCCAACATAAGCCTGGCAAGTAAGCTCTCTGTTTACAGGGAAAAGGAAAAGCCGTTGCCTGGCAACGGTATCCCGTCGACCCGTAGGGATCATTACAGTCAACACACATCTGGCCAGCACTGCTTACTTTGGTCCAAAGGGTTGGCAACCGCCACGACCCCATGCGACCATGCACCATGATACTAACAATACAGCAGAGCATGCTTCTTAACTTGAAAAATAAAATAAAATAAAATAAGATATAAACCTGACACACACACATCCCTTGATGTGAATGCAATTATGTGCAAGCGTACCTCCGTACCTCATCATTAAAGGTTTGAGCATTTAATGCACATCACCAGTACATTTCACTGAGCGAGCTCTCAGTCACCTGAGCAAAAGACTGAAGTATGTGAGGCATGACCCATTTCCATGTGACACAAGGGAGGACGGGCAGTAATGCCCATAATGTTGTTTGTGAGAAATGGTTAGATTGCTGACCAGAGGTCTCTGAGGCATTGGTAGAAACTCAGACTGAACCCTGCTCTCGCCATGCTAGGTTAAGCTAGGCTGTGCTACGCCCCACCACTCTTGTTCCTAGCTGCACCAGAGAGGCAGACACAGGCAAGCCACTCCGTGGGCGGCCTGACATTTCCCAAGGTCACGGCTCAGGCCCCAGTTCCGCATGGCTTTGTCTGAAACAACCCCCTGCCTCTACAACGCACACACACTCGTATGTGGCTTGAAAAACGGGAACAAAACCCTGGTAGTTAGCTGAGACGGCAACAATGCTATCACGTAGCAACAAGCTTGACAGTTTGAGACAAGGGACAAGATACTGGCCGTCTGCCTTTGAGAGGTTTGTTTAATGGCATAATAGTGAGCATGACTTTGTGTGGCCAGAAAAACAGCTGCGGGAGGCACTGTGGTCCAGATCTGTTATCAGTCACTCACACTGAGACTTGGTGCTCGTATCTCTTGTGGCTAAACTGAGCTTATGATTGTGTGCTGCTGCAGACATGACCCTACAACCCTACAACCACAAGTGCTAAATGCAAATCATAACCTCAACAAAACATGAAAAGAAAGAAGAGTGTTAGATTCAAGCTCTGAAATGAACTTTTTAGCCTACCAGACAGATTTCAGCCAATTTAGTTTAAAAAAAAAACCTGCCAACAGATATTACAAATTAATAATTATTTTCTCTAAATAAAGGTTAGCATATACATGCTATACTGTAATCTGCATGATAAAAATTCAAATGCCACTATGCAACTATGTTAAACGATTTTGAAGTTGGACAAGAAATGGGATGGAGATTTTCACCCTACCCTACCTTTTTGTATGACTGAAGACAGAAAGACATGAACATCTTGGATGACATGGGGGTGAGTAAAATATCAGGGAATTTTTATTTTGGAAATTCTTTAACGGGAATGTTAAACCCATTCAAATTCGCTCTTTTGGACGGTGATATGGAGTAATATTACTGCATATATTGTACTGTAATTATACAATTATACAAATAAATGCAGGCTTGATGAGTATCTTTATTCAAAAACACAAAAATTGTACTGACTTGACCGGTAGTGTACTTCATTCGCCAAACACGATAAGCATGAGTGTCAATAAACGATGGCCAAATGTTGAGTGAACCATCCTTATGTAGAAATCAGTATTTTTACCATATTGCTCTATAGACAATTGGGCACATAATATTTGCTCTTTGTATTACAATTAGACTTGGAAAACATCTTAAAGTCCGCGTGAACCGGAAGTTGCAAACTACTTTTCTCCAGTGTTGTGACGTATTTCAGAGAGAAACGGAATACTAAATGAGGAAAAATAGTGGGCTTGGCTATATTTTCCAACTAGTACCTGATTGGATCTAGAAAAGTAGTTAATGACAGATATCTCACAAACCCCATTTCGTGCTTCGAGCACATCCGTGACCTCTGTTATCCCTTCTTCCTCGAAATGTAAAAATTTGAGCCATCTGGACTGGAATTTTAGGGAATGGGAAAAGTGTTTTGTGAGTGCCACAACCAAAAATGCACCTCCTCGCCATCTCTCCTTTCACACGCTGTCAATGCTCGCAAACACCGGCAGCCTGTCTACTGTCAGTTGGAGGAGCGTGGTTACGGATGCTAAGCAGACACCCAAACCATCAAACCTACGTCATCAGGGAAGGTCCTCCAATGCAATGCATTTTCAGATTTTGATTAAAGATTATGAAGACAAATTTTTTTTTTGTGTGTGGATTGACTTGCATGGATGAATTGTTCACCACAAAACGATCAATTTAGGCAAACAAAGTAAATATGGTCAATTTTGATTTCAGTTTGATTCCTTGATTTCAAGGACCTTGTTAATTCTGTTTTGTTCTGTTTTTGCATCAGTACATGGATATAATGAACAACAGCCATTGGCACCTATACAGTTAATGCCACAACATCTCAGCTGTTAGATGCAATAAGTCAAAAGGCCAAGGAGGAGGATGGGAGCGTTCTCTATTAGGGCCAGCAGCCACATGACTTGCATATGGTTGCTTACCAAAACACTGAGGCTATTCTGTGACTCAGTCGGGCATAAAAATCGGCCTGCCTGACCCAGAAGTCGCAGAAAGGGCACAGAAAGGCTGTGCTGGGTAGGAGGGTGGCTGCTTCAGCAGAGTGAAGGAGAGAGGGAGAGGCCATTAGTTGATTAAGGTGGGGTGGAGCCATCAATATTCCACTGATTCCATTGAAAAGACACACTCGCGCAGTCTTGCATGAGAGACTCGGGTTGAATAGCTTTAACTATATCAGAGATATTGCAGTGCCTCAGTGAGGGCATCTATCGAATGTTGCAGGCTAACTAACCAACACTTTGGCATCTATACTTTCCCAGCATTCTCTGTGGATTGTAGAAGCAAGTGCCGGTGGCATTCGGGGGGTTTGGGGCTGGGTTTTTTAAGGGGAGATAAAAAGTGGTGACAGTAATTAAGTGTCCAACTGGGCCCTGGCGGGTGTTGCCACGGCCGCAGGCGATGCTAATGAGCCTGTCCGCCCGGTCAGTGCTACCTTATTAGCCGCCGGCCGACAATATGGTGGGAAGGACGCACTGCACAGCCACCAGCCACACATCGTCACAAGTGACTAACGCAGAACCAGAGGTGGGAAGTAATTCTGTTAATTAGGGGGCTCTCAGAATGACCATTCTAAGCATTGAAGAAAATGGGCAATCAGTCAAGACAAAACTGAGACTCTGCAAATACAATCATATATCGATAAGTCACGATTTATTTTCTTGAAATATTGCAACATTCTCAAGGTTCTCATATTGATCCTAGTTCATTCATATTGTTTCCCACAGTTCAGTTAATGAAGAAGCAGGAAGTCTAAATAAGCATAAACTGGCAACCGGCGTTTCTCAGTGCCGTCTGAGACACTTCATAGTAATGGACAAAAGTGAAGGGAACTGCATGAGAGAGATTAACACTGACACCACAGATTACAACTCTCTCTCACTCAAAAACTGATTCTCTCTCTCAGTCAAAAATCAGTTATGATATAATGAAACATTACAAATGTATCAAATCATGACAAAAGTGTGCTGTAACATATACCCAACCCTAGCATCTTAACTGATCACATAAGACATGAAATCACATCCCATTAAACACATATACTGTATCTATTTGTGAGTTAGTGTAAGTGCATTTTTCAGAACCGCTTCTTAACATTATTCTTATTTTTCTAATATTAAGTGAAGTGCTCCCACTCAGCTGACACTATCATTTTCTGTCCACAAATTGCAGATTCTGTCATATTTGCTTATTCTTTAAAAATGTCAATTGTAATAGAGAGATTTTTAAGCAAATTACTCAAATTTTGACTAAATGTAAAAGTGTTACTTGCAACAGTCAAGTAAAACACAGATCAACAAGCTACAGTCTATTTTAATAGGATACTTGGTGTAATACACTGCATATACAAAATGGTTAAATTGAATGCTGAGATTTTTTGTAATTCCGATCCATTGTATCCAACACTCATATTAAACAAATCAGTCACCTACGGTATTCCACATTAGCACAGGCCTTCTTCAACATGTATTATCAAAGCATACTACATATTACCATCTGTGTGTTTTCTGCATGACCTCAGCAGTCTGTGGGCATGTTGGGCAGGGTGCCAGAGGTGAAACAGGAAGGAGATGAGTTCTTGGAAGAGATTGAGATACTGTTGGCTTACAGACCTCTGAAATTCCTCTTTGTAGATGAAGCGCCCTTTTGCACTCTTGTTTATTTCCCCAACTTCCATTTATAGAGATGGAGAGAAAGAAAAAAAAAAGACAGCGCCTGGACTAGTAATCTCAGATGTACCGTCAAAAAGTTGGCAGATCTGCATGTTCATAATCATCCGTGAGATGCTAACTAATGGGATCCACCGTACACTTCAGTGGTGTTTCTTTAAGAGCATAAAAGTGGGGCATTGAGACCAGAGCTCAAAGGCCTTGAAGATTTTACATTTACAACAACGTGAAAAATGAAACGAAAGGAAAATGGAAAAATTCTCTGTGCCCGCACACTCACAGACATAAGATAATAAGTAAGGCTCTGTGTAGATAGCACGGGGACAGGAAGCAGGGGTGGATTCAGCTAGGTGCTATGACGCTAACACCACAATATGCTGTTGCTACAGCATTACTGCCGCCTACTCAGATAGACAGCATGCACACAGGTTAGAGCTGACAGGGAAACTCTCCAACTACTGTAAATCACACTTTGTCCCAGTAGCTCAGGCGAGGGATGCAGCCAAGCTTGACTAGCCAGCCACCCAGAAAGACAGAGAGAGAGAATATGAGGGGGTGTGTGAGACAGTGGAGGAGGTATATGTGTGGCTGGGGGGGGTTGAAGAAAAGGGATGGCTTTTTTACAGTGATACTGGGTTGACAGTATCTTGGCAGTGGCGCCCACGGCACTGCCTGCTTGGATCCAAGCCTGTCACTCAAGACAAGGGCACTAATCAGGATTGGTCCCGGTTTCTTCCTGAAGAATGGGGGTGGCAGTTTTGCAGCCATTAGAGTTGGAGAGGAGAGTGGGGGATAGAGCGGTGGCACAGCAGGAGAGGCTAACCTCATTTACATGCAGGTCCTGAAAGAGAGGAAGCTGATTCCTTTTCCAATCTCCATGTTAAACGGTGGCCGGGGCAGCCGATGGTTAGCGCCGCATTGTTCGGTCCTAGTGCTCTTTGTCACGCCGATAGCCATCTCGATTTTACGAAGGTAAAGACATATGAGCGAGATAACGCTGACAGCACCCACGTATGACTGAAAACATGCCGTGTCACAGAAGTAAACGGGAATAGTTGTTCACCTCTCCCCTTTCGACGCTTCACGTCAGTGTAACCAGGTGCTTCTAATTCAACCCTACAGTATCTGGGTGACAAATGATTGCAAAAAAATATGATCACTATGACAACCATAACTGTGCCTTTGGAGAGCACATCGAGCCAACATTTTGTGCCTAACCTTAGTGCTTCGTTTAATAGTCTCTGCATAGACAACGACTAAATGACAACAAGGGTAAACTGAGGGGGACTGAGAGAGGAACAAAAACACAGTACACTGTGCATGCCAAACGGGGACATATTTATAGAGAGTAATTGGGATAGTCTATAAAACCATAATGAAGAAATGCATAAAGATCTTCAGTTGAGCAAACAGCAGAATTATAGTCTAAAAACAAACACTATGCTGTAAAATATTAGTCAATATTGGCGCATAAAATGAGGGCTTCACCAATATTGAAATTCTACTACTGTATATAAACTGCGGGCATCAGGTAGCCGTTATTAATATGTGGGGCATTGAAATTGCTTATAAACGCGCACTTGCTTTTTACTTCCACATTCGAGATTCACGATCACATGTATGGAGCAGCACTCGGCAGTACTTACCATACATTTTACAAGAACCATACATTTTACCATACATTTTGTCAGTGGTGCTCAGGATCTGCAAATCATTCGCCATCAGTCAACTCTTCTTACTCTGTTTATGTGGTAAGTGAAATGTGAAATGTATTGTAATGTAACAGGCAAATGCTAGCAAACGGCTAGACATGTCCTTTTAATTGCTCCGTAGAACATGTAATTTTATTGTTTTCCGCGCCTATCTGAACACTGATTCAGCCACACCTCTAACCCAGTCGGGGGTGTCTGTGGTCAGCACAGAGGTCTTATTTGGCATTGTCTCAAGTTACTGTAACTGTCATATGTTATGCAAGTCTTTTTTTAAGCCACACAAGTCTACAGTGTGCGTGTGAGACAATGTGTTCTTCTGTTTGGTCTATCGGCTCCAATACTGCCATTTTTGAAAGATCGGGTATCGGTCAGAGATGGCCGATCCAAATCCGAGATTGTGCATATTATTCTGTGTTACTTATGAAGCCATACAATAGCTTAATGTGAGCTACATATAAATATTTGAGTCCTTACATTAAACTTCACACAAACTTTTTTCTCCGCTGTGGCTGTCAGTCATTCGTTCAGCCTTTAAACTCGGGTCGCATTCGGTTACGACAGTCAGCTCGGTAAAGTTCTCTCCAAGATCATTTTGTGTTCCCATTATTATACTTAATTTGTAAATAAATGTCTATGATTTTGCTTTATCTTTTTACCAGAAGATTCTCTTGTCTGTGAGAAAAGTCACGGCCGTAGAAAGACTATAACTGTTAAAAGAAAGGCTCAATAACTGTTGCACAGATATAATACACTACGCATCAGTTTCTCTCCTCCTTGTGCTTTGCACTTTTTAATGCAAAGCGTTGCATGCTATAACAAGGGTTTCCTGGTTTTCACAAAAAACCCCACCCAATTAGGTTTCGAGGGGGGTTCCCCAACAAAAATCGCAATCCGGGGAGTAAAATGCAGATTTTTCGCCAGGGATCATCCAGTAAAATTTGCATTCCAGGGGCTAAATATCATGTTATTGAGGTCGCTTCAATCCGCAGACATGAAAAGCAACGCTACGCAATATCGTGTTCATTATCGCAAATGAATCGCCTTCGATAATGAATGCGATATTGCGTAGCTTGTCAGTGATCTACAGCTCTGTCAATTAAGTACCGCTCCATTTGAAAGAAGGTGATGGTGATTTAGCGCTAATCACGGAACCAGATTTACTGACTAAATTTGCATGATCATATCGTCAGATATATCGCCCAGCCCTACTTGTGTACTGCAAACACATACAAGCTTCATCACTGTGTCTGTCACGTGACTGTGTTCCCCTTTCAGGATTGAACTGATGGTAAAAATAAGGACATTATTAACTGTCTTTACATTTATTTTGAAATATGAAGCTTGTGATTATGGAAAGGGGCATGACATTTCCATAATTGACATTTGCAAGTGCTTGCAGTGTTCAGCCAGTCACAATGCACTGGGTCAGCTGGCCAATCAGAGCAGACTGCGCTTGTCGGAAGGAGGGACTTTGTAGAAAATGACACGTTTGAGAGAGGCGGGGCGTAGAGGACCTACAATAATGTACAGTATTTGAAAAATAATGTGTTTTTTAACATTAAAGCATGTCAACATGTTCTGTTACACCAAATATACAAAATAATTATCTTTGAAAAAGCATCATATGACCCCTTTAATGGAGAACAAAATCGGAATCGGTATCGGAGGCAAAATAAGGCGAATCGGAGCATCCCTAACTTGTACCAGGGGGTATGTGTAATTATTGTGAGAGATTGTAAGTTAATATTTCAAGAATTTAACAACACATTTATTTATTTTAATTTGACATGATATAATGATTTATTATATGATTTATTAATTAGCTTTACAAACCCCAGTTGGGGAAACACCTAAATGAGTGTCGCATCAAGTCTTTTTGTGTGATGGAAAAGGTTGATGTTTTGCATAAAATAAAAGATTTCATCCACAAAGATACAGAATATAAATACTATGCTGTTTACTGTTTGTTTATGGACAGGTTATGGAGGCAGCCACCATATATATTAACAATAAATCTGCACACAATAAAGTGCAGAAAAAATAAATAAATAACCCAATTTGCTGGGTAAAATAAACTTAAAATGTTTTCAGTCCTATATTTATCCAAGCTCCTTGGTTAAAAATAATCAAAAGTGGGTTGTTTTTAACCCAGTGTTTTTAGAGAGTATAAATAAAATAAAAAAGCAAATTTAAAATATTAATAAACACTATAATAGTATATAAGTAATCCTAAAATAACAGCGGATACGGTGCTGTATATATTATACATCCCTACATAACATTGCTTTGACTTAACTAACATTTTATCACCATAGTAACTATCATTTATATCTTCAGTTCTTAATTTTAGATCTTATTTTAGTTCTTTTTAGTTCTAGTTTAATCTAATGTAATTTAGTCTGTGTAGCCTAGCCCAGTTTCGTAGTCCTGTGTTGTTTTGTGTTTTATTTAGCTCTATTGTCCTGGAGGAACACTGTTTAGATTCAGTGAGTACAAGCTGTATATGGCTTTAATGACATTTTTTATTTACCTTTGAGGATACCCTTCCAGTGACAAGCTGTTGTACCCATAAAGCTCCAATTGGTTCACTTTTTTTTCCCAACAGTGTACAAACCTACAACCTTTCAGTTGCTAACCCAGATTTTTTTCCACAATGGCTGTACCGTCCATTCACTCAGAGCATTGGTATAGTGTGTGTAACTAACAAGGTTTAACAGTTAAAATACAGGCACTCCCTTAGTCCCCCGCCAACATCCAGGTAGACTCCCCAGACCAATACTAAACAGCTACCGACCTCGTCGTAACAACAAAACATGAATACTGGAGCTTTGCATCAAGGTCGGGAGTAATCAAACATACTGTGAAGTCATCTGCAAATGCGAAGGACATTTTTTACACGAGGGGCTGAGCAGGTCTCAGACACTCACCTACGTTTTAAGCCTCGTAAATCTCACCTTTGTAAAGCAGCCAAACACCTCTATACGTGACGATACGGTAGCAAAATGGAAACTTTCTATGGGAATTATGGGAATATATGGAAATTAAAGGGGATTGATTTATGGGAATAAACTAGAAATTTGCAAAATTGCAGGAACTTGGTACACTCCGAGAAAATAAAAAAAGGTGGTACCTTTTCAAAATGCACACCTGTACCTGAGTCCATATTGGTACCTTAAAGATACATATAAGCTCCTAAAGTGTACATTGTAGTACCTAAAAGTTACAAAAGTGTGATAGTGATAGCTTCTGTACATTTACTAAAAGTATTCATTTAAATGCCTTGAATATAATTTTTTTTATATATAATTTACTGTTTATAATATACTGTGCAACTACAACCCGAATTCCGGAAAAGTTGGGACGTTTTTTAAATTTTAATAAAATGAAAACTAAAGGAATTTCAAATCACATGAGCCAATATTTTATTCACAATAGAACATAGATAACGTAGCAAATGTTTAAACTGAGAAATTTTACACTTTTATCCACTTAATTAGCTCATTTAAAATTTAATGCCTGCTACAGGTCTCAAAAAAGTTGGCACGGGGGCAACAAATGGCTAAAAAAGCAAGCAGTTTTGAAAAGATTCAGTGGGAGAACATCTAGTGATTAATTAAGTTAATTGATATCAGGTCTGTAACATGATTAGCTATAAAAGCTTTGTCTTAGAGAAGCAGAGTCTCTCAGAAGTAAAGATGGGCAGAGGCTCTCCAATCTGTGAAAGACTGCGTAAAAAAATTGTGGAAAACTTTAAAAACAATGTTCCTCAACGTCAAATTGCAAAGGCTTTGCAAATCTCATCATCTACAGTGCATAACATCATCAAAAGATTCAGAGAAACTGGAGAAATCTCTGTGCGTAAGGGACAAGGCCGGAGACCTTTATTGGATGCCCGTGGTCTTCGGGCTCTCAGACGACACTGCATCACTCATCGGCATGATTGTGTCAATGACATTACTAAATGGGCCCAGGAATACTTTCAGAAACCACTGTCGGTAAACACAATCCGCCGTGCCATCAGCAGATGCCAACTAAAGCTCTATCATGCAAAAAGGAAGCCATATGTGAACATGGTCCAGAAGCGCCGTCGTGTCCTGTGGGCCAAGGCTCATTTAAAATGGACTATTTCAAAGTGGAATAGTGTTTTATGGTCAGACGAGTCCAAATTTGACATTCTTGTTGGAAATCACGGACGCCGTGTCCTCCGGGCTAAAGAGGAGGGAGACCTTCCAGCATGTTATCAGCGTTCAGTTCAAAAGCCAGCATCTCTGATGGTATGGGGGTGCATAAGTGCATACGGTATGGGCAGCTTGCATGTTTTGGAAGGCTCTGTGAATGCTGAAAGGTATATAAAGGTTTTAGAGCAACATATGCTTCCCTCCAAACAACGTCTATTTCAGGGAAGGCCTTGTTTATTTCAGCAGGACAATGCAAAACCACATACTGCAGCTATAACAACAGCATGGCTTCGTCGTAGAAGAGTCCGGGTGCTAACCTGGCCTGTCTGCAGTCCAGATCTTTCACCTATAGAGAACATTTGGCGCATCATTAAACGAAAAATACGTCAAAGACGACCACGAACTCTTCAACAGCTGGAAATCTATATAAGGCAAGAATGGGACCAAATTCCAACAGCAAAACTCCAGCAACTCATAGCCTCAATGCCCAGACGTCTTCAAACTGTTTTGAAAAGAAAAGGAGATGCTATACCATGGTAAACATGCCCCGTCCCAACTATTTTGAGACCTGTAGCAGAAATCAAAATTGAAATGAGCTTATTTTGTGCATAAAATTGTAAACTTTCTCGGTTTAAACATTTGCTATGTTATCTATGTTCTATTGTGAATAAAATATTGGCTCATGTGATTTGAAAGTCTTTTAGTTTTCATTTTATTAAAATTAAAAAAACGTCCCAACTTTTCCGGAATTCGGGTTGTAAATTAGGCTATACCATTGTAAAAACAAAAATGACTGAACAAACATTTAGGTGAGATAATAATAAAACAAAAGTCTAAAAAATGACCCTTCCCCACACACAATCCCCCTTAGTCATCTAAGAGGGGGATTCCCCTCCATTTTCTCTGAAGCCACGCTTGCTGCATTTAAGGCCAAAGACTACGGGCGAGTTCCAAACAGCTTTTTTGCACCCTTCAAGGCCATTTCGGGAAGAGGACACCATTTGTAGGGAAGGTGAGCAACTGATTCCCTCCACGAAGGGCCCTTCCAGAAGTCTGTTAGTAAAGGGACATGGCATGGTCATATCTTGCGATGCTTTTTAAAGCAAAATTGAGGTTGATTTTAACTTCACATAGAAACATAAGTAGAATAGGCTGATTAAATTTGTCTTTAATATGATACAAAAAAAAAGTTTGTCAGTAAGATGGTAGTGTAAGCAAGTTTAAGCACGTTTAGTTTGAAAAAGTTTAAAAGTAAATAAGGCACTGAAAGACAATTTGTAAATAAAATAATAATGAGAAGCAATATTTATTTGCAACAGCTGATGGAGTGCTGAATGCTGCGCGCATGTGCAGTGTTGTCAAACTAACATTTGGTCAGTCATTTGATTTGCAAGGGAGTTCCAAATGCTTATACAAGACAGTAATGCCCTACACCCTTAAAAGAACACGCTTCAAATGGCTCTGCCCTTCGAAGGGAGCAGGGCATAGGGATGCTCACTTCCATTTAGAATTTGCCCTACATCTAAGTTTTGATATTCTAAATATATTTGAGGAAGCAAAAAAAATACATTTTTTTTTTTTTTGCTTTTGAAAAGAGTTTTGCTTCTTAATATATATAAAATAGAAATACTCAATATTCAAAAGTTTGGGGGTTTAATAAATTAATACTTTTATTCAACAAGGATGTGTTAAATTAATAAAAAGTAATAGCCATGCTTTTTAAAGCAAAATTGGGGTTGATTTCAACTTCACATAGAAACATAAGTAGAATAGGCTGATTAAATTTGTCTTTAATATGATACAAAAAAAACGTTTGTCAGTAAGATGGTAGTGTAAGCAAGTTTAAGCACGTCCACCAAAAAAAAAAAAAAAATCAAAATCAAAAATGTAATTTCTTACATTTGTATTAGTTTGCATGCATGTGAGCCTATGATCAAACAAAATGTTTATATTTATGTTTGTATATGATATAGTTTTATCAAATTTCCCATTAATTCCCTTAAATTCACGTATATTCCCATAAATTCCTGTTAAGTTTCAAACTTGGGATATTTCCATAATTCCCCAGATGACTTTCCCATTCCCATTCTTTCTGGAAATTTCTGGCTCCTTTGCAACTAGGGACGTAAGAAAATATCGATACACGTGAGTATCGTGATATTTTGTTTGGTGATACTGTACAAATGATCAAAAACAGAACATCAATATAAAAAAAGAAAATTATAATAATAATTAATACAAGATTAATGTCAGTTGTTTCGTTCGTTTACATCTCGACCGCTAAATGGCAGTCTTCAACTCTGAACGACATTGAGAGTAACAGGAAATACTAGCATTAGGGCATGCCACTATTGTTAGCATTAATATCACTGCTAGTAATGGAGGATGAAAGATTTGTCCCTGTTCCTGGTGCGGTGTACAAAGCTGAAGTGTGCCGTCAATTGGGCTTTTGTAGTAACGTCTACCACGGGACCGTGGCGAGGGCTGCAGCTGTCTCTTATTTTGGGGACGTTTTGTGCAGTTGGTGCAGTGCTCACGTCACGGATTCGGCGATTCCACGCGGAACTACAAAGTGGAAATACAAACTGAAAAACCTGGTAAATCCAAGTGGAAATGTTTGAAAAATGTATTTATTTAACTGTTTTACAATTGTTTTGTTTTCTTTAGGAATCATGTAAGCACTTTTTTATTGATATTAAGCAGATTTTTTTGTTCAGATCAAAATTTTATGACGTATGTCACAATTGTAAATTTAAAGAACTTTAATTCCCAACACCCCCACCCTTCACTCGTACTGCACAAGAAGTGGTTCAATAACATGAAATGTTACAAGGACTGATTACTGCAAATGCAGATCCCACTGAGTTCTGGTTAAATCATTTTTATTTATTTATTGCTAAGGTTGGCATATGGTGGTGTGTTCTTACAACATACAGGATTACCAAATTTTGCTATAAGTTTGATTGCATCATATAATGATTGCTGTTAATAGTTTCCATCGTCTGTTTGATTACATCTTTAATTGATTTTTCCGCAAATTACTGCCATATGTACATAAACTGACAGTCACCACTGATAAGCGACTACTAAATATTGTAGAAACTTAATTCTCTGTAAAGTTGCTTTGCAACTATTTGTATTGTAAAAAGCGCTACACAAATAAACTTGATTAAATTGTTAATGACAGCTTTCATAAAAATATATCCTATTCCTAAAATAAGAAATATCCCAATATATCGCCTTGCTGACAGTATCGCAATGTATCACAACATATCATATCGGAACCTCTGTATCGTGATACGTATCGTATCGCCAGATTCTTGGCAATACACAGCCCTACTTGCAACCCTACTTGCCAATGATATACCATTTCCCTTGGAAACTGTCAATACCTCAGGTTGCCACTACTCTTCTGTCTGTTCCTTCCTGGCACTTTTAATCTTCTTAGCTATAAAACAGCCCCGTTTCCAGAAAAACCCTTGGATTACAGCTGCTAGTCTGCTAGTTAAACTCATTAACATGATTATGTTCTCTGCAAGATATCATTAAGATTATGATGCCAAAGGGAGCACCTCACGTGATCTCACGCAGCAGATCGTCACTTATTTATTTATTACATTTTTTATTTTATTTTTTATTTTATTTTTTTAGTGTGCTAGCACTTTGTGCACTCACCCGTGCATTCAAAACTGAGGCGATTTCACTCCCGTGGTTTCTTTTTCTCCTTACACTTGTGATGCGATTTCGACACATTACAGACAGTTGTGTTACTAAGAAAATTTCAAGAAACAGTTTCCTCTACCACCACTATCCAACGAAGCTCTACATCAGCTGTTTTGCGGTTTTGCTTATTGGCTGTGAAAGTACTGACGTAATCATATAGTCATTATCATACCGATTTAAATCCTAAATATCAAACATGTTTGATAATAATCGGGGCTGCCCCGATTTGTGTGCGAGCAGATCAGGAGGTGCGAGATTCGATCGGTGAACGCCTCACATTGCCAGATAATCCACACCAAAATCAGGCTAAAAATCCTGTAGTGTGAGCCAGGCTTAAGAGACGTGACATAGGTGAAGTTAGCCTTGAGCTTGGAGAATACCCAAATTTCAGACCCTTATCAAGCACAATTTCTTGGAAATGGAGGAAAATGGAATTAGTCTAAGTTTCGATTAAATATTAACACACATTTCACATTTAAGGCATACTGAGCTCAATGAAATCCCGACAAGCGTATACATATAACCGGTTCCATTCCAAGACAACATTGGTGTCCCAATGTCTCTTGATGATAATGATGACAATGATAGCAATTACCATCATTATTGTTGTATAATTACTATGATTATGACAGCTGCAAAATTGTGAGAGTAAATTGTCTAGTTGAATCAAACTTGGCATTTTGGCGCTACTTTGTTGGTGTGGAATCAGCCTTCCCAATCGCAACAAGAAAAAAACAACATCAAGTAGCCATTTTGGTAACAGAACTGATCAGGACTGGGGACAATCTAATAAATCTAAATACACTCAATAATTGTTGCCATCTGAAGTCCATTTCAAGGTGGAGAAAGAAAACAAAAAAAATCCATTTGATTTTATTAAACATCAGTTGGTTTAAAAATGAAACTGGTGTAATACGGCTTCAAGGAACTTCTAATCAAGTGGTCAAACTTTTGGCTGCAAGTGAGTCAAAATAGTCAATGTCTAAAAACAGCAAAAAGTCTGTTCATATTCTGTTTGCACTATGTGATTCAAAATGAATAAATTGCACTCTATTCTGTTTGTTCTACTGCACATGGAGCAGGCATGGGGCTGAAGCTCAGCAGCTCGCAGCATGTGTGCACTTCACACAAAGTAATGAGAAATGTATTAAAACTACTGTCAACTACACAAAATAATAACATCAGGGCTTATTGTTAAGAATGTTTCTGGGTCAGTGAAAAAATTCAGACTTAATTAATATTACAGTGTAAAATTCAGAAATGAATCAGGAATCTCCACTTCAGCAGCACTTACAATACATACACCAAAATCAAATAAGAATTTTTAACTTGTCTTTATCCAAAGTTCAGATTCATGTTTAGGAAATGTATGCAAATTAGTGCATATTTAATGCAGTTAATAAAGTAAACTGGGGATGTATAGTGACCCCATTTACCTGGATTTACTTGTCTTTATAATATAATGTAATGTAATATAATGTATTATAATATAAGTGTTTGACTATGTTCCAAAAACAAGTGTGAATGTAAAGTCTTAATGTTCCTTCAGCCCTGACATCTAAGCAGCAGCAACATATGGGAGGTTAGCCTACATATTTATCATGTTACAAATCATATTTCCCAGTATTTGATGAAACAATCTGAATAGCATTATTTGTTCGCATTATTTTTCTGTGGCTCTATAGTGATTATAGGCACATGGTATTTACCACTGAAGCAACTGGCTCCAAAAACATGCAGCCATGAACCACAATGAGCAAAAATGGCAGCAAGCAGGTCGCATACAGAAGAGTCACATGACAGATTCATATTCAGATGAATGGGAATACTAACATATAGCTAGCTTTTTCCAGGTATTATTGACCTCCCCACTTCCAAGGCCTCCTCTAAAATTTGATAATTGAAATCCAGTTTTAAAAACTGACAGTGACTTGCCTCTTCTCATTCCTTGTCAAGTGAACAGACTGCTCTTTGATTCTGCCCAGTATGCCTCATCTCATCTTAAGACAGACCCAGAGTACTGACTCATAAATCAAATCACAGTTTGGCACAGTACTGCAGCCTGGGCCTGCGTCGGACCTGTCTGTTCGATCCTTTGTCCGGTGTGGCCCAGTGTTAGCAGCCTGTTAAAGGTCTATCCTGGAGGGGATGGATGCACTTGTGTGGTACAACAACACAGGATAGTGCCTGGAGCTCTCCAGGAGCTCCCCCCACCCTTTCCCCAGCTGAACCAGCGAGCTGTTCCTTACGAACCACTGACAGCAGAATGCCTGCTATGGGCTGATTATTACTCACTGCTGGGCCGCCACTAGCCAAAGGGCTGCTCTCCGAGCTGTAGATCTCCATGTTGTGACTTGTCAACATGCGGAAAATCGTTACCCAGCTCAGGCACTTTTATTCCATACAGGCTTTGACTGAAACTTGGGTGGGTGAAACATTGGGTTCAGAATTTTTTTATTCAGAGTCTGTAGTGCTTCATTAAAACATACAAACACAAGGCATGTCCTTTAGTTAGGAGAAAACCTTAATAAATGAGCATGTTGATTAACTTACAGCCTCGGGAAGATCGATGGACAGGATCAGAGCACAACAGAAACAATAATATAACAACAGTTATTTCTGTTTATTAGATTTTTTACTTAATGTAATAAAAGTATTAATTTCTTTTTTTTTTTAAATAAATACAATAAAATAAAATAAAAACTGACCCCAAACTTTTGAATACCAGGCTAATTTGTATTCACACTTATAATTTTAAAAACAAAAGCATGTCAAATAAATATTATAGTTTAAAAAGATTTTAAAAATGTATTTAAAATTGGAATGATCTACACATTTTAATTTACTTTAATGTTAAATATTAACAGCTGACCTGTACAATAATTATACAGTTAATATGATCCCCCAAGAAACGCCAAGAATTCCTAAACACCAGTGACTGTGAAAACATTTCTGAGTGGCTTGTAATTTTAAACCCATTCACACTGACGCTACCAAGACGATTCAAATCATTCTTAGAATTTAGTCAAAACCTCATCTGTATCAAGCCAGCTAGATCATTTTAGCCAACTAACAAGTTTAAAAAGTTGACAAGCAAATTTAGCAAACAAATGGTACAGAAAAGCAAATGTTTCTCTTTGCAAGGTGTAAAATGCACATGCATGAACAAAATATGAATATAGATATAGTGCAGACTGAAAACAGAGCAAGCAGTCCTTCCCATCCTTAATGTTAAACTTTGAGCTTGGCCTCAGTGCTTTCCTAGGCTAAAGCAGGCTACTTTGTGGGTTTGTCATTTTAAAGATGCAACTTCTTTATTGAGCCGTACAAAAATTGTCTAAATTATGTCACCACAGTGCCTTTGACTGAGCACTCACAGCTAGACTACACCTGTGATGAAAGCCAGGCGATCCAGCTAGCCAAATTAATCTAAATGTTCTGGTTCAGCATGCCTGGCTGAAGCCCCTTTCTGTGTGAGCACTTGTTCAGGAGAGCATCCACCACCCCTTCCTCTGCCCTTTAATTCATTTCTGAGAGGAAAGCCTGTGTATCATTATTCGCTTGAGCTCAAATGGGCAGACACCGGTGAGAGAGCCTGATCAAGTTGGTGGGGCAGAGGAAGAGGAGGAGGGGGTGTTCTTGGCAGATTTTTTCCTACAAATCAGATGCCAAGAGCGAAATGGAAACCTCCCCTCATTTTCCTTTCCCCTTAATCCAATGTTTTCAAGCCCAAGCCCAGCCAAGGTCATTATAATCATAGATGAGTGGAAAGGAGCCAGTGACCCACCATTACGGTAAGGTGGAGAGCCACCCAGTCGCACACACTCTGCCGTCAGTCTGTAATGGAGAGCTGAAATCCGTGCAATGCTCCAATTCCTCCATTTGCAAATGCAGATAACCTTAAATATCATGTGTGTACAATGGAAACGGCTGGCTCCCATAGGGAGACATTTTAGCCGATGGCAAAGGTCAGGGTGAAAGAATGATACGGGCTATGTTCTTGCACAAAATGGATGCCTGCGAGTAAGACAAAGAACCAGCAGAAAAGGAGAAAAAGAGGTAACCTCAGTCGACCTCTCCAACTCAGAGTGTAAAACTGAGGAAAACAGCTTAACAAGACAGGAACATTTTAACCTAGGCTGCTTTTTCGCGATTAATTTACTGGAAGCTTGCTGAACTATGACCTGCAGTTTGAACAAAACGTGTTAATTCTGGAAAAAGGAGTGTGCAACAGTGTTTTGCAGGCCGTGGATTGGTAATCCCAGTGGTAAGCACTAAAGCCAAAGGTCATATTTAACTGTCAAGAAGATCATCTGACTGTGTCAGGGCCCTCTTGCACGTCTTGACCCGTGCGCATCGTGACGCAAGCACTCCTGAACTCAGATTTCTATTCTTGAGAAAAGGAAGTGAAAGATACACTTGCAAAAGGATATGCCACAGCCTTTACATGGAAACGTTCACTGAAAAAAAAACAGCAGATGCCTGGCATGTTACTTTATTGAAAGAGCACACAAACGGTCCCAGCACACGAATTCCACTGTCCCGAACTCATATTTTTAACTCTTTCAAGACAGTATATAGTAATCAAGAAGCTAAATTTAGATGAACAATTGTGCTTGTCGTCTGCCTCTCTGCTCACAGATGTTAAAGTACGATGAACACAAACAGAACGTAATGAAACGTGACATCACTCCTCCACGGCTGCGTGGAGCGCCACCAAACTTCAGACCAGCTTTTGCTGAGTGGGTGATTTTGATACGGCATTAATCAGAGGTGGGACAAATGTCTAGTTTCTAAACAACCATGACTGAAAGAAAGTTATTTAAATTATGAAAAGAAAATTTGCATTTAGTTATAACACACTTATTATAATATTAATGTTTATGTACCATACCCTGAGTTTCTGTTACTAAATAACATTTTATGTCTATTTAATAAGTTAGGTTTAATTAATACGTTTAGTTACAATGCATTATCATTATAATATAGTGGTTTATATCCTGTATTTCATTAAAAAAAAAGTTTTCTTCACTGCTGAATTTTGTGAAACATCTGAACGATTTCATAAAACTCAATAATTCATTATAACTGCCTTCTACATTTTGTTACACTGTAAAGCAATTCACTAAACCCGCCAATAAGTTTCTTTATTTTAAAATCAAATCAAAGCGGTTCCAAAGTGATAACTTTGGACTGCATTTCTGATAAAAGATAAAAAGCGAGTAGAAATGGCAGAAATGACTGTGACAAGTCCAATGGATGCAAACATAAACTTGTTTGGCATTATGAAGAAAAGTCAGCACAATGCAATGCTGCTAGAATACATGCAGAAAATTCCAGAGAGCAGTAAAAGACAGTGTCTCAGACTTTCAAAAAAAAAAAAGTCCCAAAAGGCGCCGTTTCGGTTTTGAATGGTAACACGCACAAAGATGCATTATGAGCGCTTGTTTTCGTGCACTTAAAGTGCCACCGTGCCACACTTCACCAATTCCTCTGATCGATGTTTTCCACACTCTACACGTCATGTGTCCTCTAGCGGCCGGCTCACGCTACTACAGCCGTTATTAGCGAGCTGATAAAAGCACAATGTTAACATCCAGCTACACAGGGTCAAATGAACGAATTTCGCGATTAATAATCCCAAACGCAACCCGTGCAAAGCATTGCAAGCCGTGAGATATCCGTCGCAAGAGCTTCGAAGCGAGAGATTAACGCGTTTCGCCTTTCGTACGTTATTGATCGCAGACTGTCTGCAATGAATGGCTGCATGAGGAAGGAAAAAAACCCTGAACTTCAGGTGACCGACCACGGCTTTGACACAGGCAGCCTGCAGACACGAACCCCACTGAACTGGGAGGGGTGGAAGAAAATACCTCAGCTTAAAAAAATCCCGCTCGACAAACGAAAGAAAAAAGTCGCTCGCACACACACACACACACACACACACACACACACACACGACCGCGGAAGGCGGAAAGTTGCACGAATGTATTTTAGGACGCGTTTTTAAGTTGCGGACCGCTGCTAGATAGCGCTGGAGCTAAGTAAAGGCAGGGGCACGGATAGAAGGCTGAGTCTGGCTCTCAGTCTGATCCGACTGACCCTTCATTTTATTGCGGCCAGATCCTCAGATCCTCCCCTTTCCCTTCCGCGCGTCTCTGCCTCGCTCGCACGGACACATATAAGAAAAGACGCGCGGCCATAAGCGCCAAATAAGCGGCGATAACGCGAGCTTTACTGGCCGCAACCTTTAGGCGGAACGGGACCTTTATCGATTATCTGCAATTAAAGGCACCGCTAGTTTGCTCGCTCCGCTAGCCCCCTCGTCGCCAACATGGCTGCCTAGCACAGACCTAAAAAAGGAGAAATAACCTCCGCCGTGCCTTTGTCTGTTTCACCTCTTTAACCCTAAACTACTGCGCAAAACACACGGAGACGCGCTGAAATCGCGCCGAACGAGAAAAAGACTTACGTGAAGGCAGGCGCTTGGGTTGCTCCTGTTTCCTCCTTGGCATTTTCCCCCTTTTATCACATTCTCCTTCTTGTTTAGGGATAAGAAGAAAAAAGGTCTTTTCCCATTGAAATGTCGCGAGGGAGCCTGATGGCAGGGACTTGTCGTGCACCTGGCTGTCCTCGGTTAAGTGTATTGTTGGGAACAGGGAAGAGTAGAGGAGGAGGTGCTGTTGTTGTTGCCGTGTCTTGACTATGGCTGCTCTCTGTAAGTGTGTCTCCGAGCCCCTAACTAACACTAATGCAGGGATCAAAGGGCAGCAACAGCAGAGCGCACACACACGCACGCACACACACTCACTCGCGCGCGCGCGCGCGCGCACACACACACACACACACACTCGCTCACTCACTCACTGGCTCTCAGAAAGAGGAGCTCGCCCGACAGAGCAACGAGAAAGAGACAAGGTGCCCCCAAGCTTTCAGGGTGTACACTTGACTGACCACGAAGGATTTTCTTTTATATATATTTATATAGAAAATAGATTCTGACTAATAAATATTCAAATGGATTGGGGGGGGGGGGGTCTTTTTGAACATAATGTGATGATATAAAATGACAATCGGTTTAAAATGATGAAATCGTGATTTTTTTTTTTCTTTCATAAACGATTTTTAGAAATGTTTAAATCTGAGTTGATAGAAACCCCTAAATCACTGCAATTAATTTTAAGGTCGATGTAATGATATAAATGTAAAATGGGATTTAAAATGAATAAACATATTTAAAATGTATCTATTTATTTATTTATTTATTTAAATGCTTTTCATAAATTTTTGGTTGAATCAAATCGGTACAATAAACTTTAATTGATGTAATGCTACAAATTAAAAAAATATAATTTACAGTAACGCTTTACAATAAGGTCTGTTTGTAAACATTAGTATTGATTAACATGAAACATTGAAAAATACTTTGAAAGCATTTATCAATATTAGTAAGCCTTTTATTAGTTTCAGTATTTACTAAAATGATTATTCAAATCAAAAGTTGTACCATGTAAAGTTGTTAATGTTATTTAATCAGCCTTAGCTACCATTAAAAATTAAGAGTTGTATTTTTATTTTAACTAACATTAATGATTAATAAATACTGTAACAAATGTATTGCTCATTGTTAGTAAAAATAACTAACATTAACTAATTGAACTTTATTTTTAAAATGTTATGGAATTTACAATCACCTGTTATCTCATTTTAAGATATTATTATCATTATTATTACCATTACAACTTCTATAATTGTATTTATTAATGTTTAATGTCCTGGCTAGTAATTGAATTATATTGATTCTGAGTTTCCGTACAATTGATATTGTAATACACACATATAGGTTATTCTGTAACACTTTACAATAATGCTTCATTAACATTAGTTAACAAGAAAAAAACGATGGAAATCATTATTAATGTTAATTTCAGCATAACACACAGTTGTATCTGTTAATATTATTATTAGGCTAGCTAGCTAACATGAACTAACAATTAACAGTTGTTGAATCATTATTAACATTAAAAAAGATTAATAAACACGGTAACTAATGTATTGCCCATTGTTATTTAATGATAGATAATGCACTAATTAATTTGAACTAATAGGACCTTATATTCATACAGGTTATTCATACAGGAATGTTTTTTATTCTATCAAATAAAAATAAGTTTCTTTTTTATTATTATTACATTTTATTGCATGGTAACAACCATAATGTGACTTTAAATGATAATTTGATTAGAAGATCCTCCTCCACCCCCCACACGAAAGCACACACACACACAGTATTCTGTTCTATGCATAGCACTGAAGCAGCCGGCTGTTCCCCACTCAGGGCTGGACTCCAGCAGGCAGCATGTTGTTGGACAAGTTCGTTCTTTCACACCTCTTTGGTGTTAGGAGGACTGTATCCTCCCTCATGCCATGCTGCCATCCTCCTCGCAACCATCCACAAGTGCAGCTCGTTACCGTGGCAATTAGCACAGGCTCAAATTAGCCCACTTTGCCTCTGCACAGGTAACTGACACACACTTTGTAGCTCGCTCATTAGAATACGGCTGCCTCACCATTCCTCTCTCTCTCCCTCTCTCTCTCTCTCTCTCTCTCTCTCTCATTGTCACCCCTTCAAATCCACAGAGAGGCTGTTTGAACTGTATACTACTGGACATTTGTCATAGCATTTACATATGTACTATACTAAAAAATAAAATCAATTCTATTCATAGGAGTCCAGTATTATGTTTTCCTTATTGAATTCTTTGTGTATACGGAAAACAATATTTATATCCTTATATCTTGAGGTATACATTTGATGCACGATATTAGGAAACACTATTTATGGTAATCTCACAAAATCTCCCCCTGCATGTGTGTGCGCTGCTTGTTATTGTTTAAGATTAGTTTAGTCTCCATGGCGAGGTCACGGTCTGTTCTGTAACCCTGCCGATGCCAGGCAGCTGAGGTAATGCGTGCGAGCAGACAATCTGCTGATAGTAGTCATGGCAACAGCAGCATGACCTCACACTTGGTAGCAACCTAAAGGTCACCTAACAGACATCATCTTTTGATGGGCACTGTATCAACCGAACCTGACAGTGACAAACATCTGCGAAAGAAAGGAGACCGTTTCCATTGACATATCTGTTTCCATTTGATACTTTACACTTTCATTCACACTGCAGCGTTGCTTTACAAATTACTCACAGAACTCAATGTAATCCACAAGTATTTAATATAATTTCATCCACATTTTAGAGCAACATAAATCCTAATTGTATAGTATTTTCTATACATGCTTTGAAATAATAAGGATTGTGAATGAAACTGAATTGAATTGAATGTAACAGCTTCATTTATATGCCAAGCTCTCATATGCTCTCCTTTTTACATTCAGCTGCAATGCAGTTTATAGCATATTAATAATATTTTTCTATTAAATATGCACAATTACTTACAAAAAAAATAGTTAGCCCCAGACTGTCCATCTCATTACATTTCTTGTGCGATATTGATAAGCATGATTGTTTTGCTGGTCATTGAAAGCAACTCGCTTTGTCTGTTGGCATTATTACTACTTATTAAAATGGCTCCCCTGCAGCAGTGCAGGCTGTTAGCGAGCTAAATGAATTTCAGGTGCTTCAGTAGCGGATAAAGGAAGTTGGATAAAGAGGTATATCTCTCCCTGAGGCCAAGCATAGTGGTGTGGGTTACCTCTTTTTCAACTCGTTGCAGCCTCTTCCTCTTTGTTAGGATGTTGCAAGATTGTGTTAAGAACACTGAGTGGAGCAGGTCATTAGAGGACTAGTGACATGACAGGATTGTGTGACGGCTGAGAGAGGAAGCTTGAATAACAGAGCTCGAAGTTTCTCTTTGCCCTCTGCACTGCATATTCATACACTTATGATGCCATGAAATATGTGTTGCTTTAAACATTTCAGCTTAATGTAATCACTGTATATTTTTGGATGTAACGACCTGTGCTTTACTGTATCGGGGACATTTTTGCACCATTAGAAGGTGTTCATTTAAACCTTGAAACCCTTGATTCATTTAAAGATTGTCATAATGAAACAATTTAGGATTTGAATGGCCATTCCTTAATGCTTTCAAACCCAAAACAGTATGAAAAACTCAGTGGCCCGTGGGACAGAATTTCAAATGAATTAAGAAACCCAGTAACAACCATTTTGTTGTATAGAAAAGAGCATTTGATAATATTTTGATCATTTATAATAGTTAACAGAATTTTTAATGCAAATGATCTGTGTAAAGCTGCGGGATCAAAGGGTCCATTGTCTATTGTCAGTAGTGTAGCAATATATAAAGCACAGCTCACACAAAAGTCAAAATCCAGCAATTTTATTGAGGTCAGCGAGGTGAATTTGCGTGAAACCAGTGCAAATCCTTCACCCTCACAGTATCTTATCATTTTTTTTATTCATTCATTAAATGTTCTGGCTAGCAATTGAGTTACTGAATTTGAGTTTCTGTTCGTTTTGTATGACAGACAAATTGGTTAATCATATAGGAATGTCAAAAATGCAATTTTTGCACAAAATTCCTGATCCTGGATATCTTCTGGTTCGTACTGAAATGAAAATTTGTAGAACAACAGTAAGTGTGACTGAACCTTTCTTTCTTTCATGCCTTTATTGCGCTTAAACTGTCAAACACACAGAAGTTTGTTAAAAACACGAGTTGCAAAAAGTTGTGAAGGTAAATAGTTGGGAGTAAAATCTGACGTGCTCATTTTTTAGAGGCTTGCAGAAAAAGGCTTACCATAACAAAGCTGCATGGGTTCATCTTTTTCACGTTTCCTGGGTTGGTAGATGCACCTGGGACCCATTTTTAGAAGATAAACACAGAAAAAGTCACCTATAAGGCACGCCATATTTAGACATGTAAATGTGATTTCTGTGTGCTTTAAACAATCATGCTTTACTTAACATTTAACATTTAATCATTTAGCAGACGCTTTTATCCAAAGCGAATTACAAATGAGAACAATAGAAGCAGTCAGGTCAACAATAGAACAACAACAACAGTATACAAGTGCCATGACAAGTCTCAGTTAGTCTAGTATAGAACGTATAGCCAGGTTTTTTTTTTAATAAATGGAAAGACAAGAAAAGGAAAAGTGCTAGTATTAGTTGATTAAGTGCTGTTGAAAAAGATGAGTCTTTAGATGTTTCTTGAAAATTAGTAAAGAATCGAATTGAGATTGGGAGGTCATTCCACCAGCTGGGCACAGTCCAGGAAAAGGTCCGTGAGAGTGATTTTGAACTTCTTTGGGATGGCACCACAAGGCCATCTTAATCGTGAAACCTAATTATCACAGATAATTTTTTTCATGTTTTGCAAGGTTGCATTCAGAATTGACTCTAAAATCTGAGAGGGCATGTGCTTTTGTTTACCTATTATTGCCACATGGGACATGGGGCCTTTCACACGCACACACCTATCTAACAATTGTTCTGACTCAAACTGCTTTTGAAAAAAAGAGATGGAAAGCTGGTGCCAGTGTCATCCCGGGTATGCCACCTGTCCCCTTCCCCTCTCTTCTCACTCCCTCTTTCCAGCTGTGTGACAGAAGCAGGTGGTTGCCCATGCACTTGCTCTCTGACCTTTTGCACGGGAAGAGATACCTCACAAAAAAGGCTACTTTTCCTCATCCTGCAGGCCCTATTCAAGATCGCTGACTAGTTTTGACTCAACTTGCAACAATCTGGGGTACGTTTAAAGAGTAACTTCACACCCAGAAAATTACAATTACTTATCCTCTTGTTGTCCCAAACCTACTTGATTTTCATTTATCTTTGGAACACGAAGATATTTTTCTTTATATTCTTGCTTCATATTTCTCCCTCCAAGTCTATGCAACCAAAATACTCAAGCTTCAAAAAGCTGAAAGACTTCTGAAGAACCATGATTACTTTATATGATAAAAAGATTTAATAGAGTTAATTGAGGTGCTCTATGTATGTGTTGATCTATGTGAATAAAACGTGAATAAAAGCTTATTTAAATTTGTTGGACTAAACCACTTGATTCATATGGATTGCTTTTAGGATGTCTTTATGAGCTTCTTGGAGCTTGGGAAAAAATGCTGGCTTGTGTGGACTTTCAATGGATGGTCAAATATGCTGGAGAATATTATAAATATCTTTATTTGTGTTCTGAAGATAAACATGCTTATGGGTTTGGAACAACCCCATGACAATTTTAGTTTCTGGGTGTGCTATAATTTGAAGTACTTGATAGCTGATGACCCCAAAGAATGACACGAGTCTTCAAGAACAGAGCTCCTCTTCCCCCTTCTCTCCTCAAAAGTATGACAGAGTCAGCTCCTTTTCTTGGCCTCTAGCATATTACATGCTGGTGCTAAGAGTCAAAAATGATGACCTTTTATATACATGTTGACAGGCTGACAGAGCATTTAGAGCAAGACAGGGTCATTTTATATCTTTAAATCGCTGAACCTACAAGATCAAAAATGAGAGATAGCCTATATGGACAAGGTTTCTGAAAAATATTTATTTATTAATAGATGTATTCAATTTCACTGTGGATTCACCAGCACCTGTAGAGATGTTATTAAGTTATTATCCCAGTACTGTCCATCTCAGAAAGACCTTTTAATTTAGTCTAAGGCCTTCTGCTGACCTATACCTGTTGCTCTTTAAAGCTCTGTGATAATTTTATAACAGACAATTAGTTTGAAGTCATTTATTCTACCTTGGAGTTTGTGACCCTTGAATGCTTTAATTGCTTTAATTATTTGATTACTGTGCCACATTTCATGCTTCTTTTGTCTTGAAAGCCTTTTTCAGGTTGCCAGCCCGATCTTTCCTCAGCCCAAAAATCACTTGATTGCATGCTGCAAACATTTTATGTTTAGTGTATAGATCAGGTGGTAGGTTTAATTTAATTCAAATGATTACACTTAGGTTTTCATTATGTATGAATCATTATTTTTTTTATAGTATATGTGCATTTAGGAATATTTGAAAATATCTAAGAGAATGAATGTGGGAATTTTTAAATTGTGTGGTGACCTCATCCAAAATGTAAAGTTGTTTCTGCGGTGTAGCCAGTTATTTTTCTGAATGATAATAAAGTCAGACCTTTTATAATAGCATTCACTAATTCATTGTTCACAATAAGACCATTATTGTATTTTATGTGGAATTTTAGTTTAAGCGTTCGGTTCTCACTTCAGTTCCTGTTATTTCAGTCATTACAAAATTTCTGTTTCTATCAATTTCAATCAATCTTGTTATTTTCATACATTCTGAATGCATACTGGATGCTGGAAAATGTCTCAGCTGTAGATCCACATCTATGATTAAGAAGCAGGGAAAAATCTCAGCTCATAAAACACACAGAACTGACATTTAGCAGTTGAATGCAGGCTCTCTACAGATTATAATTATTTTAGCACTTGCTATCCTTGCATCCCTTTGGCTTTACAGGGAGTGTACTGCTGAAATGACATAAAATTAATAGTATTTACAAAATAAGGCTGGATTCTATCAAACAACCCAATGTGCAGCGTTTTAGTAATGCATTGCAGTGCTATCAATGCTGTATTTGAATTTTTTTCAACACTTTTATATATGTACAGTAGGCGACAGTTCTTGTTTTGCATATGGGAAATACAGGGGAGTCTATGGTAATTACAGTTCTCTTTTGATCCACACACTGTAACACGAGTCCTCTGCGCTTTTGTGTGGCCATGGCTTTGTCTCTGATGGGATTTCTGCCCTCTCTCCATTTCCCTTTGTTTCTTTCCTTTTCTCTCCCTCTCTTCTAGGCTCCTCCTCCTCTTCACAGGGCCCACCAATGAGAGACACTTCAGGTGCTGACCTTATCAGGTGGAGGTCAATGCCAGGTCAGTGATCTGTTGCTAGGCTACCATCAGATAAGTGGAGGGAAGACTGAGTGCTGGGTTGCGCTGTCATTCAGTGCTTGTCATGTAATCTCATTAATTTGCTGACAATTGCCTGAACGTCACAGAAGGTTATCGAGCCTATCCTGTCTTAATTAAACACATTAAAATATTAAACCAACAAAACCAAGTGCTGGCAGCTCCTCTTGGCTTATGTGGCATCAAAGATGGCCAGCTGAACAGCATAAACATGAAGTTCTTAATTTAGATTTGGTTGTGCTGGATTTGAAATGAATACCATCTGAACCATGAAAATGAGCTAGGCATGAAAACCAACCAGAAAACAAGAGGGAACTACACATGATATTCCTCTGAGCAGGACAAATATCGCATCAGCAGATGGACTCATTTTACAATAGATAACAAATAGTTTAAATCAAGATTTAAAGGAGTAGTTCACACCAAAAATGAATATGACATTAACTTTCAAATCATTTTGGCATTCGATTTTCTGTGGAATGTGAAAGGAGAAAGTTTGAAGAGTTGCTCTGGTTGAACATTTCCATTAGAATAACTACAACCAATGAGAACTGAGACTTTCAAGCTTCGAAAAAAGGACACAAAGTCATGTTAAAGTATCATTAAGGTTCATGTAACTTTGTAAATTCATCAGTCTAATTTATGAATGAATCATTCAAACTAAATCAACCAATTAATTTAAAAATGATTCCCCTTCACATCAAACTGTGGCTATTCATAATTTACAATGAGAGTAATCGCAAATGTTTATATCAGTTAAAAGCGATCAATCTGTTCAAAAGCGATTAGTATAGATTTGTTTTTCACACAAAATAATTCCCACTGCTTCAGAAGATCTGAAATGTACAGTTCACTTTTATGACTTCATGGTGTTATTTATTTATTTGTTTACCTTTTAAAAGTAGGCTATTAACTGTATTTTCTCAGTTTTTGTGAACAGGAAACAGAAAAAAGACCAGGTTTGATGTGACACAAGGATGTACTGTAAAATAAATAATGACAGAACTACTCCAGAAATGTCATGTTCAGTGTTATCAAAACAAATGTTCGTATATGGGATGTGGTATCGTAGGGACATTTGTTCACATCTAACCTCATGTAAATGATGATGCAGCATGCAGCATCATATCATCCCTGTGGTCTCTCTGTAGGTCTTCACCATGACAGACTCTTCTGTCACTGTCACTCTGAGTCCGGCGGGTTAACGGCAGGTCAGAGGATTTGGTGATCAGTGGTTCAGTGAGCCATGAGCCCTGCTGGACAAGCGCTTTGATAAGAGGACTGCTGCTTCTGTGCTTGCACACTTCTGAAGCTTGGGTGAGACTGGCACGTTCTGAAAGGCTAATTCTCAATTCCTGGGCACTTGCCAACTGACATTCCACTGAGACAAGCTAAGGGACAGAGAGAGGGAGAGACTGGGGCAGATTTATTGAGGCATCAGACTTGCCTCAGGAATGTCCTGTATAATGCCATTTCTGTGAAGAGAATAAAGAAATTACTGCCAGACATTGTGCTGAGCTGTTTTCCTCTGTTACTTCCTGAAGCATTACTCTTCAATAAACATGTCACCTTGTTGGATACATCGCTATATGACATAATTCACGATCAAGCACAACATGTCTTCCCATTGCGATGAATATTCAGCTAGCAAAGACCACTGTTTGCCTGCCTCTGAGTCAAAACTCCTCTGTGGTAGGGAACACTAGTGGTCAAAAGGCAGAGTGGGAGTTCGTGTATGTGTGTGTGGTTGTGTTTATATGAGAAGGAGAGATAGAGAGAAGAGATCCTCACCCGAGGAGAGAGTGTAGGATTTGAAAGCCTAGCTTCCTGGCAGCCGGGAGTTTTATCTCTTTTTTAGAACAACCACTGAGGTGTTTAGAAAGGAGAAACTGGCATACCATGGCTCTGTTAGACTCACGGCTATAAAAGCAGAGATTTGTCTTTCTTCTCAGAGCCTAATGCTAGTAATAATGGTTTAAAAAATGTCATGAGAAGCAAGCATTCACATATCACTATCATAATTCAATCTCTTAAAGGGATAATTCACCCAGAAATGAAAATTGTCAGCCTAGTGTCATTTTAAACCTGTACTACCTTCTTTTTTCCTGTGACACACAAAAGAAGATATTTTAAAGAAATTCTGAACTGTTTCTGCCCATACAGCAAAGTCACTGGGGTTCAAAATACTGGACTTTCTTTGCATCATGGGTATATATAATGTTTGTATGTATTTGTGTGTGTGTGTGTATATGTATATATATATATATATATATATATATATATATATATATATATATATATATACACAAACATTATATAAACCCAATTATTATTATTTTTCTTCAAAACATCTCCCTTTGGCTTCCACTGAATCAATAAAACTATATAGTGTTATTTTTTTATCAATAATATACTATTATGGTTCAGCTTTTATTTTTATATTTTTAGTTATTTTATTTTAATTTTGGTTAATTTTTATAAGTATGTTTTGTGCTTGTATAGTTTGTATTAATCTTATTATTATTTAACTTTAATTCAGTTTGAGTTTTTTATTTCCATTTTTTTATTTAAGTGCACTTCTAATTTTTTATTTAGTTTAACTTCATCTTAAATATACATTTGATTTTATTCAAACATTATTTGTATTAACAAAAATGTTAAAACAGTTAACAGTTAAAACAGTTTTAGTTACCAATATTAACCCTGTTTTGGAATGACATGAGGGTTAATAGATCCTGACTAAATTATGAGTTTTAATTTTAAGGTGAACTATTCCTATAAATAAACCAACTCATTGTTCTCTGCTTCCCAAATTAGGCAATCCTTCTTCTTTGAAGTAAAGTACCTTTAAGAAAGAGCTCCCATCTGTTTTTAAATCTGGTGAACTGGCAAGTGAAACTGTATGGGCAATATGTTACAGGATGCTAGCTGAACTCATCATGAAAGTAGAATGAGGGGTCTTTGTTCCAAATGTCACGATGCATATTTATGGATGTGAAGTGCTCCTTTTGTATATGCTCATCTTCCCTGTCCTTTAGTCGCAAACATTTCTCTGTAC